>NC_045477.1:95824035-96127065 GCF_009650955.1 Corvus moneduloides
CACCTTTTAGCAGGAGCATAGCATGGCTCAGGATGGAGTTGCTGATACTAAGATCAGGGTGACTCAGCAGGACTTCACCAATCATCCATAACTCTGTGACATTTCCACTACCCTACAAAAGATATTAATTTAAGGGCTGTGGCAAGTGGGATGAGGTAGTTAGTCATCCAGCCTCTTGCTCCTTCTTCTCGCTTCTGGTTCTGAGACTTTCAATTTCTCTCTTGCCAACTTTATGTCGAACAAATTGCATCATCCTGCCATGGTGAAATGAGCAGAAAGGCAACAGGAGGCTGCATTCCTTAAGTGTTTGAAAGGTGCACAAGAGCTTCTGGGATACACAGTGTTAACAGCTTGTTGCATCCAAGTTACAGAACAGCTTGCTTGAATTCTCACTAACTTGTTATGCTTAAAGTCTTTTTATGCGCAAAATGAACACATTATACTGGCAAAGACAATAATTTATTGTTATTCTATTTAGTCTTAATAGTTCAGTCAAAGAATTATCAGTACAGTTATGATGATACTAACACAAATACTTCAAAGTACATAGCATTTAATTATATATACAAAACTTTTAAATAGCAACACCTCTTTAGTACCCATCATTGCCCCAAGGGCCCTGAAGTTGTTTGCTGCTGGGAATTTGCAAATGAGTCCTTCTCCCATTGGAATGCAACACTGGTCATTTCTTCCTTCTCATCCTTGGAAAGTTTGGGGTAATTTTTGCAGGTTTCCCCAGAAACTTCAATCCCTTCTCTTTCTTCATTGATCTGCAGCTCCATATTATGAGTAAATTTATTCTCAATACCACAGTTTACAATGTCAGATAGAAGTCACTTCTAAAACCATTTCACCCAGCTCTCAGGGTTGCACTTCTCTGATGACTAGTAACTGAGTACTGGGGAGCTACTTATAGCCCTGGGAACACATCCTTTGCCTGTGTTTTTAAGGTTCTCTCCTATGTTCCCAAGCCTATAATCCTCCCCGCTGTATTTCTCTCTGGGTTCAAAAGTCATTCTGCATGAAAGAACTATTCGTTATTCCTATTAGTAGATGGTATTATAAGTATACATATAGCATAAGGTGTTATACCAGGGATCTGTACCATGCAAAGCAAAAGCCAAATCAAAGTAAGTTATCTTGAGAGTTGCTAGTACTAGCTAAAATAAATTTCCAGGAAGGCCAAACAAAGTCCAGACAAAGCGTGAGAACATTGTTGTTAGTTAACAGGAAGCCTGCACTCTGTTCCAGGAAATGGAATGCTATTTATATTTTTATTTATATTTACTTGGTTAATATGCTGTGGTAGACCTTCCCAGCATATCTCCAGAACAGTCAACTGTAGAGGATGGTCCTACAATGCAGACGAGAAACGAGCACTTAACTGTGGGAGAGTTGCCTAACAAAATCTCTGCAGGCTTTTAGTTTGAAGGACTAAGCACTAACACGCAGCTTAAGATATAGTTCAGTTCCCACCTCAGTCACAATTTCTCATGAATTTTCTAAAATAGTGCTTAATACGGGCATTGTCTCAGTCTCACGCTGATAAATGGAGAGTAGGGATGGTCACAATTACTAACAGTGAGAAACTAAGGGCACAGGCAGAAGGGTATGAATTCTTACTGAGACTGTAAAATACATTTATGTGCCATTTTTTAATCTTGCAACCTACATAGGAAGGAAATATTTCTGGCCTCACCTGAAAATTCTATTTTTAATTGTTGTTTTTCCTTCTGAGCTAGCAGCTGGACTGATTTGCTGCCACTGTCAACTGCCTCTGACTGGCCTAAAAACGGCATTTTGATGAGGATGTGTACGCATCATTTGGACAGGCATTCTTACTGATGTAGTAGAATCCCATCTCCATCCTCATGCAGACAAAAGACAGAGATGGCACAGAAACAAGAAGATCCATCACCCCCTGAAGCACAGCAGTCCCATTCCCTGCCATATGGTCAGAGGGACAAGGTTGGGTGCCAAGCTCCACTCTGGCTGAGCAAACATACTAAAGGTGGCAGAGATGTCACCACTCTTGCTGAAGATGAGAAAACATTATCGTGGGAACATCATCTCTGTGTTTTTAATGCAAAAAGATGGTTCAAATTGATATTGAGCATCCACTGAATTAGCAGCCTGTAATTAAAAAAAATCCCAGCCTGTATTCCTCAAGAGAGTCCTCAGTATCAAGGTTAAATGAATGCCTTGAACTACAGAGTATTTATTTTTAATTTACATGTATGTACTAGTTTTTAATACTATTGTGGTAGGGAGGAAATGGAGGCTTAATAATTAATGGGCACAGTCTTTAGCTTGCTCTTGTCCTATTACCTTTGGGCTTCAGTGTCTCATTCTGCTTCTGCTTGGTGAATTTTATGACTGACTTCAAAACTAGAAGTCTCCAGACCTTATTTCATGTGGTATGTTAAAATACATTCCAAAGACACAATTTGTTCAAATAATTATCTTGAGTAAGAGGGGAGAAATGAAGACAACTGATAAATCTGCATGGCTGTATCTGCATGGCTGTATTGGTAGTCTCAGTGGAAAGAGGTTAAGGAATGAGAAGCTGTGTGTCATTACTGGCACAGGGAAAATGTCAGCGCAGGCAATTTGAGCATACAAGTGTGTCTCAGCAAGAGATAAGACTGTGCAAGCTTTCTTTGCAGAGAAAGAAAATAAAAAACGTAGTCCCATTTACACATCAGATGTCTTTGGACCTTCTTAAAAGAAACTGAAACAAAAAGCCCATTGTACTGATACATATCTAGCTCCTGTCATAACAACCTTGAAGGAGATCCATGTGAGAAGAATGCCAGTCCTCTGCAGAGATATGTTGCTGGGATGAGGGAGAGAGATGGAGCCAATGAGGAAGGTGGAGGTCAAGCACTGCTTTGCAGTGTCCTCTTCAGTGAATTCCTAACCCACCAATGTATCAACACCAACATATCTGTGGGAGCACACATCTTCTGCAGTCCATTGCCTGCACAGTAAGTGCTCCTTTACTGCATTGCAAGGCACTTCAAAAGACTGCACCTTAATTCTACTATTGGTTCCAAGCTAAAGTGACTGTTCAGATCTAAGCCATCATAATTCAAACAGAAATTTCAGTGCTGAGAAGAAACTCCCATCTTTTTTTTGCGTATGTGTTTCCCACATAGCGAAGTCTTGAAAGAAACTTCCATCTTCTTTCACCTATGTGTTTCCTGTGTAAGGAAGCCTTGGAACAGCCTTCAGAAATAAATCAATTCCCTCAGCCTCTGACGTCAAATGAGCTCATATTTAGGCCCTCTCATCTTCTTTCCATCTCTCCCCAATCGGTTAAGGTTTTTTCCAAAATGTGTAGCTCTCTGGCTCTTTAAACAAGTAGGGTACTTACCTCTTTCTCCAGTGAGACCATTATTAGGCCAATAACTAAACACGTCTGAAAATGTCACTGGTACTTTCTTCTTTACTCTCCTGCTATTTGTGGTTCCCCATCATGATCACCTCCTCCAAAATTTCTACTGATAGTTACACTAATTTTTTATTTCCCTGATGTACCCATAAGCAGGAAATATGTCATGAGATATCAAAACTAATGCTCATGTTCATTAAAAGAAAACTGAGAACTGGTGAAATCTGTAATAGCCACCCACTTACCAATCTTGGTGACTGAGTCTCAATTACTCTGTAGCCTGTAGAAAGAGCTATGCAGCATGCTACTGGGGAGCTAATGGGAATGCCGTATTGCTAGTTCTTTTGCATTTATTATCTTAGTCTTTTTTCTTCAAAATCTGGAGCTGTCAAAAATCCATTTTCAAAACATTTCCTGATAATAATTTTGCAAAAGTTGCTGTGGAGAAATTAAAAAAAAAATGTCTTGACATTTTTATTTTGGAAAGTTTACAGATTTCAAAATTCTAAATGTTAATGTTATGACATAGAGCTATTTTGACTTGTATATTTTTATATAATTTTCTAGTGTCCTTGATTTTGCATTTTTCATGCATTTTACAGCTTACATTTCAAATTCTGACCTGGAGAACATTGTAGCTAAAAAAACCTGCCAAAACACTGCTTTAATCTTTAGGAGCAACAGTTATTTAAGAATAGTCTGACACCCTACATGGGATTCATTTCAGGTGTTATATGGCTAAATTATATGAAAAATACCCTCATAGTCAAGTTAGAGAAACTAGGCACTGTGGAAGTGTTTTTTGTCTACTTTGTTTTAGACCTCAAGTTTAGGACAAGAAGTAAAGCACTCTGTGAGGGCCTCATTCAGTAAATTAGGTAGGCATTCTTTGTCATCTGAGAGATGCAAGGGTACTTAAGACATCCTTATGAGACAGCCTGATCATCTCAGATAGCATTGGACTACAGAAGTGAATCCAAGGCGTCTGATTTCTTTTTTTTTTGGTGGAAAAAAAGATTTTAAAAAAATTATTCAGTTATCATAAATATCCAGGGTGGAATCAGCTCACTAAATTTAGATGTCTACTGCCATGTGAGACATTTTAAGCATTCCAGTTGACCTTCAGTTGTCTTTCCAGTGTGGCCTGAGCTACCTGTGTGTCTTCTGTTATATCTGCCTCCCCATGAGGGTTCTTAGATATGCCAGAATAGCTCACATGGTACAAGGTGCCCAAATTTAAGCATCAAGATCCTGCCCTTTAGGTGGCAATAATTTCCAGATTAAGTCACCTAAATTTAAGTTGCTATATGTGCACCAAATGTCAAAGCTTCCAAAAGATTCAATGCTGGCTGCAGAGCTTGGAGAGTAATCCTATTGTCTAAATGTTGCAGTTATGGTCTCTTGGGATCACAGTATCATAGAATCAGTAAGGTTGGAAAAGACCTCCAAGATCATCCAGTCCACTGGAGCCTCCCAGCTGCAGACATAGCCTGCTACCCCACAACAGCCCAGCTCTCCCCGGGCTATTGTGTCCTCACTGCCTGACCTGTCCAGATTGTTCAGACACCCCAGGAGACTTAAAATGGCACCAGACACCCCAGAGATCAGTGTCTGGAATTCTGCAGGGTGCACACTGGCACTGCTGACATACGTGTAGGTATTGTGATGTGGTGCTGATGCCCACCCCTACAGCTGATGAAATAAAAAAGATACTTTTGTCAAGCTGCTCACTACCGACCAGATAAGATCTTTATATCTAGAAAAAAAAAATCAAAACCAAGGGATATTAATCACAGCTCTCCTCAATATTTATAAATTAAGAAAAAGAATCCAGCAATCTGAGTAATATAGAGACAGTAGAAAAAATACCCTGATTAAGGGAAACCAGAACAATTTCAAAATGTCATGTTACTGTGTGAGAAAACTTGAAAATTGTTTCATTTTTGCAATGAGAAATTCTAAAACACAGCATCTGAAAAGTCTGTGGATTTCAGGCTGGTCTGCTCGGGGACCTGCCCTTTACCTTCACAACTGCACATTGCTTCTGAGATCCACAGCACACTGTGATGTCATTCCTAACCTGTTTTCACTGGAGACACCTTCATTAAAATCTGGACTACTCAAGTCTGAAAAAATACTTCTCAACTGTTTTGACTCAGCCAGAGGCACCAGATCTTCCTTAGGTTTTTCTGAATCCAGCAGACCCTAGGCTTATATACTGTAATTTTGTAGTCACACTCATCTTTCAAAACATTTTTTTCAAAGACTGCAGTCCTCCTAATTTTTTTTTGAAGGCACAGCTCCTAATAAATAAGCTGGCTGACTTTCTCTATGGCTTTTCTGGGGATACAGTCTACTAGAAAAATGTACGTGTGAAATTTTGGATAATTGCTTGAGTTTGGAGAAAACTAGAAAAGGAGAAAACTGATCTTAGTTACACAAACATTACTATGGAGAAACTCCTGTCTCTGTGATAGGCACAAGAATTGATGATTTGAGATGTTGAAAGAACTGCTGAAGAAGGAGAAGCTAATGAAATGTGGATTTGGAAATTTACTCATTCTAAACCTGCTGGAAAGAAAAAGAAAGGAAAGGATCTGCTTTATACACAACCAGTTGGAAACACCACTTCTCAATAAGGCAAAAGCTTACGGATCAGGCAATGAATATTCACAGAACTGTGGTTATCCAGGAAAAATATGAGCAGCTTTTTAACTTTGTATATCTCATAACTGGACCTCTGAGGAAACTTTGGTACAGAATGAGAAAACCCGCTGGTAAAATTAATGGAAAAATGAAGATTTGTTAGATCCCATTAACCCGCTCGCTGCCAGTATGTTGCTCATACTAAAGACTTGATGATGATGACTTTGGCCTCCAGGAAAATAACAAGTCAAAGAACTTTGATTATCTGCAGATTATTTCAGAAGGTAACAAAACTAAAATTTTTTAAAAAGGGAATCTCATTTAGCATTTTACATCCCTAATGTCTAATCTATTTTTTCCATTTCTTAGCCCCATTTACCTTCTTTAGGCTTCTACTTCCTTCAAGCAGTTGCCACCTACTACCTTTCTTTCCTTCTGTTCTGTTTTGTTTTTTCATTTCTTCATTAAATGAGATCCCTGAAATGCTCCTATATCCTTCAGTCTCATAACTTTTTTTCTGCTTCCTAAAACTTGTTGGTATCCTTCTCCTCTTAGAATGCAAGAGTTGAGCATCCTAGCTTGAAGACACTGTTTCAGAATACAGAGCCAGACATATTGTGTGCTGTGCACCAAGCACTTGCATACACAGCATCAATTTGCACAAATGTTTTCAGCTACCATAACACATTTCAAATCCATGCATGTAGTTTTCTATCATCTTTCAGTACCTTTCAACATAGTGCTGAAATGCCTCTCATTTTTTTTTCTTCTTTTCATCCTGAACATATGTTAGATTAGTAGGGGTAGCCTTCAGTTGAATCTGGCTTTTAAATCTCTCTAAATCCCTCTTATTCTCTCTCTACCTGTATTTATGGTACTAAGCCGATGCTTGATTGGGTTACTCTAATATAAATTTCTCTGCAGTATGACCTGCAGGCTTTCAGTAATGTGCTGTTTACTTTCTCATTAACAAGGTGCTCAGTTTAAGAGGAAGTTCTCTGAGGTCAGTAATGAACAAATACAATGCTCCTGAAACTGATTCTCGCATTCAAAGCTTTTTCCCAGGCTTTTGATACAGAAGGTATCTTCTATTCAGGGTAATTTTAAATTTTTTTGTGAAATGGGATGGTTAGTACTTAAGTAAATTTAGAAATATTTGTTGAATTGCTTCATTTTAACCCTTCTAGAAAAGCAAATCTTCTGGCCAGTGTTTGGTCTTCAGCAGTTTGTGTATTGTCTAGCATGGGGATAACCGGAGCCTTATTTTGATTAATTCACCGATTTTCAAAATATTTTATTCCACAATTTGCTGAAAGAAAAACAAGAAGATTGATTAAAAAATGAGAATCCACTCATGAAATAATAGTGGAAAAATCCAGCCCTGTGAGCCGTTTTTCACATTATTTTTTTTCCCCTGCCCTTTATTCTTAAACGGTTCTTTTTCACAGAGCATTTCCAAAGAGTATTCCTGCCTAGTCTGAAGGTCACAGGAGTATTTATTTTTATTAACTTCTTAAGTAATTTACTTTTATCTGAGTTTTACCCCGCCTATTTATACCTCTCAGCTTATAGTTTACTTGAGACAAATTTTGAATCTACTTAAGTCAAAACGAAATATACCACTCTTTAACTGGAAAAAGGGGCCCTGCTTTTTAGCTTTAGTTTCTGTAAATTGGTTTTATGTTGCTAGTGAAAGTAATAGACATTACTTAGTGGAGAGCACACAGAGCCAGTCACTATGGTTCAGCTGGCATGAAGTAACTTGCCTACCTGCAGTAATTCAATCCCGCTCAATTATGGGGCCACATCATCAATTTTATTGCTGTAACTTTCAAAAGTAGGTAAAGCCTACAGCTTATATAACTCTGGGAGGTGATTATGCTAAGATATGATCAAGACCAGCTGGATTGTATGCATTCAGATTTTCAAATGTATTTGAGTAAGTTTTTTCTGTACCTAATATTTCAACCTTTTTTGATGTATATTTTTACTGATGACAGGCTTGATACCACTGTAAGTTATTTCAGTCATTTCTGAAACATTATTAATTTCATGTCTTCCTTATTTATGAGTAGACCTGCTTTCTTCCCTCTGGTAAGCTTCCAAAAGCTGTTATACTGCTTTCATATCTCTGGCACATATTAACTTATTTTACTCCTTTGCTCCCAAGTATCAATTTTCACTGCAAACCCGCAAAATTTAGCATCAATCCACTGTAAAGTTGATAAAATTTTCAGGAGAAGTAAGATCCAGTTTTCAGTGATTCAGCTCCCACAGGATGTCATATTATCAGAATATAAACAATAGTTATGATTAGTAGTACAAATCTAGATTCTTCCCTGGGGTCAGGAGAGTTATGAGTGTGGTCCAATGAGTTTTGATGAAACTTTTCATTTACACCTGTTTTCTATGCAAAAGTAAGCAATGGCATTGATTTTTTTCATAGAGTGGTAGAATATCTCAAGTTGACCCATAAGTATCATTTCCTCCACCTCCGTGTTCATCATAGGATTAAGCTTCTATATTTTAGGAGTACTCAAATACCAATCTTAAAAGAAAGCCTCTAAGGGAATGTTTACCTGAAGGACAGGACAAAATTACTTCTCTCATACCTGAAATGGTGGTTCCTGCAAAACCGTACTCATTTTTATAAGGGTAATAGGCTCTCAGCCACAATCCTTTACATGTGTTGGTGATGACCATCAACTTATGTGACCCAGCGCAGATGTTGAAGGGTTTCAGGGGATCTTGGTGTTCATGCTGGCTATCCAGAAGGAGTGGACAGACTTTCAAATTTCTTTTAAACTCCCTCTGAATATACTAGGGAGTTTCTCTCCCACAGACAGAGCAATACACATAATTTGGATACTTCCAACTTTCTCTTAATCCAATGATGTATGTGCCTGTCCTACATCACTTTTCTCTGCCAACAAGGAGGCTCATCAACTCTGACACTGTTACAGATATCAGGATCTGGAAGGTTCAGAAACAGCAGGAATGAGAACAGGTGTTATTATTTTCCAAAACCCACTTATGGGAGCTCAAGGCTGCAGCCAGACCCCCTCTGTAGGCCTAGTCTTCAGAAAATAGTTGCAGAAAACATTCCACAATTTCTTCCACTCATGTCTTTTGCCATGCAGCCTGTATCCCATCGGTTTGAACTGTCAAGGAGTGCTAAATGATCTGGAGCTGATCTTCCACCTTGATGCTCCCTGTCAGTACAAGTCCATTGATGCCAAGGCACAAAAGAACAGGTTGTATCCTATGTAGTCTGCTTTGTGTATTGAGAACTTTGTGTTATTTTTCATTGTTCTCAGGGGTTTTTTTATTTGTCTGGGGTTGCTTTTTTGTTTGGTTTTTTTTGGTTGTTTGGATTTGGGTTTGGTTGGCTTGCAGTTTTTGTTGTGGTGTTGCTTTTTTGTGGGAGAATGCAAAACTTTTATTTCTATTTCCTTCCCTTGTAAATTATAATTCGGGGGATCAATGTGTTTAGCCAAAAAAAACCTAGGAGATAACTGCATTATCATTCTTTGATGAGGGAGTTTCCATTCAGTTTGAATGTATGTATTGAAGATTATTGTAGTATAATTACATTGAGGTTTGAGTCTCAAGAGGGCCTTACAAGTACCTTTTCAAATGAAAATTGATCAAGGCTAACAACAGGAATAAAAAGTCCAACTATGAAAAAGTTTTAGAGTCTTTTAGGATACTGAGGTTTTATGTATACTGTCTCTGTTTTCAACTCACTGAGTTCCCAAAGCTTTGCTGTCTTCTGGGGTGAAATCTGCTTTAGCAGAGAACCTTAGAAAAAGAACCCTGACTGGATTAATTTTTTTAATGTAATTTCAGTTAATAAGGGTGTGATTGCACTTTTTCCTTTGAATTCAAACAGACAAAAAAGTCTTGTTAGTAGTTAAGTAATTTTACATTAACTTCTTCACTTGTAGGAAAAATACAGACAATTTTATTAGTTAAGTATTTCACTTTAAAAAAATTCAGAGTAGGGGACATAATGTTCCTAAAGTCTTTGTCCTGTTGTATGTACTTTAGGATGAAATCTTTTCCTGTTTCTATTGTTGCCCGTCATTTGATGTTGGGCCCAGAGGCATGCCAAGCTGAGTGTCTCTCTTTGACCTCTGTGGAGAGATGACTGCTGTATCATACTCTGCTGAAGCTGAGTACCCTTCCCATCAAATGAGTTTATACCCTTTGCAGCTCTGCATGGCAGCCAGAAGGTCCTGAGAAATACCCAGGCATGATGAGATTTGTTTCTTTGTCAGGTTATGACTTTTCCTCTCACCCATGTTTATCTTACTCCAGTTATTCACAAGCTGCATTACCAACAGCATTGACTGAACCATAGTGGCTGCCTGAGGTAGTGCTTGGATACACAGATGAGAAGCTTGACCAAAGGGCATCCTGTTTCTGTCAGCAGAGCCACTTGTGGGGAAAACTCCTTCACTGGGGAACTTGGACTTTTCCAGGGACTTGAAATTACATCATATACATATCTGCTAAAGCCACTTCTTGCTGGCTTTTAGTGCTGTCTTGCTATGCTTTCCACTTTTCTTTCTTAATTATTTCCATTGCTATCCATCTTCTCTTCCATTCCCTCCCCAGTTTTAGTTATGCAATCATGGTGAAATAAGGCTCAGAGCTTAATTAAAGTTCACAGTTGCCTTCAATCTGTAAGACTGCATGGTCTTAGTACTGGGTATGATAAGACCCCAAAACCACTTCCCAAGAGAGGGTAGGCTGAAGCATCGTCAGCCCATCATTAGTAAATTAATAGTTTGCCTCCCAAATTACATATCTATAACATCTGCCAGTCTCTCCGTCTTTCAGTCCTCCAGAGAGGGAAGGTTATAGTTCTGGCGTAAAGGAATCAATTCAGGTGCATCACGAAACTAGAAAGGGTTTTTTTGTTTACCTCTGAAGGGAGGACAACATTAGGAAACATGGTAAAACAGCAAAAGGTAAGATTTCTGTTGTGATTTTTTTCCATCAGAACATGAGCATCATCAGACTATTTATTTGCCCTGTATCACCTTGATCTTTCAGTAGCCTGTCTGGAAGTCTCCTTTGTATACATATCCTCAGATATACAGATCCTTAGGAGTCTGTGAGGAGTCTTCATTCTCTCTTACAGGTTATTTCAGACATTTTGTTCTTCATTTCCAAGTTAGAATGAAAACAAATATCTGAACACCTGAGTGCTCCAAAGCCTTTTTCTGCTTAATTCTAGTACTGACAGTTTGAGGGTGATTAATAAATTGTTTGAGCTTTTCACAGAAAATGACACACATAGCAGCATATGGATGAGCCTGCACTGCCATCAACTCCCTTTACAGTCAATAAAGAGAAATAGGCACTTTTGGCTTATGATTCATCTGATCTTTGCCAGCAGTTCACTTAGGAGGAGATGGCTTGGGTCCTTTAAGTGTTTATTCCTCTCTGCTGAGAAGGCACAAAATCTAGGCATGTCCCAGACTTCAATGCACTTATTGTAGGCATCCACGGAGATTGGTGAATGCCAAAGGATTAGGGCTCTGATAAATTTCTGGAGGAGATCCTCTTGTGGACAGCACATCTGCCCTGGGAAATGTAAAAAACTGATAGAAAACTGCTTCTTACTTTTCAGCAAGCACTTACATAATGGATCTGCTCCAAAGAAAGTAGACTAACTTCTGTGTTTGCTTTACGTAATCAGTTTCTTACATACACATTTGTTGGAGGAAAATTTCCACTTATTTTCTGAGACTTGACATTATTCTTGGCTCATTACACTTAAAGCATGCCTTTGAGCTTGGATCCTATTGTCCTGGTTTCAGCTGATACAGAGTTCATTTTCTTCCTAGTAGCTGGTACAGTGCTGTGTTTTGGATTCAGTGTGAGAATAAAGTTGACAGCACACTGATGTTTTGGTTGTTGCCAAGTAGTGCTTACCCTGAGTCGAGGACTTTTCATGCTCAGTGAGGAGCAGCACAAGTTGCCTTGAGGGAGCACATCTGGGACAGCTGGCCCAAACTGACCAAAGGGATATTCCATACCACAGAACATCAAGTTCAGTATACAAACTGGAGGAAGTTGGTCTGAAGGGGACAGTCACTGGGGGATCACTGGAAATGGGGCAGGCATTGGTCATTGGGTGGTGAGCAATTGTATCATGAATTGCTTGGGTATGTTCTTGGGTTTTATTCCTCCTTCTCTCTCTCTCCCCTCGTTTTTTCCTGTTATTTATATAATTTTATATTGTTTCAATTATTAAACTGTTCTATCACAAGCCATGAATTTTGGTGTGGTTTTTTTAATTTTTATCTGATTCTTCTTCCCATGCCACCATTGGGGATGGTTTGAGAAAATGGCTGAGTGGTACTTGGTTGTGGGCTGAGTTAAACCAAGATACCTGTACATCACAACACAGAGAAATCCCCAGGCACACTCATGCAACTGAAAGGATTATATCCACTTGCTTTCTCACTACCTCTGTCAAACTCAAAAACTAAAAGGGCCTTGCTTGTCTTTCCTACTGGCAACCTCAATACCCTCAAACTGTCCTCCTTTCAGTCATCCTCTGTTGTACTTTTCCTCATGTTGTCCCTTTCAGCCAGGCTCTGAACCACCACACTATTGGAAATACTCCCCAGCGCAGCAGCATTATTGTGGTCCGTTGTACAAATATAATCAGATGCATATGTTTGATCTATTATGAAGATGTGTTTTACTCATCTCATTTATAATGATGCAGTTTCCTAGCCTGATACCTGTCTTTTCACCCAGATTTTTGGCCGTGACTGAGATACAGAGAAATAATGTGCCAGTCTGGCCACTGTGAGCCTGATTAACCTAAGAAATATTACTTCCTTTAGGCAGGGTATCCCTGAAAGGGTACATGATTTTGGGTTAACAAGTGCCACATGTTTCAGTAGATATGGTGGGATTTGGTAGCAATGGAAGCTTGGTCAACATTCTTATCAGCACAGGACGAGGCACACCTCATTTAAAAAACAGTTAAGGTAGCTGACTCAGTTTTGATTGATTCTTCTCATTTCCTCCTTTTTTCCTTGTCAGTTTACCCAAGACTGAACACATTCATTTCTGCTTTTCCATATCTTAAAGTTACTGCTTTCTGCTGCCATCATCCCCCACCCCCAGTGTATTTCAGTGTGAAAAGGCAACTCTCTCTTTGACATGGAAATTGTTCTCATACTTATTTTTATTGATTAACTGAATAGAAAAGAACATGAAGCACACATATGCCCAGCATCTGACAATCTGTTACTATTTCAGTTGCAGAAAACAGTAACAATCTTAGATATAATGACACCAATTACCTTCTCTCCCTCTAAGTTGCGCAAGAAAATGCCCTCTCATATAAAAACCAATGCAGGACTGGGAAGAGTTTTTTCTTCCCTGGTAGGCACTGTGCACTACTGCAAAGGGCAGTGTGCAACATGTGACTCATACTCCACTGTTGCAATGAAAGCTTTGCATAACAGAAGTAACTCATGTGTAACTTTCAACAAATGTGTAACCTCACATGGGTCCTACGTGGAGTTTTCATGCCTCATGTAGGTATTCGTATGAGCATACCTGGAACAGAAGGGTATCCCAAGCCACTGCTCCCAGAAGTGTTTTCACATTTCTGTGTTGAGAGGGGACCTTATCAACGTCTGTAAGGATCTGAAGGGAGGTGTCAAGAGGGTGGAGGGAGCCAGGATCAGCAATAGAACAGGTGGAAATGGGCAGAAACCGATGCAGAAGAAGTTCCACCTGATCATGAGGAAAAACGTCTTTACTGTTCAGGTGACCCTGCGGTCCTTTCCAAACTTACCCATTCTGTCATTCTGTGATTCCCTATAAAATTTAGTGGCCCAGGTGCCAGAAGCACACTGGGAAGAGGAATTGCTATTCCTCCCACTACCCAAGGCAAAAGAGTCAGTCTGTATCTTCCTCAGGGCATCAGACCCTGTCTATGGGTCAGTCTCAGTTTCGTGATGACTATGACACATTCAGAAGATGTGAACATAGTACCTATCCTCTTGGGCTTGGAATGGGGGATGCTTCATGTCCTAGGCATGTGCTATAAACCACTGAACAAAAGGTAGCTGCTAAACTGACCCTGATAAAACTGCATCATCCACAAGTATATTTGGAGGATGTGTTTAAAGCTGACCACAATATGAACATCAGGACAAGCCAATGTGGCTACTGGACTAACATGGAGATTGATTTGAGGCTCCTCAGTGGCATGTAAGAGCCATCACTCCAAGGGGAGATCTTCGACAGTTTTCTCAGGCTGAGAGACATAGAACAATAAAGTCTGAAATTTTAAGCAGGATTTTGCCCAGCTGTACACACCACCTCTAACACTTGAAGTAATTTCCTCTATGCTGTGGCTGTTATATTGCATCCCATTTCCCTTATATTCTGTCCAACAAGTAAAGAATACATTGTATAGAAAGCTGCTCTCTTACTTAAATAAATTCCAGTGTCTGATTAGGACTTTGTTTCAGTTCCCACATACCTTTGCTTTCACTAAATGAAGTCATTAACAATGTGAATTTTTCAGCCTTTTATTCCCATCAACGATCCTTGCTAAGTCTCTTCTCAGCTATACAAAAGACTCCTTTGGTATTTTCTCCCCATGAGGTACTCATATACTGTAATCAAATCACCTCTCAGTTTTCTTTTTGATAGCTAAACAGATAGACCTCTTCAAGCCCTTTATGCTAACAGAAAAACTATATTCTTCTGAGCACCTGTCACTCCCATGTGGCAGTCTCACATCTAGGAAGGACAGTCCATGCATAAAGCTGAGAAAGCTGCATATTCAGAATACTTTGGGCAGTCATTCACTTTGTTTTCTCTGTCTTCTCTTAAAAACAGGCAGGTAAATAAGTAGATAATCTAAATTAAAAGGTATTTCAAAATCTCTGTGTCTTCTGGCAAGCAGCGGAGAAGCTATTGCTTTGGATTTGAGTGGTTTTTAACTTGTCTTTCACCTTTAAGAGTCATTTCTACTTAAATGAAACAAAAATAAACTGTTTCAAATTCTGATTTCCTTCCATGCTTCAATAATTTGCAACACACTCCTGATGCAATTTTAGATAATTAAACCTTTCATTTACTCCACCCTGTTCATTTTAGCATACATTGAAAGAATTTGACAGGCTGAATCCTGAAACCAGGATTAAAAAATCTTAAACTAGAGCCAAGATTAGGTCACCTGAGGATTTCTCCCATTTCAGGATGTTTTCTATGTCCTCCTAAATGGCATGTGTATGTTTCTGTATTAGGTTTGCATGGCCAAGCTTTGGTAGCAAGGGGAACTACAGGGGTGGCTTCAGTGAGAAACTGCCAGAATCTTCTTCCTCCATGCCTGGCAGAACCAGTCCTTGGGTTTGGATGTGCTGCTGATCAAGGCCAGGCCAATTAGAAATGGTGGCAACACCTCCGTGATAACCTATTCAAGAAGAAAGAAAAAAATTAATGGCGCAGTTGTCATTGCATCCAGAGAAGACCAGGGTGAGAACAAGTGAGAGGAAAAGCACTGCAGACACCAAGGTCAGTGAAGAAGGAGGGGGAGGAGCTGGGATTCCTCTGCAGCCCATGGTGCAGCCCATGGTGAAGCAGCTGTCCCCCTGCAGCCCACAGAGATCCACGGGGATGCAGAGATCCACCTGCAGCCCATGGAGGAAACCCACGCCAGAGCAGGTGGATGCCTGAGAGGAGGCTGTGACACCGTGGGAGGCCCATGGAGAGAGGAGCCCCAGCTAGAGCAGCCTGTCCTTGAAGGACTGCACCCCATGCACGAGTGACTCAGTTGCAGCAGTTTTGGGAGGACTGTTGCCTGTGAGATGGACTCACATCCAAGACGTTCATAGAGAATTCTCTCCTGTGGGAGGGACCCCATGGTGCAACAGGAGAACGACTCCTCTCCCTGAGGAGCAGGGGAAACCACAGGTGATGAACTAACCATAATCCCCATTCCCTGGGGGTGGAGGAAAGTTGTTTTTTTTAATGTCTTATTTTACTTCTCATTATTCTGCTCTGATTCTGTTAGCAATAAATTCAATTAATATCTCTAATTCTACCCTGTTTTGCCCGTGACAATATTTGGCAAGTGATCTCCCCCAGTCATTATCTCAACCCATGAACCCTTCATTATATTTTCTCTCCCCTGTCCAGCCACAGAGCACAGTGATATAGCAGCTTTGGTGGGTGCCTGCCACTCAGCCAGCATCAACCCACTACAGTTTCATTTCAGCCACTACAGGGGTGTTGTTTTGGTTTGATTTTTTTATCCTTCCTTCAGTATATTAGTCAGCACATTTTTGGGGTTAAGGCTGCTCTTACTTTATCCCTATATTTCCAACATCTGTTTTGGGTTGGTCTCAAATTCCTGTGTTCAGTATCTTCCAGTTCTTTATCTCAGAGCATAATGAGTTGCGGTTTACCCTTTTCCCTTGATAATACAGCCAGATCTCTATTAATGGTAAACGATAGTGATACCTTCTGTAAAGCTCCAACACCAGTCCCAGTTAAAATAGGAGTTAATTTAAAAATATTAAAGTCTACTGCAAGTGTGATTTTGCAGCCATCTTCATTTCTACTTCTACTTCAAACTTTCTGACAGACCATTAGTTTTGGTAATATTTAGTCAAAGAGTTTCAAGAAAAATCTGATCTCCTGAAACACTGAGAGAGTGAAAAAATGTAACATCAGGAGTCAAGAAGGTGAAACAAATTATTCTTGCAAAAATGCAGCTGAATGTAAAAGGAAACCTGAAGTATAACTCTACCACATGGTAAGTTGAAGCTGTAAGTTGGATTTGTATGCCCTGTCCACATGGTTAAATACTCTAACTTGACCTAGAATTCCCTCTAGCCCAGTTTTCTGGTCACCAAAAGTTCTCAGAAACTGAAAATATTGCCAATACAGTAAAAAGACAACATATTCTCTCATTCTTGTTCTATGAGGGTAACAAGAGTCGGTCTGTTTTATAATTTTTTCCATCAGTGACAATAAAAACTTTTATTGTTTTTCAGCTCATTGTGGGCACAAAGTTCCCCATTGGGGAGCCAAATAATAAAATTCTTCCATTCTTACTCAGGGGCTCCACTGGAAATGGCTGGGCAAGATTCCCTGGATGTGGTTTAATATTAGACAGCTGTAGATGACCACCCTAAAAGGAAAGAAGTTGAAAATACCAGTCGCATTGTCCATAGAAAGATGTCATTCATTATCCTGTTTGACTCTCCATCCTGCAGAAGCATATGCTTCTGTAGATTACAGGAAAAGAAATTGCTCCTATCTGATTTATTAAAATGGTGGGGTGTTCATCTGGGGTTTTTTTACATCTGGGATAGACATCTGAACTCCCTCTCTCTGATTCATGGGAATCATAAGATGTCTCTGAGGACTGACCAGTGGCAGTAACTTCTATTGTGTCAGCAGTGTGTTACTGCAGAGTTTTCAAATTAGCAAAATATTGTGGTTAAATATAGATGCAAACATGCTGTTCCCTTTCCTGTGCTCTAGATGTAAAAGAACCACTTAATTAAGATAATTAGGATAATTGAATCCCTAGGCCATAAGAGTATCCTCAGTTCAGTTCCTTGGGAAACTGCAAGGTAACTGAAATGGGTTAGCATGGTCACCATTTGGCATAGTGCTGTGGGCAGTGGAAAAACCTCTCAGGACAGCATCTCACTGAATTAGACTGGAATTATTTCAATAAAAACTCCCTGTGATATTCAAGCAGGGCTGATTTGCACTCATGCTTTCTTCTTGTCGTGCTTGGAAATTAGTGCCTTTTCTATTACTGCCTTGGTTTGATTTCGGTCATATCTTATATTGCATGATGATTTCTCTTTCAATAAACTTTATCTGCTTGAAGGCCTGAAGCCACCAAAGCACTTTTAAAAGACCACAGGTTACTAAGCAAACAAAAGACTGCAGCAAAATATCCCTGAACTCTAGCAAGGCATTTGCTACTACTTTACTCTGAGCTTTGGCAAATGACTTGACTTTCTCCTCTTCTCCCCACTTTAACACATGCTGCTTAGAGCCCTTGGTTTCCTGGACAATGTTATTCCATGCAGCTCCTGTGAATGAGATGGAGTTTGTAGAAAAAGAAACTGCAGGCAGATCCACAGTCACATTACTTTAGCAGCACAGCTTGATGTACTCAGCAAATAAAATATAGTCTTCAGTGGTGGTAGAAGACATAACGTAGCTTCCACAAGAATGCCCTAATTTGCCCTAACGTTCTTTCGTCTCCATCTTCCTAGTGATCAGTAGACTTTCTGCCAAGGATCCATGCTGTGCTGAAAGGCAGCATACAGAGTTCAAAGCACTTCAGCCTTAAAGCAAAGCCCTCATTAGGAAACATGAAATGCACTATTTGATATTGTAAAGTTATGGGCAATGAGAAAAGTGAATGCAATAGCTACAAAAATCACCACAGATAAAAACGCCTTGTCCTTCCCACAGTCCAAATTTAAATTCCATTTTGGTGTCTCCAAGAAAGATCTCAAATATTGTGAAAAAGGTATATTGGGCTAGTATTTGCTTCTTGGGTACAAAAGGCAGGAAGGGCCAGGATGGATATTTTTCTTAAGGTCATATTTTGTTGTGTTCATAAATTCAGTCTTGCAGATTTTGTAGGGAAAATTTCAGGAGTGGAAGGTAACTGATAGAAGAGAAATAGGATTTATTGGCAAGGTCTGATTAAAACCACAAACAAATAAGCACAAAAGAATTGACTTGTGACACTTGTATGAGAGACAGTATCTGGTTTTCATTTTGCCTCTTGTCTTTTGCCTGCTGGAAGCCTCAACAGAACATTTGAGGTGCTGCAACTTTTTTCACTTCACTATCATACTTCATCTCTTGTTAAAGTATTTATGCTAATTTAATTAAGCATAGAAAAGACCGGCAGTGATAAACATGAACCTATTTCCAGTGGGTCTTGTGTGTGAATTTCCCCCAAAATGTTCATCATTAATAATTGCTCTTAATTATCCTTCTGGTAATAGTACCCTTAAGTCAGATGAACTATTGTGGCAAACAATATGGCTATTTAGACAATCATTTAGCTTCATTTCATCTTCCTGGGTGAAATAATTTTGAATTTAACTCACTGAAGAATCACTCCAAAGGTTTTAATCATCCCCAGAATCTATACATAAGCCAAATGGCTCCATATAACCTTAATGGCAAAATTAGAAAATGTGTTCCCAGGACTATGCAATGACCTACATCTGACTGTTCCCTCGGATGTAGTTTTTTAAGCTCAGGGACATTTTTCATTAAAAAACAAACAAACAAAACCACCAAGAAACAACACAACAAAAGCATGGGACTATGGACAGATTGTTTTTTGGAATTTTTCCCTTTTTTGTGCAAATTTACAGGTCCACAAGTCTCTCTCATTAAACTAACAGAATTGACACACATCTACAGAAAGGGCACAGAATGAGTTAAGGGTGGGTTTTACATCATTTCTCCAGATATCAAAACATTTAATTCAGCTGCAATGAAACACTGTTAAACCTCAGGTCATTTGAATGTTGAAGCAAAATATTCCCTTTAGAAATTTCACAGCTATTAGCCTTGAGTTACCAGTGATGAATGCTTCTGGAGATGTAAAACTTCTTCAGGCCCAAGAGCACATTTTAGCCTAGTTTTATTGTGGTCTTTCTGTCTCCTTGAAGGGGGGATGATCATTCCTGATTAGCTGTGCTAATGCAGTGCAGTGTAATAGCTACATATTCTGGTGTCCACTTTGCTCAGATCTGAATCTGAAAAATATTGTTCTTCCATAATGCTGGATCCTGAATGAATATAAAACTTGAGAGACTAGGTCCTGATGAAAATAGGCTTTCAAAAGTAAATACAAGCTGTCCTCCTCAATTCTGCTTTAGTACTCAACATGTCCATGATATATACGAACATACTGGGTGCATGGGTACATTCCTCCTTTCTTGATTGCAGAATGCAAATTACTCTTGTGTTACTGGGATTATATTAAACCTTCTAGTTGGGTTTAATAGATTAATTCCTTTACACATTGTCATAGTCGTTATTAAGTGGTTGGAGAAAGGTTCTAACTCCCTTTCACATTGTCATATTCATTATTAACATTTATTAAAAGGTCCTTTTTCCTCTTATAAATACCGTCTGGTTTGGGTGGAGGATTAAAATATTTCTCATGATATTTGATTAAGATATTTATGTTCTCAGGACTTGCAGATCTGCTCTAACGTGCTTTATCTGTCCCAGCTTCCATGTCCTCCCCCTACCTGGCTATTTAGACAATTTTCAACCCCTGATGTTTTCTCCTCTACAGCATTTAGCAGATCATTTCCCAACCTCTTAAGTGAAAATCACATCCACTTCTCCTCCTCACAAGCATGTCAGCCACATTCTTCCTTTGCAAAACTTAACTTCTGGGAGCCCTTTACCCCCGTGTTTTTCAAGTGAATATACTAAGTGACAAAGTGGCTACGCTGCCATACCTTACCCAGCTTCTAATGCCCAACAGCTTTACTTACAGTTCATCTAAAATCTCTGTTGTTGCACTGGAGTAAGGGGATATCCAGGTCTTTTCCTTAGTACTCTAAATCATAATGAAAAACATAATATTAATAGAAAAGGAAGTTTTCCACCTGTAAGTGATTTCCATTACAATACTAACAGGATCAAAACACAAGATGAGGAGCAAGCTTCCCCAAAAATTATGACAAAGACAGAACAGTGGACATGAGCACAGATCACCAAGTGCCACTGCTGACAACTCTGCTTCCTTTGAAATGCACTAACATTTCTTAGTGGAAGATAGACCCATATATAGTAGCTGGGATTTTCATGTCCATGTAGGCATACGTTACATGGACACTGACAGTCGGCAGGTGCTAGATGCTTTTTCCTTGTTTTCTGTGGAAAGGTAAATCTAGACGAGTTCTATTTTTCTGTTGTTAAACCATTGCACCATCGTGGTTTTAATGTGGCCTTACTCAAAAGCAGAGAATAAATGAACATGAAGAAACCATTGCAGCTCTCATCAAGAAAACAGAAGGAGCCTGGAAAAGTTTAATACATTATTTAATAGCAAGTGGTGGAATCACAGAGCTAGCAGATGTAAAAGATTCATTAATGAGATCCTCAGCTCTTGGATACATGCTCTTGAAGCCCATTAAAAACATTAGTATGCAAAAATGGTGATGAAAATCTAAACAAAACTGTGGTCAAAATAAACTTGATGTGGAATTCTATCTTTACACGGAGATTTTATTTGTTTGTTTGTTTTAGTAGCACTTAAATACTTCAAGTATATTTCATTTAGATTTATTAAGATATTTAATTAATATAAAATACTTTATAAATAAGAACATATTTCTTCCATAACAATAAAACAGGGAAAACCTAAGACAAAATACAGTCTGCTAGAGTGAAAAATTGTTAAAATGGAATTATTTCATTATAGAGATTAAGACACATTTGTTAAATCACTGGGCGATTTGCTTTCACATGCAGACTTTAAATTTGCTTATGGATCCATGCATAGCCAAAAGCATGTGTGGTCAAATCTGCACCACAGAATGTTTAGTTAGCCCTCTGATTAGCCAGCTTCTACAGACAGAAGCATGCAGCTTGCTCTCATTCACTATCTGTATAATTATTCCCTTGAAAATTTGGCCAAGTAGCCATCAAATCATATTTGTCAGGCCTTAAATAATTCATATTTACCAACTGTTATCTCATTAAAAATTAACAAACATTTACTAAATGCAAATTATATTGTAAATTGGATTATGGATTTTAAAGAAGTAGTTTAATTTTGATGGTTGGTCAGGTTTGATGCCTAACAAGCAGCCAGAGAGTGCAGAGGCATTTCAGCGAGAAGCTTCTGACTGTCCAGCTGCAGCTCCAAAGAGCCACCCCAGTGGGTGACTGCTTCCTGTGGGCACAAAATCACAGAGCCCTGTGATTTCATGTCAGTCATTTATAAAGGCAACTCAATGGGTTCCCATAGATGCAAGCAGGGTCCTTTGCTTTCCAGGCTGAGCCCTGACACTCAGCACCATGCAGAGCTATCACCATCCCACAGATTAATCCTATTGGACTATCCTGTTTAGTGGAAAGTGACTCTTACAATGTCAGAGGGGGGGTTGGAACCATATATCATTAAGGTCCCTTCCAACTCAAACCACTCTGTGATTCTATTTCTTCTGAAGTTCATTCGTTCCTTGGGTTTTCTCCTTTCCCCAGATGATCACCTGTCAGGGGGATTGCCTGCAGACCGGCATGAGGCACCAACTCACATCTTCATGCAGGTCTGAGATAGGATGGAGGAGGGAACAGACAAAAGAATCACCAGAAAGTATTTACAGGAGCTTTGTAGTCTACTGTAGAAGGCGCACCACTGTCAGAGGGCAAACCTCTCTCCTTTTCTGAGTTATTTTTAGGTTTTTCTGAATGTTCTGCCTAATACACAGGACATAACAACCCAGAGAGCCGGAACCAGAGAGAGTGAGAGAATAGATATTCAAATCACTTCTTGGTCATTACTTGAATTGACATTGTCCTTCGTGTGGATGAAGGCAATGATCACTGTCTGTGAGCTCCCCTTTCCCTGCTTTTGCTTCTCTTGACAGGCTTGACAAGCCTGTCCTCATTCTGCAGGTTCTACTCTTCTGTATCCTGCAAGACCATCTTGTGTCTTCACCACGCTTACACATGCCATTAAAAACTAATTGGCAGAGCAAGGACCTAGGCTAGAGACTGTTAGTTTTACATCTCTTTCTAAGTAACTGCTGAGAAACTGTTCTCAGTTTGTGTTTTCCTTTAAAATCTGCATCTTTTCTTTTATATCTGAAAAAAATGTCTCGCCCAAAATCTGGTGTCATTTTCCCAAAAATACTTAGCTGGTCTAATGACAGACATTCCGTCATATAAAAAAAACTTACCCTGTCTTCCTCTGGCTTTTTACCCTCAGAGTAAAATAACTATGTGTCTAAACTAGTAGTTATGGCTTCCCTTTACAGGCAATAGAATTTAAGGATACAATTCACATGACCTAGTTTACACAAGGATGTTGTGAACTGCCATCTAGTAAGAGATATTCTCTCCACTAGCTGTGAAGGAAGTCTATAGTGACTAGCTCTGAAGTAGACGCTTGATCAAATGAATCCCAAAACTATTTTATGGATGTCTTATATCTAAAAATAAATTAAAATAGCTGTGGTATATCTTTAGCAACTCTTTTTTTAGCAGTAAGTGAAGTGGAAACTCACATTCTCTTTTGCACATCCTTGGTTAAGTACGTTACTGCTAATTTTCAGCTACCTGCTGCTATTTAATTTAGTACTCCACAGAGGGTTCTTTCTAATATTATGACAGAGTCATTTAACATCATGTGAGATAGAAGATGAGTACTGAAGAATCTCAGAAGGAAATGTCCAGGAGGATGTGAGAAATGAAGGGGAAGTATTGTTTATAAATGGAAAGCTGGTAACTGGAGATAATTTTGAATAAAAGTAGCACACAACAACACAGAAAATAAGCATATTTCAAAGTGGTCATCCTTACAGTAACATGAGCATACTGCATACAAGGGACCTCATCTTGATATTGCTAGCCCTAAGGTCACCAAAGGTTTTGAACTGCCAGGCTTTACTTTATCCTTAATCTACAGATAAAGTCTCACACAAGGAAAGTTGACTCTTGTGCCACTGCTGTCTAACACCCTCCTGAGCCACTTCAGCAAACTAAGTGGATTTTTTAAGATGTTTTTCTGCTGGATTAACATGTGTGAATTGCTCTGTAAAGGAACAGGCAGGACCAGAAGCAAGAGTGCAACTGGAGAAATCGTAAAGCTAATAGTTAAATATGTAGGGGGTCACACAACAACCTAAGCCAAACTCTCAGCTTCCACTCAAAAAGATTTCTGCACTATCCTGTTTCCAGTCACACATTCCCAGCACTTCACCTATATGAACATGGGTTATATGCTGCAGGACTAAAGCCTAATCCAAAACCAGCAGAAAACAATTAATTTTCAGGCAATTCAGCATTCTGGTGGACATCGGAAGATATTGAAATGCTTGCAACATTTATCCTTGTGCCCCTAGTGTTAAATGCTAAGAAGGTGACAAGGTGAGGTTTAAATAGGTTCAAAATTCAGATCTACAGTGATGAGAGCAGTGATGTCAGCAGGAACACAGATTTAGACCCCTATCATAAAAACAAGGGTCAGAAATTAGGGTCAGAAATGCCAGAGATCAAGCTTAGAACTGTAGTCATGGAAATGAACATTTGAACCAGGTCAATGGCCTGATCCAGAGAGAAAAGCAGTATGCACCTAGAAAGCTGCAAGACAAGGCTTTCAAATTGTGCAGCCAATTTATGCACAGTAAAGTTAAGGGTGTACAAGATTCACCTGTTGTAGTGCTAGGTTTAGTTTAGCAAGCTGCAGCTTTCCCTGAGAGCTCAGCGGGGCTGCTTAGGGCAGTGCGACCATTTCACCCTCCCCTAGTCCTCTTCGGACGGCTCCGCAGTTCTGCTCCGGCAGCTATCAGCCTTACAACACAGCAACGACAAAGGAGGCAAGAAGGGTCCCTCCATAAGGGTTTCAGAGGACATTTAATAATTACATCTTCTCCTTGCAATCCCCAGAAACAGAGAGACCTCGTGATCCCGGCGCAGGGGGGTTTTGTCAGGGGCTCAGGGGCGGTACATGGGCAGCGTTGGGGTACAGGAACCAATAGGGAGAGCCCGAGGGAGGGGCCAGGGCTAGGGGCAGGGGAAAGTGGGGGGGGACAATGTGAAAGGCATTTAATAAATCAATCAGTGGGAAATACAACACCACATTCATCCATTAAAAATAACTCTCCAAAACAGATTTTGCATGTAATCTATAATAACCTGCCTACTACAGTATCAATCAACAGAACAGATATTTTGCAATTTGGTTATTTGTTCCATCTTTCAGTTTTAGCCAAATAACCTGAATGTTCATGTACATCGTCCTCTGACCTGAAGCTGCAGGGAGGCAAACCACCCAAAAGTGTCAGCTGGAGGCTAGAATTTAATTTCCATGTGAAATTCAGATATTCCTACACTTTTTTGCATCCCATATTAGGATGTGAAGTCATAAAATACTTATGAAATTAAGAAAAAAAAAAACCAAAAACTTTACTTTGAAAGTACTAAAATGATCATTTGTTTCAAGTTAAATTTGTCAGAGTTGCTGCATCAAATGCTCTCTTTCAGCTTGGTCAAGTCATCTAGAAATGATTCATGACTTACAACGAAAATCTGAACTTGAGGCAGTTTAGCTTGCAAAGAGGTGCCTGAGGGAGGATGTGAAAACTATTTCCAAAGATGGAAAATATTACTGAAAGGGTGAAGAAGGACCAGTGCTCCATGACCATACTAGGCATATAAGAAGTAATGGACTAAACCAGCAGAAAGACTGATGTAATGTCATAGGAACACGTGTCCTTTCTAGGAATAGATTAAAAATGTACTGACCTGCTTGGGCAAGCTTGAGGTTCTTTAAGAACATAGGAGATGAACATCTGCCAGTATCAATGATAAACCTTATAACAAAGCAATTGCACTGGCTGAGCCAGCAAAGTCTCCTCCAGACATATGAATTTGGTGAACATTGAACCGAATCCGAGTCTCTTGGTGCGTGGCAGCAATGAGTGCTCTCTGTGGTGGCAGTGCTCTGTACAGGGTCCCTGGCTGCCTAGAAGTGCCATCGCCATGATGGAAATCCACTGAGGGAAGGATTGGGATGGACAGCAAAGAGAGGTATTCTTAAGTAGAATAATTCAATGAAATTACTGTCTCCTTTCAAAACCAAACAACACACTTGGATAGCAAGTTCTCACACAGTTTAGTCATGTGTCACTTTGAAAATCTAGCTTTTCGGCATAAAGTGGGTTTTTTTCTGTTGCAGGGTCCAAGGTTAAACCATTTACATTTGAATTTGCCATTCCACAATGGCATCAATGAATGCTGAGAGAGGTGTTTGTTCTAGCAGAAAGGTGGATAACAACCAGAGCCTCCTACAATGTAAGGACACACTCTGCTACAGATGTTGGTCCTGGGAGCATTCAGTTTCTGAGAGTCATTGAGAGACTGTTTTAGGAAGTGAATGGGAGTGCAGTCTTGTTTTAAAAAGTCTTTCCAATGGAGAGATTATGTCATTCTTGTGAAAGATGGTGCATTGCTGTGACAACATGTACTTTCAGGAATAAGCTGAGAATCATAGCAAAAGAGAGCTCATCACAGCCTCTTATCTCTGCAGAGGTGTCAATGCAGTTCAAGCACAGTTTGAGTAGCTTGGTTTCTACTGCTGTTCCCAAGGGAAGGGTGCATAGTTACCCCAACAAGTACATAAAAGAACAGAAAACAACACCGAGACTTCATTCTCTTCAGGGAGAAGAGCTTTTCAAATTTGTTACCCAGCAGATCAACTAGTGTGTTGATTTAACTGATACAACGTGGCAATTGAATTGCCATTTGCATTGGCATGCCAGTGTGATCAACCCAGGGCATGAGTTGCCTTTGGGTTTCCCTGGGAGAGAGACATGAAAGCTTTTTGCAGCTGGGAATGCGGTGGGCAGGGGAAAGATGAAAAAGAAAACAAAAGCCATTTCTCTACACTTGTTATTTCCATGACTGAGGTTGGGGTAAAGAGATATGTCCCTCTGTTTTCCATCACTAAGTTTAACTAGCTAATATGAATTAAATTATTGCCACCATTTTCTGCACTTCTTTCACTTGGAATAGGCCCTTGACTAATTCTTACCTTCACATTCATCATCTTTGAAGGAATATCTCTTCCTGTGAAAGGAGATGCATTGCTTTGCTGCAGTTTGATGTAGGAAGGTTAAGTAGTGGAGAAAGACTGTCATTCTTTCAGCTGAAAGGCTCCTGAGAAGTACCCTTGGACTGACAAGGAGGAATATTCTTTTCTTCTTCAGAAGATGTATGTAAGAAGTTTATGTTGTTCTTTCTGCAGCGTACTTTTCTGGGTTTTTTCTGCACTTTCCTTTCCATAAGTAACAGTGTGTGTTTAATTGTGGTGATGCATGATCTCTCAGCTAAGATTAGGGGAAATATATGTCTTTATTATTTTTCTTCACTCTCTCTGGCTCAGTAGACATGCTCCATTCTTCCTTCAGCATTCTCCATGTCTGTAATAAGATTTTTCTCATTCAGAATACAGGAGGGATGAAAGCAATTGAGGGTTACAGGTGGTTTGTTCAGTGACTAATTCCTAAAAGCCTACTAGCAGTAAAAGTGGCCTTCATTATACTAACATGAGTGTTGCAGGTAGGAGAATCTATTTCTGTTTGGGAAAGTTAGGTCTAAATCAAAATTGTCTTGGAAGCTTTCCAAAGTTTATAATGAGAAGTTGTTTGCAAAGACAAAAAGGAAATCGATGCCTTAGCTGAAAGCGTCCAGCAATTATGCCAACCTTTGTTGCCTTATTGTTGACACTTTCAGAAAATCTACTTATCAAGGAGGCTGTTTTCCTGTCCTGAAGCAGGTCTGCTTTTCAGCAGACTGACTTTTCATCTAGGTGGTATTCTCTGTCCTAGAATTCTCAGGACTACCCTCAGAAATATTTCAAAGTATGCAAGCCCCTTGTGTGGCAACCAGATTTAATGAGGTGTCATGTTTGTGGGAATAGGTAAGCAGTTCCAATTTCTTTCCCCTTTTTTTCTGTTTTGTGTCTTTTTCAGTAGCACAAGCGATACAGATAAATAAAACCAAAGATATCATAATTATACATAGTTCAAAAAAACAGGTTAAAATCACCTGATCTTGTATATTTTTCCAAATGTTTTTCACCATTTTCATGCCAAAATATTAATTCTATTTGCCTTGTGTCTGAAAGTCCAAGAACTGCATATAGAGAGGAATGAAAATATACCCAGATAAAATATGTTCCACTTACAGATTGAGTGCATTATTTCATTTTGGACAAAATTGTAAATGAAGGTGGTGCTTAAGAAAACGAAACAGTATCAGTGCTAGCTCAAGCCAGGCATAGTGCCAGGAAGTTGTGGAAGAGCTATAGGGGAAAGCTTGCTTAAGTACCTAATAGCCTGATTTCCAAAACCCCTTCTACTTCAGTCCCGGCCCACTCTTGTTCAAATAGTGCCTAGTTAATGAATTATGATGACATTTATGGTGATCTGGTAATAAAAATGAATGAGGATATGTATAAGGCCACCAAAATCAGACCCAGATATAAGAAGGGCTTTTAATTATTCTCAAATTCCTGTCAAACTTCAAAGAAAAAGATTAGGAAATTAAACACTTAAGGTGTCACCAATCTTAACAAATGAATACCATTAGAGTGTCTTCTTTCTTTCCTCAGCTGGAAATCATGTGACACTGACTGAAAGCTGTGACAAATGCTCTTCCTATCACAGCATCTGGCTTCTTGGCAGCCTTGAGTGGCTGGTTTTATTGGCTATTTCTGCATTGCCTGAAGATTTCTCACACTGTTGTTTGGCTATTTGGTTTACTTTGTGCTCTTAGAAAATGTTTTATTTAATTCTATTTGAATTTAGAGAATTTCAAGACTTTTAATTTTATTGAAAAATCATGCAGTGCATGAATCACTCATCTTTGACTGCCAAACTTCCTTAAGAGTGGAAGAGAAAGAGTGTTAAGAGAAAAAGTGCTAAATGTAATGTGTTTCAAAGCAAAATTTAAGCAGTACAGTAGATAAAGATGCCAAAAGAAACCTGCCCTTCTTCATCATTATCTAATGTGATGTTGAGCCACCCAGTCCTGCCCCGCTCAGGAGGGGAGTGATAAAGTGGCTTTTGTGGGTATCTGACATTCAGCCATGGTCAACCCACTACATTTTCTAGCCTTCTGATACACTCTAAGGCTTTTGACATGTTCTGTAGTGAAAAATAATCAAATTAAAACAAAATGGTTGATCACAGGCATCAAGCTCTCATGTACAGACATCTAAAGCTGGAATGACTTTTAAAGATTCTGAACCTGCATCACTGATAACAGGGAGACCAATATCTGCAGTAAAGAAGTCAGTCAAGTGAACATATACAGAATACTTTTTTAGGCATTGTGGTGCAAAAGACTGATCTTATTTTTCATTTGCTGTGGAATGTTGTGATTGGAATTGTTCATATTTAAGCATTGAAAGAATGTGTCTCTTTCCCTCAATCCTCACACTTCAGAGCAGCTAACATGAGTGAGTACACACACATCTATAGAATTTCTCAAAAAGACCTGTCTAATATTCATATATCTATCATGATATTGCATTTCCAAACAAAGCAATATTGTATTTTCAGATGTAAAGCCTGATCCCCATAATCCAGTTGATGCTGAGAAGCCTGGAGAGATTCTGGTGGCTTTTGGGGTCACTGTTGAGTGGCAAGAAGCTGTGAAACTTAGAGGAGCTTAATTTCTTTCAGTCCATGGATGAAAATACATATCAGGTTGTCCCAGGACAAAGTCTGCCTTGCATTATCACTACCAAAACACCGGACTGTGGTGCCAGCTGACTGCCTGGACTGTCTGACGGACAGTTCCTAACCCCTGCACGTGTAGTGTTTGTAGTTCATTATGCTTGGAAGTCTCTGCCCCAAAGAGTGAGACTGGAGGAGTCAAGCAGCCTAGACTGCCTCAGATATTGCCAAGCTCTAGCTCCCCAAACTGGAAGTAGCTCTAGGCTGCATAATTTGGAAACTGTTTCCTTGAGTGACAGAATCCAATGAAGCCTTCATTCAATTTTAATTTGTGTCCTGCAAGCCCACAGCCCCATCACTACAAGAATATTCCTCATGTCCTGCCTGCTACATCTCCACTCTCCACCAGAACCCTTCATGCCTCCACCTTCCCACAGCTCCACCTTTTCTGCCTTGATCCCCCTTTAGTTACAATAAAAACAGAATGTGTTTTGGCCAGTTTGATGCTGTCTGAACCAGCGTACAAAAGGATCTCACCACATTCATGGTCATGGTGGAATATTTACTTCTGTGACACATTATTTTAGGACTCTTGCACCTTCATACAACCACTTTCCATGAAGTGTGTAAGATTTAACTATCTTTGAGGCATCATAGTGAAAGGTAATTGAAATTATGCCAACAGATTTGAAGGATATCAGGAGAGGATAAGTAGACAGATGGACGGAAAATTTATTCCTTAAACTCTGTTTCTTAAGGAAGTTAGGCTAAAATGAGGCTATTTCCTCTAATTTAGCAGAAGAAAGTTATTTTAATATCAATAGCTACTTTAGAAAAATCCGGCAAAGCCTGAAATGTCCATGTATAGTTATCTTCATGTGACAGCGTTTGGAGTTGTGACTACTGTCTATGTAAGGATTTATCTCACTGTGTGTAAAAGTTGTCATGGCAACAGCACTCTGCAAATAATTATATAAATAATAAATGAAAGATCTTACGAGCATACATTAGAGCTGTAGTTCTCATATAGCTGTCTTTTGCTGCAAAGATTGAAGAAAAGGGTCACAAGGAGTTTTTCTTAGTGTGCATATTTACTTGCCTCACTCAAGGATGTAAAACATTTGCTTTAGGAGGTGAATACTAAAAATTATTAATCCAAAAAATAAACATTGGCCAAACGCCTGCTGAGAAATAATACAATTTATGTTTCTTAAAGCCAGAGGTCAGAAGCACAGGTTCTGAGTCTCTCCTAAAACAGCAAAGCAAATTAAAAGCTGCCTTAACAAGACTCCTGGGATTCCACCTGTACAGACACATTCCCAGCAGGTGCAGAACCACCAGAAAGCTACTTTAATGTCCTTCTTTACTCCCCAGACAGAGACAGTGACCATGGAAAAGTTGCACAACTAATGTATCTGTCCTCTTTGTTCCTCTGGGTGTCTTAATCCAGCACGTGCTGGTTAAAGCTAGTATAAATTAACCTGCTCCCTACCCTTTTCTGATCTTTCTTCAAGTACACATCTCTGCTCTTACAAGAAGGAATCTGAGAAAACATCCATATATATTCCACATGTTCTCAGGGCCATATCCTGTAGAGATTCCCCACACAGAGGTCTGGTTGAACACATGCAGGGTTGCCTACAAAAAGCACTGGGGTACCAGGTTTCACCAGAAGGTACTGAAGTCTTCTCATTCAAACTCCAGGGGGTTTTGTGTGTAGGAGTGCTCTTTAAAACTGAGAAATGGAATCAGTGCTTTGGTAGGAGGGGCAGATGGAAAAATAGTGTTCATCATTTAAAAGTAGTCAGGGAGAAAATGTGCGTATGTTTGTTAGATGGGTTCATTGGTGATGACTGTTATTTTCAGCAGTCTTGGTGAATCACAAGGCATTATCTTCATGTGCAGCCTGATTGGCTAACATTATTCCATATTAACCCTAGTATTTTGGGTTGATGAAGAGATAAACACAATGCTTGACTCATCAGTTCGACATTTCAGTCAATCTTTAACCATGCTTTCCCTAATTGTTTCTTTAGGTCTGTTTACAATTACGATAAAGCCTGTTATTAAATAGGCAGATCATATTTGTGTGTACATATATGTATATTTATACATATATTTATATTTTATATTTATATAATGTCTGTATATAAAGTATGAAAAATGCACAATTAATAGAAACAAAGAAAGATTGATCCAGCCAGGCTCAGTTATGAACTTCAAATCATATTGATGCAAGTACCTCCTGTTAACATTTTGAGATTTTTTTGGCTCCTCTGAGTAAAAATAAAGATCTACTCTTCAACATGGTTTTAAGGTATAAAAAACTGGGGTTTTTACTAAAACCGAAAGTGAGTTCTAAGCCGGGATTTTCATAAGCACTGTCCTGAAACCGGCTCCCTCTTTTTAAGCCAGGAGACCAACAGCCTGAATATCTCCATAAAGCAAAGCTGGCTATCTGTCAGATAAGCAAATCTCAAACTGCAGGAAGACTGAATTCAGCAACGTGTCTAGTTTTAACATACGAGCAATCTCACTGACCTTATACTGTTAGTCTAAACAACATATGACGGTCCTTTCAAAAATAAGCAGACCGGTCTAGAATGTTAAGCGTTCCTGCAGTAACCCTATGGAGAAAATGGTAGATCAATTGCTTTTCTAGTTTGGACCTTTAAATTAAGGAGTTTGGGTGATAAACCAAGACATACAATCACAGCTGGCACTAGTAAAGTCTGTATTTTAAACAAAGATATGTATCTCGTTAAATATAGCCTCTGAAGCCATGTTCCTCCAGGTAAGCAGCATCCAAAAGTGAACCCTTTGAAGTTCATCACCTTCTAATTTCTTGTGGATAATTCTCAAAATGTTCCACCCATGATGGGTCTAATTGTGTTTGCTAATTTTACTTTGCTGTCATATGGCAGTAAGACACCACCAGGACCAATATGGTCCAGATGTCCCCAAACCAAAAGATATTAAACCCTCCCTGACCCCATACAACAGTCTTCATCCTTTTAGAACAATGACTAGAATTTTACAAAATTTCTGCCTGCAAGAGGAGAGGACTTCCAGTTAAGAAAAATGATGACATTTCTGGAACAAAAATGACCACATGTTCCTAGGGAGTGTATACTTCCTTCCACAATACAGAAGACAAAAAAACCCACAAACCAACAGCCCCTGATGGTATAATGGGGCAAAAAATCCTCCCTGTGTCCTATAACACAGTAGTTTTAGTCCTGAATGCGTAAGATACATACCACTGACCAAAAGACAGTTTACTATCACTACAAACGCCAATGAAATGTCCCTTTGCAAGGTGTGGCTAGTTTTCACTCTTCCAAAGGAAGAAAAGCCCAAATTCCTCCCACTCCTCATCAAAGGCAAGTTGTACATCTGGAGTGAAAAAAACCAAACCAAAACCACAAATTTAATCCTGTGTCCTGCATATGGTCAAGAACCCTAAAATATTGTTTCAGTTTAAAGTACTAACAATACTGGAATAAAAATACATGACCAAATCTCTTCAACCTCACTTGCATCTACCAGCAAAGCAAGCATTGGAAACTTTAATCACATGCTTGAATTACAAGCTCTGGGATTACTCTTACCTTATAATAGAACTACTATCAGCCATTTCAGATTTTGACCCCATTTTCATCTAATTGGAAGTCTCTCCCAGAAGTGTGCTCCTTCAATGTTTATAAACTTTCTTCATCTTTGTTTATGCTTCCTTAGCAAGGACCTGCTAGATCCACAGGAAATACCTATATGGTGATCAATGTGCAGCAAAGCACAAAGCAAATAGAGTAAGTCTTGACTGAATGGTGATTTGTGTATTTTTGCATTTTATTTGGCTTTTTGGGATGTTACTGCAGCAGATTAAACTGCGGCATACTTTCTCCCCAGCTAAATCTGCTGGTCTGGCCTAGCGGGCCATTGAGACCACAATATATAGAAAAAAAATTGCAGATTCTATCAGTACATTCCCAAAAACATCACATTGAGGGCAAAAATATGTAAACTTCAAAATGAAAACCATGGAGATTATTTTAGCATAAAAATTGTTTCCAGATCCTTTGCTACTTTCCAGATTCCAGAGGCGCTAACCTCTGCTAAAATGCTGTGTGAGCAGAGGTCATACCCTCTGCTAATTGACAGCTCACTTGTCCGCTGGAGGAAGGAAAACTGTGCAAGCTCCATGTAAGAAGAAAAACATAACAAAACCTGGAGTCCAGAGTAGCTTGAATTTCATCTAACCCTCCAGGAAACAAGCTTAAATGCAATAGTGAGGAGTTGACCTAAGTCTCTTGTGCTCCTTCTGCCTTTTTCTTAAACTAATCAAATGTCTTTACTTTTGACAGTTTACTCTGTCTGGCACTTTTCCTCATCTATTGCCAGTTCATGCACCTTCAGCTCCCCAATGCAAATAAAAATCCCAATACTCTGCTTTAGGGTAGAACAATTTAGACTCCATTTCCCAAAGAAGATGTTTCAAAGATAATCCAGCACAACAAATGGCAGCACTAAATTATTTATTCCTTGAGATTTTCTTCTTTTTATTTATGACAGTCCAACTTGGTGCCTGTGTCATAAAACGGATTCCAACAGCAGATGGTTAATAGCACCCGTGAAACCCACACAGATCAGATAAATTTGTACAGGTCTAGATCAAACAGTAGCAGAAGGTCAAACAGCATAACAAAAACAAAGAAAAAAAAAAAAAGACATCGCATTGCATAGACAGTGAGCGTTTTTTCCCTAAGATGACAAATTCAGATTTCATAGGTATGCTGCAGCCCAACAAAAAACACATTTACACTATTTCAGTTTACTGAATAGTAGCACATTTGGTGAAATTGTTTTCAAACGTTTGTTTCTTCACACATTAGGTTTCCAAACAGTTGTGTTTTTCTGGTTTCTCATATAGCTGGGTATGGTACTGGGACTGTGGTCATTGCTGTCCCTCTTGTCTCAAACAAACAACAATAATCCTGAGGTATTGTATGTCTGAATTACAGTGGCAAACACATCCCAAATCCAGACACTTTTTGCACTGTCATGGATGCTGCAAATTTTTAAGGTATTCAAAAAGAAATAGTTTCTGGAGTCAGGTTTATTGCCACTCCTTTCAGTATTTATATGTTTGGATTAAAATCCTGTAACCATATCCATTAGAGGGTGTACATATTTTGAAGGTACTTCTGCCAGATCGTCTACTTGGGCAGGAGCAGCCAGTTTTGACAGAGCTTTTGCCAAATAAAGGGTTCTTCCACAGAATATATAATGCTAGCCATCATTTGGTTGTTTATCACACTGAGTTTATATCTGTTCATAACGCATGTGACAATAACCTGTATTTTCCCATGAAGACCTTGCTAAGACTGGCCCCCTTTCAAGGCAGGCCAGACACACCGCATTACTGCAACACTCTTGCTGCTTGGACTCCCACAGAAGTCATACATCTGATTCCACCACGGCACTTCAGACAGTTTGCAATCACCCTGTGCTTGAGAGGAAGGTCCAGAAACTTGGTCTTCTAAAAGAATAACTAGGATTTTCTTCAGAAGAAATTTGTGCACATTCAGATCATGTCAATCCAGTCCTTCAGGGAATCACCAGACCCCTTGAACTCCTCATCTAGCTCCCTGTGGATGCTTTCAGAACTTGTTAGAGGCAGCATACACACAGTCCCTACTCAGTAAGTCCATTAATTCTCTCCTAATCTATCTAAACCACCTGTCTTTGAGGGAAACAACCATATAGTGCAGCCAGTTTCCCAAAAGTACTGGAATTTGTGTCTGCACAGCACAGTACATATGGAACAGCTGGATTCCATGCTGTATCATATCCAAAATGCAGATGTTGAATAGACAGGTGACAGGCATTCAACTTATAACAGCTACCAGATTTTGGAAAAATCTGTGCTAAATACAGAATCCTTAAAGTGCTCTAGGACCTTGAGTATGATTAAGAGGTGATGCCATGTAAAAATCATGAAATGTTGATGTTGATGTTGATGCTGATGAAGGGAAGGGAAGGGAAGGGAAGGGAAGGGAAGGGAAGGGAAGGGAAGGGAAGGGAAGGGAAGGGAAGGGAAGGGAAGGGAAGGGAAGGGAAGGGAAGGGAAGGGAAGGGAAGGGAAGGGAAGGGAAGGGAAGGGAAGGGAAGGGAAGGGAAGGGAAGGGAAGGGAAGGGAAGGGAAGGGAGAGATTTGTCTTTGTAATACTAGATTTCAGAAGAGATAAAATTCAAAGGTAGGGAAAACACATTCTTTATAATCATTTCTACCCCCTTCTGTGGGTATATAAATGTGTCTTTTTCTGCACCTTCAGAAGTCTATATATTATTTTCAATTTTGATGCTACTGGCTGTGATAAGGGAAATATAGAATAGTGAATTTGTCAAGTGTAATAGATGGAAAAGGATCCTCCAGCTGTGTACTTTTCATTTTATACTTTTTGGAACTACAAACACTGAGAAAATTACCACCTTTAGGACTTACACACTATGCACAGGAATATCAATAGGCTTTCCTAAATGCAGCAGATCACCCTGGAAGTTGGCAAGCTACTCCAGAGTGGAAGGCACCAAAAAATCTAGCTTGTGAGCTCCTAGTGGGGTCAAGCAGGACTGGAAGCACCCCTCCATCAGAACTCCATGTGGCATGGCAGCTCCAGTCCTGTGCAGGAATGGTGAAATGCCACTCTCTGTGACAAGGGTACCCAAACAAATCAGCTTTGGGACTCCTCTCACAGCTGGTGTCTGTGTCCTGGTTGAGGAAAAAATCTCAGCCATGCTGGTTTGGATTTGTTATAAATTATTTTTAAATCTCCTTATCTCTTTTTCTTCCTCTCTCTACCACTCAGTCTTTGAGGCTTATAGAGAATTGAAGAGATATATAATTGAGAGATGCTACTTTGTCTTCTCAAAACAGCCACTGAAATCATGAGCTGATTAAACAGCTGAAAAGATACTCAGTGTCAAGGGCAATTCATTTGCATGGGCTGTACTAGCTAGATAACCATGGCAGTCCTGCTTTGGACTCTGCAACCAGAACAGTTTCCAAAATCATAAGTATTCTGAAAACCAGCTGAAGAGTCGGGGATGAGCCTCGTTCTGAAAAGCAGGCTTTATTTAAACTTTCATCCTGCATTTAGCACCTGTTTCTGATCTACATCATGTCTCTACACCGAAATGATAGTGCAGGTAACCTACAGATAGAGACTCCAAATTAGCTCCTGTCATAGCACAGAAGATGGTTTATTTGAAATGAGTCAGCAAGCATTTGCAAGTCTGCAGTGCTCATCAAGCCCGTATCTTTTATTCCTTAGACTTCCACGGGGTGTTTAGTCTGTGCCAAGAAGGAGGCATGTGACTGACTTGAATAGTACCGAGAGATAACCAGCACACCTCTGGGTTAAAGACCTGCCTGGAGAACTTCTCATCAGAGCACTTAAAACTGTCTAAGCACAGAGTCACAGCACACAAGTGCAGCAACACTGCAAGGGGCTGTGCAGTGCCAGCGGGGATCCACAGACACATTGCAGTTAGAGAGCAAAGGTTTCCCCAGAGGCGTCACTTATGTTGCTGGTGCTCCATACTTACCACTCCTGTCCTGCAAGGGGCTGCAGATCACATGGAAAACCCTCAATCAAGGCTCCCCTCTCCTTCTTTTCCTGCTGTCAGGCTGCACAGTAAATAAAAGTGCTAATGCTGCTATAAGGCTGGAGCTGCCTTTCCTTCCTTCCTGTCTCTGTGGAAGGGGACTCCCTGCTCTCTGTGCTGCTGGGTACTCATAGTGGGGTGCATGCTCAAGTGCAGACATTGACTTGCCTCCAGACAGCTCAAGAAAGCTGAGACAATTTGTACCAGCATAGGATCTGACCCTGTACTTACAAATGATGCCATTCCAAGCACTCATGAAACATTAGTTCTGTGAGTTATGCCAAAAACAGCAAAGAAGCTGAATAACTGGTTGAAAATATATGTAAGCCAATTAGTCCCCAAAAGCTCCAGAATAATCCAAGTGTGCTTCTCCATTACAATTAAATGAGAGCTGGAGCTCTTTATTATTTAAGGGGGGAAAAAGGAGATTCATCTGTGCATCCTTGGATTGGATTTTCTCGATTGTCCAGAGTGGCAGCTATTAGCTGTGTTTGGATGCTGGTGAAGGAGAGGGGAACAGAGCTTCAGGCTCTTACTTTCCTGCCAATGGAAACATCTCTTCAAGATGTACTGGCACTACCTGTCCTGAACCATAACTCAAATGCAAGATCCACAGTAATTGTTAAAAATACAACTCCTGTCTCCAGCAGACATCCTTGAGCAAACACATATTGTTGGTCAGAGTGGCTGCTGCTCTTTGCCCAGGATTCAAGTTTTCCTGCACTGCTTGGGCAGATCAAATAAGGAAAACAAAATGTTAATTCACTTGTCAGTGGATAGGGACTTTTCCTGAATGTTTCCTGACTGATCCTCTGCCAGGTCGTCCTGATAGTTGGGGCCCTACTCTGCAGCAGGAAGTCTGGCAACCTCAAAGCCTGGGAATAAAATCAAGGCAGGTAAAGGCTTCCAGATGCTGAGATTCTTAGTAGCTCTGAAGCCAGACAGCAGGAAAACCTAGACAGATCAGGGAATCTTGTCAGTTATGGTTAGGATTGTTTGACAAGGCACAGCACTTTGATATACTGAAAAAAATTATGGATCTTCTCCTATGCAATAAGAAATTCCATTTTTCTAGATGCTGCTCTGATGTAAAATTGTTTGGGGCAGGGGGGCAGGACTTTCTGGACCACAGGGATTCTGGTCTTTGCCTTCCTTTAGCAGGTAAGAACCCAAAGTCTGCTGTCTTAGACAAATTTCAGCTTCCTGAAAAATGTGCTAGGTGTTTAGCACTTGGTTCCTTCAGTCTGGAGAAGAGGAGACTGAGGGGATACCTCATTGTTGTCTTCAACATCCTCACAAGGGGAGGCAGAGGGGCAGGCACTGATCTCTTCACACGCATGACCAGTGACAAGACTCAAGGAAACAGCATGAAGCTGAATCAGGGAAGGTTTAGGTGGGATATCAGGAAAAGTTTTTTCCCCCAGAGGGTGGTTATGTACTGGAACAGGCTCCCCAGGGAAGTGGTCACAGCACCAAGCCTGACAGAGTTCAAGAAGCATTTGGACAATGCTCTTAGGCACAGGGTGTGACTTGAGGGGTCTCCTACGCATGGCCAGGATTTGGACTCAATGATCCTGATGGGTCCTTTCCAACTCAGCATATTCTATGATTTTGTGCTTCTATGATTCTATTAACAAGTCTTTGAGCACTAAAACATATTAATACTCTAGTTCTAGGGACCAAAATTATTTTTCTTCAATTTGGGTCCCCTTTACACCCCTTTGTGAGTAATCATTTGGCAGCTATTATAAAACCCTCAGGCATACTGATAAAAATAAACTGCATTCAGGTGCTAATGCCATAATTTTAGAAGTAGGAGTATCTGCTCATGAAGGATGGGAATATCTCCTCTTAAACCCAATGGGAAATATGCCTTTTAAAGTTTCAGACTAAATTCCTATACTTATGCTATTCTCAGTGCTATATTCTGCTGTTGGAATGAATCCATTTTTGCTCTCCTTGAAAACACATAGCCCCATGCTGACTTGCATATTGTTTAGACAAGCCTAATGCTCTACCCTTTGTCTGGTCTATTTAAAGAAAATCAATCAGTGTTCCTCTGATGAACTTCATAGGCACTGGTGTTAGACACTTGCTTAGACTTGCCTGCTCAATGGAACACATTCTTATTCCAAGCACCTTTTCTTTAAGTAATAATGAGACAACCAAGAGTTTACCAAAAAGGGGTCACAGGTGAACGACAATTATTGGGCAGGAGCAAAATCCTTTTTAGGCAGTCAGTGATTGCAGAGAGGAATTCCTTTCAAGTTTGAGCAATTGTCTTAAGCACCTACACTTGCACACATACAGGATAAGCTATGCACCAGAAAAAGAAAAGGAAACAAATGCCAACAAAAATCAAGGAAAAGAGGCGAAGAAAGGCAGGCAAAATAAACATCTGTCAAGACAATGAACAGCACTCTGAGATGCTTGGGAAACAATTGGGTTAAAAGCAATTCCTTAATTCACCATTTGAATCTGTGCTGAACTACATGTCTCCTAGCTTCCCCTCCCTAGTTTTTTGTCCATCTGTCCATCCTTTGATTGCAGCTCCTGTGGGTGAGGAATCTACCTTCTTACCTGTCTGGAAACTGCCTGGATATAATTTAATCTCTAAAACCTGTCAAGTCTGGACAAAGTAAATTTATGCAGATAATTGGAGGTCTCGGACCTTTTTGGATGAAGAAATCCTCTTCTTGTAAATTGGCTCATTGAGACCAACAGAAAAGTGGCTGCATGCCTCTCTCTGATTGTTGTTTAGGAGTGCTTACAGCATGGAATATGCTGTATATGATGCTATCTATGCATCTCCACATTACTGTACTTTAACACTATCTGGTAATTGCATGAATTGTAAAAGAAAAAACATTTCTGCATTGAAGGCAGAAGGAATTAATTTTCCCTACATCTTTCCTTTCCTTCTGCTTGTTTTCAATTGAGAAAACCCCAACAAAAACCAACCAAGCCTTCAAGAAAAAAATTCCTGTGGGCAAACTCACCCCCCAATGACATCAAAAGGATGAATACTAGGTTTCTGCTTAGTAGTGCACTCTCCCTTTCTGGTGGTCTTTAAAAACCTTCTCATTATTCCAGCCACATTCATACCTGTCAGTTTTGTAAGGGGAAGAAATTGTTGACAGCATTCAAGCAGTGGTGCACTCTGAACACTCTCCTGGGCAGCAGGATGGCAGCAGAGCCAGTGCTCACTGCTTCCAGCACAGCTCAGCTGCAGCCACGGATTGGGACTGATCTCTCCATAACACTAAGGGTGAAGATAAATCTTCAGAGGTGGTGTTATACAGCTCTGTTAGTCTAATGGCTGGAGTCTGCTCCTCTCACAGACTCATGGCCGCTGTATTCACTCACACTGTGTGACAGAGAGTTGATAACACATCAGTGAGAGGCTTATCATCTCCAACACGGGTTCCTACGCACTGCAAGTTACTGCAGTCATAACATGAGCTCAGCCATGAGTAAAAGAGGAGGCTACTGTCTCAAGTGTCTCTCTTCTAGTGGATCTTCATAGGCTTTGCCTTTGGGGAGGAAATGACAATAAAATTGTGATTTTGCTTTCAAGCTGAATATCAAGGAAACAAAATTAATATAAAGGGACCTGCTGTTTGGAAAAGGCAACAGCTATCTAATATCTTATTGGGCCACTAAGTGGCAGTTCATGAAAAGACAACAGAGTTTGTCATCATCAGCTGAGTCACCTCTAAACACCAGGAAGCAGTGAATGTAGTGATCATCTAAGTAGTTTTTGCACATTTTCTGTGGGATGATGCTGGATGAGGATCCATTTGATCCACATGAACTGAAAATGGAAAAGTCATAAAGTCCTAATTTTCTCTAAGAGCAGAAGTTGAACAGTTAGAGAAAGTCATCCTGACCAGGTGTTCCTGATGTCTAACTGCTTAGACATTTTTACTTAGTCATGCCTGCATGTACGTGAAAGATGGGGGAAAAAAAAAGGAAAGAAAAACTGCTCTGGGTTGACTGGATTAATTTCCTTTTCAGCATTCACAAGATGCACATACCCATGTCCCAAAATGGCAAAATAATTATGTCAGGCAATGGTGGACTTTCCTAAAATCAATCTATTGATCTATTTATCCAACTACAGCAAAGGCCTTTATATCTTTTATTCAGTGCTCTGAGTGAAGCTTGTTCAGTGTTACCAAATCATTAGGAAGGAGGTTTTCACCATGCAGAATGGGCTGCCTGGCATGGATGCGCTGGAACCAGTCTAGAATAGACTGGGTGATCTTTACATGGGTCCAGTGTCTCAAACCCGTAACATCTTAGCACAGAGAGCACAATCCTGGAGAAGACATTATGGGCTGTTTTGGTCAGAAGTCAGTCCCAGCCCCTGTTTGAAGTCTTGTGCTGGTTTGGACAAATTTGGAGGAAAATATCCCCTGATAGAAAGCAGGTTACAACCATCCCTCCCCCACCAGGTTCAGGAAAAAAGAAACTTTCCTCGGAGAAAAGTGAAAGAGATAAAAAAACTATTTATTTAACAAACACACAGGAAAAGGATAATAATGCTAAATAATAAAACCTCTCGCTGTGGAGAGAAACCTGGGAAGATTTCAGAGTCCTTCTGTAGGTGTGGTCTCTCTCCTCCTCCTCAGAGCTGGGTCGGTGTGGGCCCACTGCCGGGGCCTCGGTGGAAAATTCTCCTGATGTGTTCTGATGTTGAAACAGCCCAGAAGAGAAGAAGGGAAAAACCGAAGTCCCAGGAAAACAAAGTTCAACTCTCTGTCTCCCTCCGGAGAAGAGGAGCTGAAAGCTGGCTGGAAAGCGAGCAGGGCGCTTCCTCCGCTCTTGCTGCTGCAGCAGGAGCAGAACGCAGAGGAGTGTGTATCTGTGTCCTTGAACAACTGCTCTCCCCCCTCTCAGGCTCAGTTTAAAGGCACAGAAAGGCACAAAATTATTTCAGGGCATAGAGCAGAGATAGGGGATACAACATCATAAAGTCATGCCCAAGACAAGTCTGCATCCACTTACAAGGTAATGCAGCTTAACTCCTTGGAAGTGTTCAAGACCAGGCTGGATGGGGCTTTAAGCAACCTGGTCTAGTGGGAGGTGTCCCTGCCTGTAGCAGGGAGGTTGGAACTAGATGGCCTTTAAGGTGCCTTTCAACACAACCATGATTCTGTGAATAAGACAAATACACAGCATGAGAAGGTTGCAGCAACAAGAATTGCTGAGAGAGGTCCAACTACCTGGAGTGAGACTGGGAGAAACAGGTTAAAGGCAGAAGTGTAGAAGAAATAGAAAGTAGAAAAAATGAAAGTGGGCACATGAAATGAAAACTGTGGGAGGAGTAAAAGATGAAAAAAGTGCATGCAAGGAAAAAGGGCAAGAAATCTCAGTGAACAGGTCACCTCCATCCTGCCCTCAGCTACCAGTCATTACTGATCAATATTCTGTGCCTGACAGCAGCTGACGGCAAGAGCTTTAAGCAAAGGCAAAAGCCACCTATAATGAGCTATTGCACTGTGATACAACTAAAGGGAAGTGTATTTTTCACTTCAGGGAGCTATTTGACTACAAATGGATTTTTTTCCTTATAAATTTGATTTTAACAAGTGTAACTGAATGATATTCATCTTGATCACCTGTCTGTGTCTAATCCTTTTTAACCTTCTGCAAAGTGTTTTTCCTGAGTGATACTTGTCATGGGGTTACAGAACTGAATTATGTACTCTGGTTTTAAAAGTTAGTTTTTAAATGTTTCCTTTTCCAATTGATTTTTTTTCATTTTATCTCCAGCATCCAACACATACCTTCCCATTCATTTTAGATGACAGTTTAATATCACCTTACACATTTCCTCTTTAGACTAGTCATAACAGTAGCTAGCCAGAAAAAAAAAAAGTTTTCATAAGCAATATCTGTTAAAATATTCTTTTCTTTGAACAAAACTACTGAAAATATGGCGTTTTAGCTTTTTTTCTAATATTGCATAGAAATCTTTCATGTCAGTAATCACTTCATTACTCCATCTGGACTATAGTTGTACCTTTTAGTGACAGGAATGACCAAAACTGCATAAGATGTAAAATGTGGAGACAGCACCGACTCACAGATTGTTTTCAAGCCCTGATACATGCAGTCCCTTCTAATTATCTGGTTTTATATTGCCCTCGTGGGGCCAATGTTTTCCTGATATCTCAAGACATCCTTTTTGCTCTCTAGATGGCAAATTAAAAAAAAAAAAAACAAAAACAACAACAACAACAAAAAACAAACCCAAAAAAATACTTGATGAAGAGTGTTACTACTTCCTTTCAATATGAGTTCCCTTATATTGCTGCTTACATTTGTCACTATCCTGCCTATTATCTAACTCTGGTAGAACCTTGAAACTTTCATCTAAAACTTCCACTTTGGTCATTAATAGCATTGATAACACTGTCACACAAGGGTTAATTACAATCAAGGAAAGAAGATAACAGCTGGTTTAGCAGAGTGACTATAACATTGTTTATTTTAATTAAAAAGGGAGCAGCAAGACTATATCTTTTGCAAAAGAAGGGAGATGTATTCTGAAAAAAAAAGATTAATCTGGTGGAATCTGAAAGTAGGATTAGGTAGGAAAGCAAATTTGTCCTATCAGGCAGTACATTTCTCTGCAGTGGATGCAGTCTGAGACAGAGATGCAGAGAAATGCAGAGACAAAATCTCTAAGCAGGTAGACCTAGGAATGTCTACAGTGAATCAGGCAGCAGAAAGGTGAGAAAAAACCTTGGTTTAAATTAAATCGAGTAAGCATGTTCTTTTCTTTCGTTTCTTGACCTATGTCTTTTATAAATATTGGCAGCTGTGTTGTCAATTTTGCTTAAATAAATCCACCCTTTCCACAATCTCCCCCACCATTCTACCTTAACTTGTCTTAAATTAAGAGCAATTCTGGCTGACAGCAAAGCATTCCTTCCCTGGAGATTTGCAGGAATTCACAAACCAGGGTAGTGGGACACCTTAACCAGATACCTCACCCTCTGTGTCCCCAGCATGTTTCTCAGCCTTCCCAGCGGGTCAAGGACCCCCCAGACTGTATGCCAGTACATGGCCTGTTCTCATGGGGTCAGGAGAGACACTAACAGGGGCAGGCTGAGAGGCCTTTCTAGCATGCATAAAGATGTTAAAGAATATGCCAGAACCAAGTCAGGCCTGTGTAAAACCTCTGTAACCCTCAAGCAGAACATACGGTGTCACTGGCAGTTCCTTAAATTCACATTTAAACTCCTGAAAGGAAATACTTCAATGACAGAGCATCCAAACTCAGAACAGATCTGTTTCTTATTGGGAAATTATCCAGGATCTGATCCCTGAAATGCAAAAGGGCCATTTTAGCATTTCATCTTACCAAAGGCACCCACAAATATTTCATGGAAGCACACAGAGCTCTAAGGAAATAGCTTTTTTTAGACAAAAAACTATAAGTAGTTTATTAGGCAGAGTCTTAGACACACTTTTGTTTCGTGTCTATGGAAAGGACTGTCCCCAAAATGTATTTGTGTTGCCCAGCCTGGTTCATTGATCTAATCAAAGTTATTACCTCTCCCTATAGCCCTGCACTCACACATATCCTGAGACCATTACAGCTACTCAAACACAGTAATTCTTACCAGCCTAGAGACAGACAGGGCAGGAATTTATATGTTTGGACTTGTGCTGAGAATAACTCAATTTTTAGGAAGAAATGCATGTTTTGGTTTTATTCCCATTTGAACAAAAACCTTTTCTGTTGAAAGATAAAAAAAATCTGGGAAAGGAAAGTACTGTACCCCATGTAGCTTTGGGAACAGCACCTCACTTGGCTGGCCTCCTCTGAGTCCTTCCCAGGCCATGGGCACTGGCATCTAGGGCTGCTCCATGTCCAGGCACTGCTCTCCTCTCTGACACACTTTTGGCTAAGTCCAGCCAGGGGTTGGGTAAATCGCTATCAAAATTGGACAGACTTCCACTTGTAGGTTTCAGCAGTCTTCCATTTTATTTAAAAAGAAAATATTTCATTTTTTGTTGTGTCTGACCAGGTTGTATCATACAGGCTGGATAAAGATAAATCTTTGCAATATGTCAGTTTGAATAATGCTCTGAAGCCAAACATCTGGAAATACATATTTTATCAGTGTAGCCTGTTTCAGACAAGTTAATGTTGATACTTTAACTGTTCCTACCCGTATTTCCAAGACCTGGATCATGTTATGGGAATTGCAGTGCTCATGGCAAAATGACTGATATGAAACTGCAGGAATTTTAAGCCCTTGGGGACAATGGTATGCTTTAGTAATCTGATGCAGAACTGAACTTCATGCTGATTAAGCAGAGTGGCCATCTTAAATTGATTTCCAGAAAACATTTAGCTTCTAAAATGCTTTTTGTTACAAGAACTTTGTGGAGGGAGCACAGACTCTGCTTCTGGCATGAATTAATAAAGAATTGGTTGGTGTGTTAACAAAGGCAACCCCGTCCTCTTTGTCCCTCCCTTTGGGCATCCCTAATACAAATGCATCAACTGCCCTTTCTGACAACATAAAGAGGTTCTAACTTGAGATTATTTTGCTTTTCAGTGTTACCCTCCCTTCTCTCCTGTTTTTCAGGGAAGACTAATTATCACTGATATTATAGCTTGACACACAAAAGGATGTTTTTACTATTTCTGTTCAAGTGAGGGAATTGGATATTCCACTGGGGAGGTGGGGAACCAGACGCCTCTCTTGATGACAGCCTATTCAGGAATCCTGAACAAGGCTCCGACACCACCCTACCTGCAAATATGTCCTGCAGTTCAGTGAACACAGACCTGAGTGAGAATTTCAGTAAGTCCTACAGGTAGTGAGTTAAATGACCCAAGCAAAACCTACCAGCCTTGCAGATAGGAAGATATACTTTCCCCTGTAATGAACATACCACTAATATCTCCACTAAACAGAACATGATTTTCTACTAGCAATCCGATAGCCCTCTCCAGGAGAACATTTTATGACTATGTATTTTAAATCAGTGGGAAAGCCCAAGTCTTGGCACAAATATAAACAGTGACTATAAATTAGACACAAGCAGGGTGTAACTTTTCAAGATCCCAGGCTCCGTCTAAATTTACAGGCTGTTTGCTGAGGCTTTCTGACTAATGGTAGCATAACATATTTTAGTCAACTCGCAAAGTGAGAACTCACTGATTGAGAAGTTCTTAACTGGCTGCTCTGATTAACAGTGGGTAAATTACTATTAATGCTGGTAATAAATGCCATTAGCAGTAATTCACTGAAAAGCCCTCTATAGGTTCCAATCATGTCAAAGTTTAGCTAAAAACAATTATTGACTAGTCTTGGTAAGTTCCAAGGTTTGTTTGCTTCCCAAGGGCAGCTTGAAGATGTTGCAGGATGCAGTGGGCTGTGGACACTCGTGCCTTGAGAAGGACTGGAATGGCTTTCTTATCAGCTATTACTCTTTCCTTCAGCTGGAATGACACCTGCAATGTATGTATGTTTGAAAGCAAGCAATGCTCCTCTGCTGCCTCCAGTGAGGTGAGTTGCTGCAGGACCCGGAGACCCAGCACTACAGCAAACTTCTGTGCTGTGCTGTGAATTTCAACCTTCAGGGGAAAACCAGCATGGAGTCTGGTGTTTTGGATCTCCAAAAGGGTTACCTTCTCTTCTCCTGCTCCCTGCCTGCCCTTCCTCCTCCCCATCTCCTGCCACGGAGCATCTTCTTTTCATTTGCACAAGAGTAACAATATACAATCCTGTCACTCTCTACCAACTGAGCACAGCAAACTCTGGCAGCGAATAGATCCATCGTGTGGTTCCTGCCTAGTATGTCCTTATGTGAAGCATGAAGGCAACAGGATTATGCATTATTGCAATGAGGAGAGTCATAAGTTACGGTGAGGGAGCATGCAGTAAAGTTGCCTCTTTATAATATTTATAAATATTATATTTAACAATCTATAGTGACATAAGCTATTACAGAGGTCACTACACAGCTTCTTTACTGGGACCTCAAGTATTTGTTTCAAATAATTCTATCATATTCTCTCACAGCAACATGACAAAAAGCTTTTGCCTTTTCATATGCATACAAATTTGTGATGAATTTCATAATACTGTGTTGCTTCAGCTCAGCATGTCTGGTACTGAACTTGAATTACAAAATGTGAGTCTAACTCCTTTCCTAGTCTTGGGCGTTTCTAGCACATATTTTGCCAAGTGATTTGATATGGTTCTGGTTTTTGGTGTTTTGAGATGCATGTGGACCAAATACACTGTACTTGACTCATTGAGTCATCCAGAGTCACTGAGAAGGGAACATGGCAATATGCACACAAAGGTTATGGGACCTTTTCCTCGGGGAACAAAACTGGGCCCAACACAAAGATTTGGTCAAATGCATTTTCCCCAAGACAGATGAGGTGATTGTTTGCTTAGTCCACCTAACGAGTCACTGGTTGTTGATAGCCACACACAGACAGACAGTTCTGCTGCCATGGCTCTAGTGAAGCAGCACATGAAACATTAGGCATTTGTGCAAGTCATTTCTGGAACGGGCAGAATACTGCTCTTTCAGAATATTCAGATATTGAATAGCAATGAACTGTCAGCTAATGCTTCAGGATAACAGTAACAAGAAGACTGCCTGGGCAAGGAAGATTTGTTTCACAAACATGAGATGGAAGGATACTGTCAGCACTCTGCATAAATGGTGAAACAAGAGAAGGGGGAATACTTCAAGAAGCACATGCAACACTGGAAAAATAACACAGTAATTATTTTAGCCTATTAGATGTGCCTTCCAACAAGAGTAAATTGGCTTTTTATTCCCATACTGGTAGCAATGTATTCATCCATGCTTATTGTATTTCCTATTATCATTAGAGGAGAACCAGTGTGCATGCAAGTCATTACAAAAAAAATCTTCAGGCTCCTAAAATATGCTTATCTTGCAAGAAGCTGCTGTTAAATAGCTTAATTTAAGTATGCTATACATGAGATAAATACAATACATTCTTAATTTTATAGTTTGCCATGTGATACATTTTTAATAAGACATTTACATTAAATTTTACTCTTTCTGCTATCTGGAGTAAGTGTTCAGATATGAGACATCTGATCTGCTCCTCAGACCTTAGTGACAAAAAGAGACTTAGGGGTTTTTTTTAAAGGTCTTGTAATGATATTTTTAAATGATAGCTGATGCTCCAGCTTTCTCATCTCCCAAAATCTCATTCTTTAGAGAAACATCCATCTCTCTCATATTTACACATCCCTTTCCCTGTCTCATTTATCAGCCCTCAAACCTTTAATGAACTTTCTTCCTCCACAGGCCAGCCTCATAGCAGGTCTGCCCCACATTGCTTCACATCTTTCCTGCCACAAAGGCTTTTCGTGTGAGTAGCCAAATCTCTTTGTGCCTGCTCCCAAGCAATTTGGAAAGCACATTTGGATTCACTGGGGTTCAGTCATGGTGTGAGATGATTTCATGGAAAAAGAGCTGCACTTTCATGGTGTGTAAGTCTGCCTCAGTATTTACACTTCAGTTACTATTAGTATTTCAGTGTTACTATTGTATTTCAATGCTCAGGTGTAGCTAAGAAATGGCAGCAAACCTCCAGCTCAACTTGCTCATTTCTTGGTTGTAAAAGATGCAGAGTGGTTGTGAGTGTTTGCTGGTTTGGTTTTGGGCGTTTTTGATGCTGTTTAAAACATCTTTTTGTTTACTGTAAAGCTATGGTGAAGCATAAAAGAAATAATAGCTAAGAAATTACAGTTCTGCAGAGAAACAAGCTCTTACAACAAAGGTTTTACTGGAATAAGACTTTCCCATAAGGGTTGCTTCTAGGTCTCTGACATCCTCTATGCAAAAGTGAAGTGAAATTTTCATACAGTGTCAGTGCAGTCGTCACAGAACTACATGACCAAACCAGGATCTCATGGCCTGATCTGTGTTTTGGAGTGGGAGGTCATTACGTAGACACGCAGAGAGAGGTTAGAGAAGGCTGGAGCCTTGCCTGTTTCTGCTATAGAGAGAGAGCTGTAAGCCCAAGAGCAACACTATTTTGGGTTGCTTCAGTTGTCATTTAGATGTATCCTCTGTTTTACAGGCAGTCTCTCTTCTGCAGGACATTAAATAAGAGTTTGTGCTCAGAGCAGTAAGTGGATCTAGTTTGGGTTCCTTAGATACATAGGTTACAAAAACATGTCATGGCTGTAAGGTGGACTTCTGGGGCATTTCTAAAAATTAGGACCAGGTCTACTTTCAATAGGTACTATGCTGGAACTTAATTAAAAGGTTTTCTGTGGTGTTTCTTGATCCCTCTGTGGTATTTCTTGATTCCTCTGTAAATACAATTTAATGGAAGAAAAAGGGAGAACAGCTGAATGGAATGCATAAAGTTTACAGTTCTTGCTTACATCCAATGCAACTTAGGAGCATGCTAACATGATTATTAGAATAAGTTCCTATATTGGGTCAGTAAAATTTTCAAATGCTTCATTTAAGTTTTTAATTTTTCTGCAATTTTTCTCCAGGAAGAAAAATGGAAGAGGAAAATGACATTTACATAACGTGACTTTTGGACATAAGAAAATTAAAGAATCAACATCTTCAATTTTAAGGTCTTCTCAGTAGTTATAATCAATGAGATTTGAAGGACGAGACTTGAGTTGTCTTTGTTTGAAATTCAAGGAAAATTAGATTTTTTTTACTTATGCATTCCTATGCTGCTCTGTTCTGCTAATGTATGAGAACAAAGTTAATTGCATAGGCTTGGAAAAGGACTGCTTGGATCTAAAGTACTAGCTGAATGAAGTTAAAATTAGGGCTTTCACTCTTCATTGCCCTGAGTATTGCATGTTTAGTTACTCTTAAACCAAGTGGGTGTAAAATGTCACTGCTGTCATTGTGTATTCTGATTAGGTACACAAAATATAAATTAATTTGAGGTAGTTGCAATGATCAAAGGATGCTTTATGCTCAGGTCCTATTAACATATATATGTATGTTTATTTGATGTATATTACCTAAAATATTACCATGCCCTCTTGTGTAAAATACTTTCAAGAAATGGACTGACCTGAGGAGGTAACAAGAACTCAGGTATAGGCATTTCCAAAATCAAGATAAAACTGTTGTAAGTAAGGCAATGTCCTGCAAAGCCTCACATCTTCTCTCTTAAAAATATCTACTTTGAAAAGAGATTCTTTCTAGGCTGTTTGCCTAAAAAGCAAAGCTAAGAAAGAAATTAGCAGAAGTAAAATAATCCTTTAACATGCTTCTCTTGCTGTGCCTAAGAAACACAGGTGACAATCTCACCCCTCAGACAGCGTTCATAGTAATGTAAATACAAAACCTACCCCATAAAGAGAGCTGAGGCATGAGTATGTGAATGCTCCTACTTATCTCTCATGTACAGCCACCATGGTCTTTTATTTCATGCTCAGCTAATACAAATCTGCATATCAAAGAAAGTAATAAAACTTCATAAACCACAGAAGTTGCTTTATTTAAAATTAACAGTTGCCTTTTTATAGTTTCAGCTAAATCTATTAAAAATACATAGAATGACCTCTTACAAAGAGAGCAATTACTTGAAAAAGTAACTTACCATGACAATGCATGGTTGTGCACACTTTGGAGAAGTGTCACTTTTTCAGGCAGAAAGCATTTATCATATCAAAACAGCTATTATCAAATAATCTGCTACGGACCTCTTAACATGGAAAAGGAGGGACAAAACTTCCCACTTGCTTTTTCACAGCAGCTGATTTGCAGGGTTTGGATAGAGCGTGGCTTCCCAGCCTCTAGTGTGAATATTCTTTTCTTTTGCAAAAGCCTGCCTAGGCCAATTACAACCTTGGGCAATCTTGTCAGCAAAAATGACTTTCAGATGAAAAATGTACATATTTGCACCATGTCGATCTTTTTTTTTCAAAATCTAAGCCTTTAACCTGTTCATGTAATATCTTAGGAGGCAGACTGATACAGAGAGAAATAAATTAGTAACTCCACCTGGCACTGAAGTCCAACTCTCACACTCCTTGATTCCTCGCCCTGTTTTTCATGAGCTCAGTGTAGTAATCTGCAAGCTTCCTAAGTGGGAGTGAAATACCACTAAATTAAATTTCCCCATTCGTTTTCCCTACTTATTGTTTCTATATCTCCTTTACAAATGTAGAATTCACTGCACACTTCATACCAACATGTCAGTGGTGATTTCTGAGCTGTCTGGAACTTTCCTATGGGTTTCTGTATTTGCCTGCTGGACCTTATTCTGTTGCCTCCTTCAAAAAAGCAGTCTCAGTGAAGGTAGGTGACTGTCCCTGATCACTTCACATTGCTTCAGAGGTTTTGCCATTTTCTCACTGAAGAAAGGCGCATAACTCTTTCAAAGGCCATGTGGGATAGACTTGCTTGCTTCTCCGAGTTTTGCTTTGGAGAACTAAGAATAAGCCACATAAGCATTATACAGTACTTGATTAACTCTCAAGCACATTTTCCACTCTGTTTCTGTATGTACACTGTGCTCTGTGGATGGTAGTTATGGGGGACAGTGCTCCTCCCTGAATGAGGAAGAAGTGAGGAATGAGCAGCAGTGGCTGCTCAGGGAGGTTTTAAACACTCATCTAGAAGCTGCTGATAGCCAGCTCCTTACTTAGGTGACTCATCAGGAAAGGAGGACTTCTTCCAGGACAACAGTAAATGAGGAATATCAGTAACACGTTCAGGGCCATCCTAAGGGTGATCCACCCTTAGGACTGAGGTGTTGGGCCACCCTTATTCCAAAGCAGTCCTCAAAAGTACCACTTCGGCTGCAACAGGATTTCTGGGTGGGGTGTCACAGCTGACAGGTGTGGGACACAAAGGAATGAACAGCATATGTGCAGTAAGACCAGACACAGTCCATGTTTGTTCACTCTGCCAAGGGCCTCCCTGTGACACCTCCGCCAGTGCTTGAAGGGGACCTGCATGCCCTGAAATGTCATGCTGTCCAATCAAATGTGGATATACAAGCATTTTTGTGCTAAAGGAAGAAATAAATGGGAACATAACTTACTCCTCCTTAATTCCTATTTCAGTCCATGCATATGTGTATAGCAGTAAGTAGATAAAATCTGAGAAACCTTGCCTGTAATGTCCTACCCATTTTTGTCATATCCTCCAGAGCTGGATGACTAAACTGGACTCCTGAATATGCATGGATGGCTGTTGGATATTTGGTAAAGTTTGGAGTTTCGTGGATTTCTAGTTGGCCATGCAAACGTGCTTAAGTTTCAGTTTGCTACACTGTGGTAGAGGAGGTGTTAAATTTCCCATATGACCAGTGACAGAATCCATGTCATTGAGTCTGCTGTGCTCTCTGCAAAGACTTTAATACCTTGTAGTGTCAATATACTGACAACAATAAAGCCTATTTGCATTTATTAATTGAAAGACTGAGGCCAAAAATCAGCACATACCAGACCAATTGTGATGCGGTCAGGATCAGGTTAGTCTACAATCTGACTACCCTTTACTGCTTTGGTTCCCCCTGCTTAATGCTAAGCCACCCAAGGCAGTGAAGCCTTCACACGTTCATCAATTGTTTGCTCAAATATCCCAGTTCATCCAGGAGAACAAGTTTATCTAAGATACAGCAGAAGGCTGAGGTGATTGCTATACCAGAAATGCTTTTGTGCTGTTAGCTATCAGACAACATCCCTTCTGAGATCTTTTACAAATTCCTAGGGCAACCAGTCTCTGGGAAGTGCAGTGTCTGGGCCAAACCTGGGCTCCAGGTGCTCATTCAGGACACTGCACTTCCCAGAGTCTCTGCAGGCTTGGCTGCTTCCTCACCTCTGCTATCTCATATGCACCCCTCTGCTGAGGCACAGGGAAAGCTCACAGACTGTCCCTCAGTGCTGCTCTCTGCTGCATCAGCAAAACACCCTGTGCGGTGTTGTCCATCCAGAAACTACTTCAGCTTTTGTTTGCTTGGAAAAACTACCTCTTTGCAATATTTTATTACAGATTACTTTAGTTACATTATGAAGTGCACTAGATTTCTTTTCAAATCTGTAGCAAGCTGGAAATTCAAGATTTCTGGTGCAGAAAACATCATGACATTAGCTTCTTTAGCCACTAGATCAATTTTCCATTTAATGTGGAATAACTTATGTCACTTGATGGTCTTTAGGGATCTTTTCATAACAAACCACTTGACAAGTGAGGCAAGTAAGCTTTGCAAGATTTATAATTGATCACTGGTGCTATTGTAGACATGATGGAAATACCATATATAACATAAATACTTTTTAGCAAAAAAATATTATTGCTTCATAATCAGGTATAGGTGTTAGTCTCTGATTTGGCATTGCCTTGGCATAATGAGCCCGTGGTTCTGCATCTACAGGATATAAAAATAATGATGTTTTTCTAAGGGTTCCAGACATCTTGCCTGTATATGAAATGTAAATACTGTGTTCAATCTTTAGCCCTTGAAATTGGGTGTGAAGGAGGGATTCTGTTTGGGCCTAAATACAGGCAAAGTTTTATTTGTGGGCTATATTCCTATGGAAGTGCAGCTGTTCAAATGCTCTTAGTGCCCAACAAAGACAGCATTGTTCTGTGGAAACACGCTTGCTGGAGTTGGTGGGGCTCCGGCCAGCTGTAGGTGGGATGACTGCAACAGCAAGAGGCTGTCACTCAGCAGTCCAGTGAGCGATGCCTGGTGGCTTCTCACAGCGACAACAGAGGATGTCTGGTCAGGGGTGTAAACAGCAGGGCAAGAAACACCTTGCTCAGACACAGCCTGTGGTGTGGAGAGGCACTTGCACTCACACAGTTGGCAAAGGAAGGCTGGCAATGATTCCAGCTGAGGTATGTGATTGGTGTGGCCTCTGAGCCTTCACCATGCTATTATACTAATTGTTGGTTCAAGGCAATGAACCACATTTTTGAGCAACTAGACTTAGGTGCCCCTAAAAGAGTACTGATATTCACACTTAGACCCTCATTCAGACACCATTTTCTCAGATGCGTCTGACGTGCTCTTCACCTGGTCCAAAAATGGCAAAATTTCAGGACAATACTGGAGGGGTTTGCAGCCACTGGGAGCTGGCAGAAGGGGGTTTTACCCCCCGCGTGCCGACACAAAGAAGCCCGGAGGTCAACGCTGAAACCCCTCTGGAAGGTGGCCCTCAGTGCCCAACACACAATGAAAAAGGGGTAGAGCTCCTCACTCCAAAAGGGGCTGTATCTTCCTGTCACTGTTCAGCAGGCACGCAGGCGAAGGCAAAGAAGTAAAGAGAGAGGACTCTCCGTCAGTGCTCCACACAGATTTATTCCAGTTAAAAGACAGGGACGAAGATGCCAATTGGTGGGAGGGTCCAGAGATCTTATACTGGGTACAGAATAGGTGGGGAAAGGGCTCTCAGCCAATGGGATAGAGACAAGCAGGTGGGATTGACAGGAAGGGAACCAATGAGACCAACACATAGGAGGGACTCAGGGAAGGATCCAATGGGGCATCGAGGAACAAGGAACTTTCTAGAACTAATACATATTAAAGAAGGGAAAATGAATATACGTAACTTCATGCATAAAACAGGAAGACAAAATATTAACCAATCGGGGAAAACATGCAAAAGACAAAACAAGGGAATCACGGGTTCTCACCATGACTGTAACATGCTAAAGTTGGGTTGCTGACCGCCACAGCTGCTTGTGTGAGTTCTCCTCATGACAAAGAGTAGCTGCAGCTACCTGCACCACAACACAATACATTGATTTAGCAAGAAGAAAAGTCAGTGGCATGGCATGGAGTACAAGGTACAGTCCAGCTTGGTCTGTTTTTATTCATATACGAATTTCACAAAACAAGCCACAGGAAAGAAACCTTGTCGGATTCTCATCTAGCTGGCAAATCCTGGTCCCTGAGAAGCTGTTCAGATTGGAGAATTTCCTGCATATGCAGATACAGACAGCAGGACAGACAGAAAATGTCATCTGTTGCATGTCATTTCACCATAAAACTTGTAATCATGCACCATTTTCTGAATGATTAAATTTTCACTAAAATACCAAGAAACTGTGCAACAATGTTATCTAGTGGCACTGCTATAGCAGTTAGAAATTTCACCAGAGAACTATAAATCCTCCCACTTTGAGGCATAGAGCTAATACTAATGAAGGGGAATGAATAGGTTATCACAAAATGCTAAGAAGAATTTCTTGCCCATTTATTGGAAATATTCACCATTTTCTGAGAAATAATATCTGTCTAGATGGATCACTAATAGAATCTATGGTGATAACAGTCATGTACCTGCACCAAAAAAAAAAAAAAAAAAAAAAAAAAAAAAAAAAAAAAAAAAGCTGTGTTTGGGGATAAGATTTGATTTCCAAAAAAGTTATTGAGTCTGCACCAGGAGAACGTCAAGATTAACAGCATTTCCCTGGAGCTTGGCTAAGGCTATATACAACACTAGTCTGTAAGAATGATAGTTGGGAGGTGTTGTTTCTTTGATTGATTATTTCTTTGTTTTCCAGAGACAGGTGGAATAAAGCACACTGTCCCTCTGTCTTTCTTCCAGGAGTGGTTAGACTTCACATGGAGCTTTGAATCTGCCACTGTCCTTGAAGGAATTAGTTTATTCTTTGAGTTCAGTTGGCTCATCCTCTCACCTTGAAGTCCTGAGTGCCCTGTTTGCAGCCCAACCTGCCATCATATTGGCAGCATGAGAAAAAATGTGTATTAGAAGAGGAGTAGAGGAAAGAGAATAAAATTCACTTGATCCACTCTCTAAAATGATGATGCTTAAAGAGTAGTAACTTATGCAAGGGATTACATGAACATGGTGCCCTCTTCAGTACTTCATATGCAAGTTCCCCTCAGGATTGGCTTGCTGCAGCCAAGGGCAGAATGGGTATTTTGCCTTTTGGCTGCTGCTGTCTCAGTATCATATCCAGAGGTTAAGCCACATAGCTCCCTCCTCCACAATTTTATTTCTCTCTTTTCCATCATCCTTTCATTACAGAAAATTAAAAGAGTACACTGTAAGGTCAGTCCTCTCTGTTGACATTTGTTGCAACAGCTATGGGTATGGAAATACAGAATAAAGTCTTGGTTTTTTTGTTTTCTGTATCTCCTATTAGTTTCAGTCAAGATCAGCCAAAACACCTTTAATAATGTCAAGGCACAAAGTTGAAATTACAAGCTGATGTTTTAAGTATGGCTTATTTTACTAGTTTGGACTGCCTGTGGTTTTACAAATTTCCTTACATCTTTTGGTTGATATATCCACAGATCAACCAACTGCTCTTAAACTGTCCTCTGCTAGGAATGCAATTCACTAGAAACGATGTGATCAACCCTATGAAACTCACAACCTGTATCTCTTTGGTTTTAGCTGAAATTACATTTAGTGGCTTCATATCTGTGAGCTTGGAACAATATGATATAGCTATTATAAAATAAAATGAAAGTCATGGGAAATAAGTTTACTCTCACACACACAAATTGATAGGACTGGAGTTTCAACAGGATTATGAATAGAAGTTTCTCCCTGTATTTCTTTAGTTTCATCACAGCAGTTGCTTTATTTAGCACTAAGACCACCTCTGTTCACCTGGTTCACATCCTGAATTTATTTCATTTGGAGACAAATCAGCCTCTCTTTAGTATTTTTATTCTATTCCCAAGTGACGTCTTGCCCCTACTGCAGTAAGTGGGACTTTTGCTGTTATTTCTAGAAGTTTCAGTTTTCATTCCCTATGTATACCAAAGCTGTCCTGGTGAGTTGATGTCAGCAGGGAAACAATTTCCTTGAGAAAGGGCCCTCAGTGGAGCTTCAGTAAAGGTCCATGCATAGTAACAAGAGCTGATGCATGCTAAGTCAAGATGGAGAAGCAAAGGACTTCTGAATGCTCCCTGGTGGCTGTGTGTGCTGAGACCAGCCAGGGCACATGCTATGCCCATGAGCTCCTTCAGCCAGTACCAGCCAGCTGAGCCACCAAAGGGAGCCCCTTCCTCGCTCCCCGCTCACTGCCCTCGCCCTCTCTCACCCTTCAGCAAGAGCAAGGACAAGGCACCGGAGTAAGGACCTGCTCTGAGTTTGGTGAATTTTAATCCAGAGCTGGCTGGCTGCTTAGATGTGCTTTTTAGCCACCACAACCACACTGGCTGGGGAAATGTCTCGGTTTTGGAGACAAAACTTCAGGAGGAAACACTCCGGAGTGAGTGTCTCCTCCGAAGGGAAAAGGGCCTCCCCTTTTCCTCCACAATAAGACAAGTGGGTCACAGCAACTGAAAGGGAAAAAAACCAAACTGTTTATTAATACACAAACAAAACAGGGTAGAACAGGATTAAAAAAAAAAAAAAAAAAACCACCAACAAAAAAACCACACCTCAAAATACAGCAAATTCCCGGAGAGGGAACAGACACCCGGGCTCAGACCAGCCGGGGCCACCCCGCAGGCTCCCCGGACCGGCGAGGAGGGAAGGGAGTCAATGAGGCAAGGGGAAGGGAAGGGCAAAAAGAACAAGAAAAAAACCCCAACAGAACCCTTCCCAGCTAGCTGGAACACAAAGGGAACCAGAAAGCAGCACAGCGCTCCCGGCGCACTCGCTCCCGAGCCCCGCCGAGCCCCCCCGAGCCGCCGGGCCCCGCTGAACTGCCCCGCACTCGGGCCCGCGGCTCCGGGCCGGGGCCGTCTTAGAGGCACAGCGGCCTTGGGCAGTGAGCGGACGGCTAAGGAATAAAGCGGCTTCATGACATCATGGCTGGGGACACAAGTGAGGAGAAAGAAGTGGACCTGGGAGACTGTGGAGCAAGATGAATGTGTGTGGAAGGGAGTATTGCTCCTTTCTGAAATACATCCCTCATGCCACCTGAAAACATGCAATGACAGTGGGAAGAACTCATTGCTGCTTCATGCCATATCTAAAATGTCACACCCAAATGAGACAAACTAATTCCCAACCTTTAATATTTTACATCAGTGAGTGTTTTACTTATGAAGGAAATGTAGAATTTAAAAACTAAAAAAATCTTGCTAACACATGTTCATGCAATCCAACAACCATTAGTTTGCATTAACCTTGAGGTTTTGTTCCTCAGACTTTCTAGATAGTGTAAGTCAATTATCAGGTGAAGATTTAGGCATTTGCCATTCAGGGTTGTAACATGAGGAGCATGGGACCACAGTGTAGCTGCATTGCCGTGACCCCAGCTCTGCAATCAGACACCAGTGTGGTACCGTGCAAGACCTTACCCAAGGGGAGCTGATTGCAGATTTAAGACCTAAATTTACCCAATAGAATTGGTAGCAGTGGTGAGGTCCTGATGAAAAGATTTTTTTTTTTTATTTTTTTTTTTTTTTTTTTTGGATGAAAAATCCCTGTTTCTCTGAATTTTCTGATTAAAGAATGGTTTGGCTTTTGGTTGATTATACAATCTATCACAAAAATAATTTTACTTTCATAAAAATTCAAGGTTGTACTCATGATGTACATGGTATACTAGGTATTTTTTGCTTTTTTAATTGCTTTTTTTGCCTTTTTTTTTTTCCCTTTTTGGTTTTTTTTGTTTTTGTTACCAGTTGATTCTTTTATGCTTTCAAGGGCTTTTATAGTCACAAATAGAATCCTTAAAGCTCTGGAGAGTTCTAGCTTGTCACCCTCAGGTGAGCAGGGAAATGTGCATTAGACTCATGGAGAGACTGATGTTCTCTCACCAGCTCTTGCATGCACTAGGTCTCATATGGGTGTCTCCTATCTATCCTATCTCCTAGATAGGACATCTCCTATCTAAAATATGTCTCTGACAAGGAAAGGGGCACATCCAGGACCTGGAGCAAATGTGCCTGGGATCAGAAGTCATTGTGTTGTGTGGTTAAAGAGTAGAGTGGGTAGCTTAAAGTGAGATGGGGGCATCAGACTGCAGGTGCTGGGTGTGGGTTCGGCAATCACGTTGGGCGTCAGACTGTAGGTTCTGGGTGTGGGTTCGGTCTGGACCGGGCGTAGACGGTCGGTGACGAGAGATCTCTATAGTCAGATCTTGGAACATGCGGTTTATTGCAAAGGGCGTGGGTACAGGGGCACTGCTTAGAGCTGCCAGACTCAGCTTGGAGCAGGCCCAGGAGAGCAAGAGAGTAAGCGGGTAAGTAAAGAGGGAGAGAGAGCGGGAGAGGAATGAGAATGAAGAAGAAGAAGTGATGAGAGTGTAGTAAGACAGTGTAAGAGTGTGCGAAGAGTGTGAGTAAGAGAGAGAGTGAGAGTGACTGAAGTTCTGGTTACAATACAATAAATCATCTTCTGTACTGAATATTCTAATTGTCACTAACCAATCTAATACAAGATACAAATCCTATAGCATTTACATACAGCCTGTAAGAGTTCTTATATTACCATAGAGTGTTACATCTTAACTTCTAAAAACTACTCTTTGGACCCCTTCTGCTGAGGTAGTAGGGTCTGCTCTGACCCTTGGACCTGCCTGCAAGCAGAGGGTATTGTTCAATCAAGAGGGGATTACCTTCAGTCGGCCATACCATTGTTTTCCAGTTGTTCAGTAACTAAGATTTGGTATTTCAAAAGTGGCTTTCATTTCGATGTCGCCTGTAGTTTTCATATTCCCAAAATCTTTTGTCAGGCAATCATATTTATAAGGCTTTCCTGTTTCATCTTCCCCAACAGGCAGGGTAGTCTCCTCTCTAGTGGATAAGGATGAAGTTTCAGACTGCCCTGTCACGTCCTACATATGTTGGGTGTAATAAGGGATATAATATTTTATTTGATACATGGACAATATTGTTGATTATCATTGGCTTTCCAGATTTAATTCCATGTCCCCTTCCATTCTCCACCTTTAATAATGTTTTCTTTGTTTTATAGATATGGTGCTGTTACAGACTAAACTTGGTGTTTGCTAGGAGGAAGTATTACATGACAAAAGTATTTAATTTCCCAGGGAACTGGTTGAAAAATCAATCCAATACTCTTTGTTATTTATACAAGAAAGAATCCCTAGAAAATTAAATAGGCCTTTTTCTTGCTAGTAGTACCTGAAAAAAAGTTACAAAAGGGTTCTTCTTCTCATTCATTTCCCAATGGAAAATTATTGCTTTTTCTAGCATCATTATCATCATGCAATCTGAATAATTATAGCAATATACTTCAGCAAACTACAAATACTGAAAGGAATGAAATGTAAAAAAACTAGAGTGTTTTTTCCTTTGCATAATGTGAAAGAAAGTCTCATGAACCACATCTATTTAGTTTTCCAAATCAGCTTCTATTATTATACTAAAAACACTGGAGAAGTTACTTCCCAAATAATTTTCTCAGCCAATATCTAATGGGAAAATAAACCCTTATTCACCCAAGTGTCATAAAATGAGCCAATCATAAAATGACAAGTCTGCATCAAGTTTGTTATCTGATCCACCGACTTTTTCACAAGAATCAGCTTACTTCTAATCTGGTGATGCATATCAGCTGCCAAGAGTAGCATACAGTAGTATTAAACTACTTTTCCCAAAAAAAAACCCATTTTGTATAACATTAGCGAGATTCCACTTGTGTGCTCCTGACAAATGGCTCCCCTGCAGTTGTCTAAGCATTGAGTTTCCAGATAAGACCCATTTATTTCTTCATTTATTGATATGCAATGCAAGTTATAGAATAGGTATCATATCAGTGAATCTAAAGCAGCAATTTGCACTGCTCTTAGAGACATAATGTCTGGAGAGTCTAAAACTAAACTAACTCCAGGAGATGTTTATGAGTATTGTGAATGAGGGATAAAAAAACCCACCCAAGAGCGATAACTTGATGATGGGATTTTAATTTAATTTGAAGTAATGCAACCAAACTGCATGAGGGGAAGGAATGGAGGGAACAATCAAGTCTCTTAACCAACACTATTTTATCCTGCCATTAAATTGTTATAATTACCCAGTATTTGACCAGATGGCAAGTCATTTCTAAAGTCGGACCAGGTGTTCAAGATGCAGAGATAATCACAAAGCTGATGACTGTGGTGAAACTAATTAAAAAGTGTGTTGCAGTGGCACAGTGGTGCTGTGGAGAGAGAGTGACCAAAAATAACACGATAGAAAAATTCTGAAGTACTACAACATAGTGATTTGGTAAATAGTAAGCAAAGCCAAACAGAATTAAATTAATTTAAATGATCAAGTTCAGAGAAACACTCTAATAAACTATTAGATAATATAATCTGTTGGGGGCTTTCTGGGATTTTGTTTCTGTTTTCTAACACAAATAGGAAGACAGAAGTGAAAGGCAGAACTAATAAAGATGAAAACTGTCAACCCAATCAGAAGGGCAAAATACAGGCACAGATGCACATCAAAATGAAATATGGGCACAGAAAGTCCTTTTCATGCAGATGAACGCTGATTACATGGTCACAGCTGGAAATTACAGAGAGCTTTATTCATTAAAGACTGACTATCTTCAATTAGGCTTTGCTTTCATGACAAAACAACAGAGTAGCAGAGAAATGAATTGCCATGCTGTGCCTGCAGTTCCCCAGAACACACTGCCCTGCAGCCAGCACACTTCTGCTTAATAGACCCCTTCACCTTTCTGGGACCAAAAATCAATTCAGACATGAAGGAAAATACATTTAACTGGAGGGCAGGAGGGAAAGAAAACTTTCAAAACATGAAAATACCCCACTATACAAGGAAGGAAATCGAACTATCTTTTTGCCAGCTTGGTGCACACAGGTCTACCCTGCCAGCTCTGTACTTCGTGTTCATCTCTGGCTGTCTGCTCTAAAATGTAAATGTGAATGCTCATGCTGTGCCCATGGCTCTGAGGAGATCACTAATAGGCTCCGTGCTATGTCCATTCATGAAGCCTGATGCTAAGGGATCCTGGGCACAAGTAAAAGCTGAGATCTTAAAGACAGCCCTTCATGAGGTTTTCCACTCAAGAAACGGGGGCGTTCACAGCTGCCCAGCTGATCAGTCTTGGCAGAAGGATTGCTCCTCCCTGTGCTCTTTCAACCTGCTCCAAAGCCTGTGGGCACCCATGAGGGAGGAGGGTTCAAACATCTGCAGGCTGATGAGAGCCTAAAAGTCCTTGTCTTCAGTAAGCATTTTTGCCATTAAAAATGATGAAAATTACATGTACCCCTTCACCCTGTGGCTGCCACGTTGTGCTGATGATGTATTTTGGCACAGCTGCATGGGGAGCTTTTGCTAGCAATAGCAATTCAGATTCAGAGTCACTCTGCTGCTTGGCTTTTATCTCTGGGAGAGCTTTCAGATGTGTGAGCTGACCACACTTTGGGCAAGGATGCTCAGAGCATTTGCACTCTCCATCATTATGGAGAGTTTCTTCTTGTTGCAGTTGTCTTTGCCTGCAGGAAGCTGGAAATGTCTTGGTGCAGAGGTGCTGTGGTTTGAAATAGGAATAGTAGCAGATGGAGTTGATAAATCTGTTGGTAGTCTGATTAATTCTGCCACTAAGAATTTTGCATTCACGTTAGTTCTAGCAATAACATATTGTTGGCCTCTCTCCTGATTAAGGCTACAGACTGCAGGAGCCCTGCTGCTGCAATGAAATGTTTCTTCATACCTTCTCCAGAAACCAAAAGGGATCAGTAAGTCTGTTAATGGCTGTGAACAATTGATATCTGTTGTATCTTACTTAGTCATTGCTGCCCAGACTGCTAAAGCATTATCTTGCTATCATTTTTATCAGTTCTCCAGCTGGCTCAAAAACAGAAGATTCATTTTTAATTTATTCCTCTTTTTTCTTTTTCTTTTTCTTTTTCTTTTTCTTTTTTTGATCCCAGATTTTGGAACTTTTCAGTCAACTCTTGTTTTGACATTGACATTGGGAAGACATTTCCCTCACTGGAATGAGAAAAACAAAGACCTGTAATTGGAAACAAGAGTGCAGACCCCAGATAACAGTGCAAGTCTATGGAAAACAGTTTACACAGTTGAAAATACAGCTGCATTCATTCCAGCAGTGGTTCCTTAATACAGAACATACACTGCAGGGCACGAGGCTTTCCAAGCATTTTTAACCTCTTAGAAAACTGATATTCTAGCATAAACGTTTCAAGGCATTTCATATTCAGTGTTTTGCAGTTTCTAATGGATATTTTTTCTAGGGACAACTGTGAATAAGTAGACCAAGGACTGCAGCTTCTGTGGAAGCTGGTGCAGGCACAGTGTCTTTTACTATTATGATTATTATTAACAAGTGCTTAATTTCCTGCACCAGCTGCCGTTTCTATGCTGTCTTCTTGCTGCCATACTTGCCCTGTGTTTAAACAGCAGGGGGTTTGCTATTTTTTGGAATAAGACAAATAAAGATAGGTTAAAGGAACTTGGAAATAAAAGTTCATATATGAATTCAATAAGGACTTATTGAATTTCTTATTTAATTCAATAAGAAATTTCCTGTTAATCTACAGATTTTTAATTACAAATTTGAGCACATGTATTTGGCTCTCTGACCCAAGGTTCAAGTTTATAGTGACCTACATGCAGAGGTGTTTAAGAACCATGCAATCAATTTAAAGTGTTCAATAGGCCTTGCCACCTGCTCACATTTGCACACAGAATTGATGGAAAGGCCCTTTTCCCCCCAGCTCTGCCATACAATGGCCTCTGCTGGCAGGTGGCACTGCAGAATGGAGAAAGAGTGGGTTAAAATCCACTGCCTTCCTTGCCCAGGAAAAAGCTGGTATGAATGTATGTTCCCCCAAATCAGGCATGTGCTTTGGCTGTTAAGCATAAAAAGGAAAGAAGCTAAAGAGAGGGAATAAAGGGAGAGAAAAGGAAAGGCAAGTAAGTGTTTCTGCTTTCCTTAATGATAACTGACCATTTCCTTGTATTAGTAATGTGCAAAAATAAAAATCTCTGACTATAACCTGATATATGGTGTGCTTATAGGAGCTCTCTTTGTTGCCTTTCACAGCCATGTTCAGCCTCAGATGGGCTTTGGCTTTCCAAACCTCAACCCAAGGACACTTAGAACATTCCACCTCCTCAGTGTTTGGGCTCATGGCCAGCTCAGAGCTGATATAAACAGGGAAAGCCCCCAGTCCCATTTAGACAGTGGCTCTATATCTCTTCTGGGCTTTTTTGTCCCTGCTTCCACTTTCTCTGCATTTTGGGTTTATCTCCAAGTTCCATCAGGATCTCCTTGTTCATCTAGCAGGCCTCTTGCCACCATTACTTGACTTCTCTCCTGTCAGGATGGAACATGCTTGGAAATTGAGGAAGTGATTCTTGAAAATCAGTCCGCTGTCCTGGATCTCTCTTCTCTCCAGAGCCATATCCCATGGTATTTTTCCAAACAAATTTTTAGCATGGTTTTAAGATAACACTTCAGTCATGATTTTGCATCCTTTGCCTCACTATTTGCTTTGGATTTCCCCTTTCAAAATGAAAAATTAAACAAAATTCATATTTTGAACAGTGCAATAGGATTTTTCCCCATTAGGAAACCTAGAGGCTCTGTGCTGATCCCATGGAGCTTTCACAAAAATTCAGGACCACTAGCTTTGTGAACGGCTTCAGTCCCGCAAACCTGTTTAGCTGTGAAAATTCTGGACAAATTAAAATTAAATGCATGCTCAAGGACCTCAAAAATCAGTCTCCACATGAGATTAAGATCAGTCCAAGTAGATGTAATCTACAGTAATATGTTAGTTCTGTTGCAGAATGCGGACGAGCATTTCAGTAATAACCACACTGATGCTAATAAAACCAAGGTGTCTAGAGAGAATAATTCCTGTATGACCTTGCTGCTTTCCGGTGAATGACCTTGTAAGATTGGAGAGTGAAGGTTGAAAATGTTCTGATACAATGCTTTTCTATTAGAGAATGATTCCAAAACTGGCACATCACAGAAGGACGTATATAGTGTCCTGAAGAATTTGACACAAAATTATTTACCTTGTTTGTTTGAATAATTCTGAAATTTGCAACTTAATGTGATCACAAATCTCTGTTTGAACTAGTATGTCAGTATTTGAAATGTGTAAGGTACAATACAAAGTTCAAAGCAAGAAACTAAGTATGGAGACTTTCAATAAACTCCTGTCAGTGTTTCTCACCCTTTTTAATTTGTTCTTTGAAAATCTTTACTTTTCATTCACAACATGAAGAAGGAATGAAAACATACAATGTTTTTCATTTTTTAACTACAGGTACTTAAAGGAGTGTATTAAGGCAAAATGCAGGCCAGCATCTCTTAGATAGAGAAAAAGGTATCAGGTTTATTATTTTGGACTTCTTTGTAATTTATATAATTAAGACACTGAGATAATAGCAGTGTTCTCATGGTTTGGGAAGAAATACCTGCATTCTGCAGAGAAAACAGATGTTTTATCAAACTCTGAAGATAATCAGCATATTTACATACACACTTTTATGTTTAACTGCCAATTTCTGTTTCCCAATTAAAGTGGTTTATTTGACTGTTATCTTTAGCTAATTAGTACTTATTTTAGGAAGTGAATACAGAGTAGGTTTCATGGGAAAGTAAACTCATTGGCTTCAAGTAGGGAGAATAGCTTGATGGCTGAAAGAGAATTGCCCCAGATAATGAATTCCTGCATGTTTTGTAATGTAACCTAATGCCTCATGCAGCTACTAAACTCCCAGATGGCCCAGCAGAGGCATATACTCATCAGGTGACATATTAGCCAATTTAAAAGATAATTAGTAAGCACCCCTCTTTCTGTATTCTTTAAGCATTAGGAAGATTCACATTCTGCTTTTTTATGTACTGGCCTCCAATTCAAAACATATGGAGCAATTCCTTTTTTTCTTTTTCCTAGAGGTGCTGCTTTCCTGCTGCTCCCATTGACTTCAGCACATACTTATTTGCTAAAGATGCCGCTGTGCATTTTGGCTCATGAACCTTTGATTTTCCAAACATCTTCACTGTCAGGGTATCTGCTATTGCAGATGCCTCTTCCTGGTTTCACAGCAAGGGCAATTTATTTTTATCTTTCTTATACCAACAGCCCTGATGCTTTTACTTCACCAAGAGGCGTATGGTTCAGTTACTGGAGGATGTCAGTGCTGTGTAAGTGTTGGCATTGGGACAGGCCAAAAGTTTGGTAAATTTATTCACCAAAACCAGGAGGCAGTGAAAGGATATGCAGGAGGTGGGTGTAGAGTGTGGCTTAATTCTGAGCCATCATATGGACCTGGCTCCATCTCTTTAGACAGGCGCCTTAAAACTGAGCCCAAATAAACTGAGGGTATAAAAGCTGAGTATAGCTCTCCCTAAGGAGTTAGGCTGGACAGGCTCTGAACCAAAGGGCACAGCTGTTCTGTTCTGGTATTAAGTAGATCACTAGATTCCTCTGCCCATAACATTCCAGCTTGATTTTCTTCCCAAGCAGCAAACAATGAAAGGTGTGAAGTCTTGGGCCAGCACTGTGGGAGGCATGAGCTGGGACCTGACCCTTCACCATTTGGGTTTCAGACTATTTAGCCTGAATCAGTTTTGCATGCCCCAGATTCCCACCCTACCTTTAATTTTTCCACAGAATATCCACATCCATTCTAGCAAGTGTTTATAACTTGAAAGGATTTGAGGTATACATACGTATACTTAAGCATATAAGTCAACATACATAGAATAGTTGCATATACTGGACTCAGTTGTCTGTCTAAAAATATGTTTTGATCTTTTAATCACAGCTGTTCTCTCCTTCATTTTTTTTTTACCCAATTGCTTTTCAGTCATAAATTTCACTTTTTTCAAATTTGCTCATACCTTAGTCTCTATTTTTCTACCACTAAAATCTTGACAGGACAATTTGTATAGGTATTATGAACAGGGAATTTAATTTGAATAGATTGTCATGCACCTACCAGTTAGTCTCATGTAAGTGCTTAAGCAGCCATAGAAAAGTCCTGAGTCTACCGCTAGATCTGTAATTATTTTATGTTAATCCTTATATATATAATTTGGGCAGATCCTCAAACCTCTCCACCCACTTGCTCTGTAGCAGGTGGTTCCTGCCAAGTTCAGTGACATACACGAAGAGCAGATGGTGATCCCACTCTTCTCCCCAAATTCAGGATCTGGGGCTTTTGCAAGACACTTATATTTCTGGATGGTTAGGTCTTCACTCCAGGCAAAGCACAGGGTGACACCGAAGGGTGTTATTTTCCCAGGCTGTGGCAGAGGTGGCACCTGGCTGATCAGCCTGGATGTTTCCACGTCTTGCCATTGCTTCTCTTCTTTGTTATATTTACCTACTTTGATGTACAGCAATTTCTTCTCAGCCCTCAAAGCTGCCCTTCTCCAACAGCCAATAACTGTCTGTCATGGAGCTGTTCATAGCTGTGCACCCTCCATGTAGAACCTGCGCCCTGACTTTCAAGTCCTTAGCTGTTATTCCACAATTAAACCCCACGTCAGACACAAGGACTCCTAGTGCCAGGTTCTGTTTCACACAGCAGACTCCCACAGCCAGATGGTGACAAGCCTGGCAGGACAGGGCAGGGGCCTAGCAGGGTAAGGCAGAGTTAGCAAAAAGCCTGTGGCTGCTCTTACTGGGCTTGCTATCCCCTGCAAATGCTTATGGAGAGTAAGGAGAATTTTCTGTCACAGCGATGTATCAATTACATATCTTCCCAGCCATCACAGGAAGAGGATTCATAGACTGCCCATTACAAACTCTTTATCCTGTGTCTCATCAATGCACATGCTGCTGGCATGCAGTGGCTCTTTTTTCCCAGTAGAAAAGTAGGAAAAATGGTAAAATGTTCCCTTCCCCGTCTTCAGAAATATCAAACCTGTTCAGTCCCAGTAAATTGCAATGTACTGGCAGGGAGCAAGCACTTGGAATTTCTGTCTCTGTGTCTTCTCTTGGAATACCTCCCAGCTGAAATCACCTAGGTGCCTGCTCTGGATTGCATGAATATGGGCAAATATCTGGATTCCATAAGTTCCTTCTTCTACACTCCTTCAAATTAAGGACAGCCATGTAGACTTCTGTGAAACATTGGTGGGGAAAAAAGGCTCTGAGACCTAGAGGTGAAATTTTTCACAGCTGTGAATGTATACACAGCCAAGTGTTAAAACCTTGAAAAAGAGATTAAATGTGTAAATGAGAGGCATTCCAAAGAGACAGCAACAGAAGTCTGCACAGCAACAATTAGGAATACTATGTAAAAGGTGTTATATTGAAAGAGAGAATTTATACATCTCTGTGAATGGGACAAAATTTAAACGATAATTAGTCTTGTTGACAGACTAGTAATTTTGCCTATTGAAAGTTTATTGTTTATAAAAACTGTCATAAGAGTATTAGGTCTATAAAACTAGTGATCACAGAGTCTATGGCTCAAATTTTGGAAAAAAAGGTTTAACTGTGTTGGAGGCCACATAGTTTTTATTTGACTTACAATTTACAACAAAATTATTTAACAGGTTTGTTCTTAAATACCTGTGACATTCATTGTGAAGAGCCTCAAAGAAGTTTTGCTGTCCTTAATATCTTCAGGGATCTGTCAGCAAAAATTACTTTGAAGAGCAAAACTATCTCTCCCTGAAATCAATAGAGTCACCCACACTGACTTCAGAGGGTGCTCCATCAGGCACTGGTGACCAACTTTAAAGTACAAAGTCATTTCAACAATTTTTAGCTAAAGAAGGGGTGTTCAGCAGGACACAGCTCAGGCCTTAGGAGTAAATGCATTTACATCTGAATAATTCTATGTAATATATATATTTGCACTACAATATTTATGAATATGTGTGGAAGGAACCTATAGAGCATGTAGCAATGCAGTACCCAGAAGAATGAGGTGTTTTGGAAGACATCTCAAATAAAATAAGTTGATAGATGTTCAGGGAGGTTTCGGGGTAATACTCTGAAAAATCTGTACAAATTACTTTTTCAATGTGGCAAGTATCATGCATAACTTCTAAGGAGTCATAGAATCATAGAATGGTTTGGATTGGAAAGGACCTTGAAGGTCATTTCATTTGAACTCCCCTGCCATGGGCAGGGACAGCTTTCACTAGACCAGATTGCTCAGAGCTCCATCCTACCTGGCTTTGAACACTTCCAGGGATGGAGCATCCACAGCTTCTCTGGGCAACCTCTTCCAGTGTTGCACCACCCTCACAGTAAAGAATTTCTTCCTAGTATCTAATCTAAACCGGCCTTCTTTCAGTTTAAAGCCATTCCCCTTTGCCTACCATTACACACCCTTGTAAAAAGTCCCTCTCCAACTTTTTCTTTTTTCAACTCAGGACAGCCCAAGAGCTCTATTAGTTTTGGGTTTGAGCAAGTATATAGGAAAAGTGTTTTAATTTCAAATCTGAAATGAAGGCAAGGCTGGGCTTGATTCTGTTGTTTAGTGATAAAATAAGCATTTCTTCATGTTCTTCTGATGTTCCTTCATAGCTGCAACTAATGATGGATGTCACGTGTGATTAGTTGAGTTTCAATACAAGATTGTGCTGAACTGAAACTGGGTTTGAAAAGGAGATCCTTAGGCAAAATTTTCTGCACTGTGCAAGGAGCAAGGCCCTTCATGTTCCAGACTGACTTGTGATTATAACTGTAGTTTCAGATTCAAGTCAAATGGTTCAATATGAAGTACTTAATTTTTGAAGAGATTATACATTGAGGTTCCATTACTCAATCCTGCTTCCCTTTCCACATTCCCCTACACAGGAGTGCTTTGCAACTTTTTTATTATTATTTTCCATTGTAAGTAGTGCTCTTCTGGTTTCCTTTCCCATTTTCCTCTCATAACTCCTGAATGTATTGCTTTGTTCTGACATTAAAAAGCTGCAAATATTATAATAAAATTGCTTAAAATCATTGGAAGGAAGCACTGGAGCACAGGACTTTGCATTTCAGATCGTAAAACCAACACAAATAATTTAGTTCAAATTGGGAGGACTGTAACTCAGTGTTCACCAGAGGGGCCTGTTGCTGATCTATATTTTATGGAACGTACATTTTTAATGAAAAAGGAACAGTTTTCCATTTTGAAATGGAATGAACTAGTGATTGTTCTGTAATTTAAAAAGAAAAAAAAAAAAGAAAAAAGAAATCTCTTGCTGCTCCTGGCTGCAGTAACACACCTGATTGCTTATTTTCCTTGTAGGTCAGTTCTAACACCTCATTTCCCCCCCCCCGCCCCCAAAGAGAACTCTGCACCCCCTCATTTTTCCCATCTCCTCCCTTACTTCCCCCTCACCTGACCCCTTTTCCACAGGTACATCCCAGGCTATTGCTCCTTCCTTTGAAATGCCCAGACTTGCCCACAGTACTCTCCAGCAGGGTCCATGCACAGTGGAATAGATTTTCCATCTCAACACCCAAAGAGGCCAACCAGGTCCTGGGGTGCATCAGGCATGGGCTCACCAGCAGGTCAAGGGAAGTGACTCCCCTCTGCCCCGCGCTGGGGCAGCCTCACCTCGAATCCTGTGTGCAGTTTTGGGTGCCCCAACTCAAGAAAGATATAAAGCTATAAGAGAGTGCCCAAAGGAGACACACAAAGATGGTGAAGGGTCTTGAGGGGAGGCCGTATGAGTAGCACCTGAGGTCACTTGGCTTGTTCAGCTTGGAGGAGACTGAGGGGAGACCTCATTGCAGTTACAGCTTCCTCACAAGGGAAAGAGGAAGGGTGGACACTGATCTCTCCTCTGTGGTGACAGGACCCAAGGGAATGACATGAAGCTGTGTCAGGGAAGGTTTAGGTTGGATATTAGGAAAAGGTTCTTCATGCAGAGCATTGTTGGGCTCTGGAACAGGCTCCATAGGGAAGTGGTCACAGCACTAAGACTGACAGTTCAAGAAACATTGGGACAATGCTCTCAGGCACATGGTGAGACTCTTGGAGTATCCAATGCACAGCCAGGAATTGTATTTGATGATCCTTGTGGATTTCTTCCAATTCAGCATATTCTATGACTTGTCTTGGCCATCTGTGCTGGACCCCTCCACGATTTCATGCCCTGAACAGGGGTGTTATTCAGAAACCAGGACCCCCTTCCATAAATCAATGTGTCCTTCTTTGCCCAGACCACTTTGGACAGGGCAGTCTAAAGAGGTGATTGCTACCCTGGGGCTGAAACAAGTGAGGTCTGTGTTACAAGCTTGATCTGTCATTGTGGGTTTATTTTGATTTAAGGTAGCTATTCCACTATTCTCAGATTGCCTTTCACTCTTTTCAAGGGGGCGTAGATTGACGGCATTGGCAAAGCAACACAAAGAAAGGCAAACTGCAGATGCCAGCTCCCTCCCTGGCCTGAAGAGAAACTTTCTCCTTTCACAAGCGCAGCACAAATGCCCAGTCATCCATTCCCTAGCAGGAATAAGGGAGAAATTATCCTAGAATATGGCCCAATGCCAGCATACTACAAAGATCCATATACTATATGTAGTGGCACTGCACTTTGTATATTTTGAATCTCAAACGTTTTTGCAAGAGCCTCTGCTGGGTCTCTTTTATCAGCCATGGGCACTTGCAAAAGGGAAGGGGAGGATTTGGAAGGAAAGTTAACAAGAAGCCTTCTCACAGAAAAAACCTTTCCAGGGGCTAAAACCAGATGAAACAAAACTCTAAGCTGCTGCTCTATCTCCCTCTAGCGAAGCAGCAGCATCTGGGAGGGGCAGCTGCTGCTGCCTCATGTCTCATTTTGCTGCATCTTCAGGCATTCATCCACCAACCACAGCTGGCTTTCTTTTCTTCTTTAACCTTATTGCACATACTGCCGTATCCTTCCTCCAAAAACAAACTAACTGACAAAACAAACAAACAAACAAAAAAGTCCAAACTAAAACCAAGCACAAGATCTGCACAGCGCACAAAATTCTGTATATGGATTTTGCTCTGCTGTTCTTCTTGTATTCTTTTCTTTCAGCTCACAGAAGGAGGGATGGCTAAGCCTTTCCTGATGATTGCAAAACTCCAGGTGTTTGAAAAAGAAAAATCACTCCATAACTATTTCTACTAACAAATGTAAGCAAGATTAATGAATTAATAAATTTTGATGACAGCATCTAGGCAGCCGTTGTTATTCCTGTGTTAAATCTGACTAGTAATTGGGATATGATTATTCTACTTAAAAGAGTATGTTGGAGGATGTTTGGATCTGGTTTCTCTGACAGCTCAATCACAATTAATTTTGTCCTATAGAAAGTAGCAGTATGGAGACCAGCTGCCGATGTAATTATTTACATCCTCCTGACATGATCTTACAGTGCAACAGCATGTCGAAAATAGGGATTCATGTTATGTGTCATATGCCTTCTCTTCAAAATGCAGGCAGTATATGTACATGGCCATGCAGCACCCTAAAACAGATTAGTGTGGTCTTACAGGTTTAAAGCCAAGATTACCTTAAAATTAATTTAAAGCTTCATATCTGACCAGCAAGTACATCACATGAGACATTTTCCATCCTGCACTCATTATAATCTTGAGGTCCGTATTATTTTCTGTCTGCAAATACAAAAGCAGAATCTGACTTCTTGCATGCAGTGCGTTGTTCCTGCCAAAGCAGGAAAGTAAGAAGCCAACTTGCAAACTCCCCAGCTGCTACAAGGTCCAGATCTCCATTTTGGACTGGTCCTTCCTTCACACACTTAGTTGCCATTTGTTCACTCTTAAGGAGCATGCTCATCAGTCACATTTCAACAGGCCTGCACAGAGGAAATCTGTTTTTATCTTTACATCCTACAGAAGGGCAGTATTTTTCTAAGACAATAATTTGAAATCAAGAGGGAACACTTAACCAGTTCCACAAGGTATCTCTCTCTCCCCCATCAAATATATGATTAACATATAGCAGGAGAGAAAGCGAGTCCCAGGAGGGTAATGAGAGAAGACTAATGCTACCTTTACATCATGGTTAACCTGTAACAAGAATCTATTTAATCCTGGGGATTTGTTGAGTCTTTTCAATTGTACATTTATCCAGCTATAGACTGTCTCTAAAATGTATTATCTGGCTCTTTCAAGGATGAGTGGTGCTTCTAATCAATTCCCCCACAAAATTAGATACTGTTTACATACTATAACTGCAAACATCCTCGACTTCTGGAGATTTGCATTCCACACATCTCTGGCTTTTTCTTCTGGTACTGTTATGGAATTATAGAGGCAGAAGACTCAACTGCTTTATGTATTCCTGACATGCACTAGATTTTTTTCAAAACATGCTCATTAATCGGTGTTACTGGTTTGCTCTGCTGCAGAGTGTACTGTAAGAATGTACATTTTAGAGAGAAGAAGGAAATCAATTGCTTTCTAGCAGTCTGTACAAAGTTTTCAGATGTATTCTACCTTACATTCTATTCTATATCCCACAGGTGACAAAAAACTGTGTGAAAAATCAGTGGAAATAATGTTACTAACTGCAACACTACATGTTACACATATTATGTTCACATAATATGTATATAAGGTTTTATATAGGTAAGTCTGGTTCCTCTTTCTTCCAGAAGCCCAGCACAAGGCAAATTCCTGCAGGTGGTTTTGCCAGTGTTGCAGCAGGGCTTGAAGTAGCTCAAAACAGCACCTGCCCCAGGATGTCTAAAGACAACGTGTAATAAAAATCACAAAGATGCAAAATGTTGCTCCTTGGATTTCCAAAATGTGTCAATTGACAAGGTCATGAGTCAAATCAGGTGGGATCTGCAGAAAATTCAACCGGCTGTATTGGTATTTTGGGTAGTACTTGAAAGGTGACAGAAAATCAGTAATTTATTTCCTGTGTTTCAAATTTCAGCTTCTAAAAGTGACAGGTTTCCAGGGTTTTTGACACTTGACTAATAAACACTGTGTCTCATTTCTCCATTCTAGGGCATCAGGTTAGCTCTGACTCACAAGAAAAAACCTCCTATTAGGTAACGAACATCATGACCTGCAACTCTCAGCCCCTATTAGTCACAAGAAAATGACTCCTTAAGAGCTATATTATTTATTTCAGCAACCACCAGTAGAATAGGCAGGACAGTGGGGTTTGCATGTAAATAGATATGAGCTGATTGCTTTTAGGTTTGTAGCTAATTAGGAAATTTGGGGACCTCTGATACTAATCTATTTAACCTCGAGAGAAAATCATTGCAAGAGAAAACATTACAGTAATGAAATCCCCTTTGCGTGCAGCTCTGATTGCTGATGGGTATGGACAGTAAAACAGGCAGACCTGTGCTGCTGGTCTCCCTCTGCCTCGCACAGACAAACAGAACCGCAGATGGAAACCTACGCCATCCCTTTTACAGAAGCAATTGGCTTTATCGTCTGGCCGGCAGGTGGAACCCTCCTACTTCTTTTTCCTCTTACAGCTTCCCTCGAAATTAAGAGAAAGGCAGCCGCCATCCTTCTGCCGGCTCTGCTTCACCTGTGGGGCAGCCCTGCTCTCTCTCCTCATCTCTGATCCCACTGTCACTGTCCCCAGAAGGTGAATAGGACCTTTCAAAAAAAGGGGAGATAAAGCTGTTTCTTGAGGGCTACAATTCATTGCCCGACCATAAATGCAACTCTGAAATACTATGAAAATAGAACATGCCATTAAGCTTTTCTGACAAATGTGTGTTAGTTTTCCCCCTTGAAGGGCTTCACAAGAAACCTGGAGAGGCACTTTTTACAGGGAAAAGAGCAATGGCTTTAAACTTAAAGAGGGTAGGTTTAAATTAGCTATAAGGAAGAGATTCAAAGTAGTATCTGGTCAAAGAGTTCTAGGACACCAATTAGTACTTTAGCTTTTAAAGCCTGAGCATTCAACACCTTTCACATAGAGATTCTTATTTAAGCAGAGATTTAAACAACTGGTTTTTCAATTCAGTTTCTTTATTATTACTTGTTTTTCTCTTTTCCCATGTTCCACACAGGGGTTTACTTACTTTTCTCCCTTCAAACATATCATATTATCAGAATATTTATTCTGCTTGTCACTAGAAGAATATTTTATTGGTTAATATAAAATAATAATCAGCTCTTTCCATTGCCAATTTCGCCTGTCAATTAATTGCTACTTGGTACTTCTGTTGAGTTCTGGTTTTGGTCAAAGTGAATTATTTTTCTTACTTTAAAACATTTACGACAAATCAGTCCCACTTACCTCTGGAGTCATTCTAACCATGTGTAACCAGCAAAGCCTGGAGCAGTAGGGTCATGTGTGAAGGATGCTGCTGCTTCTTAGCAGTTGATCTATGTCCTCACATCCCCCCTCTCCCCTCCATACAGCTGCGTGCCCTACCAGCCTTTTCTTTCTAAGTGATACTGCATTGCAAATGCATCTACATCTTCTTTGCTTTTAGCAGTACTGGTCCAGAGATTTTTCCTTCCCATTTCATACATGTGTGTCAGCTTATTTTTTCTCCAGATGGATTAGCTTCATGTTTCCAAGTTCAGCATCACTCCTTCCTCAAAAATATTAGCAACTACTCCCCAGTCTCCTTTCTGTGATGCTCTATTGCTCCTAAGGGTTTCACTGTTTAACACTCTTACTCCTCTTTTTATGTTTAAATTTCTTCTCTGAAACAGGTTTCTTATTTCCTGGCCTGCCTCAAAAGAATACATAATGCAAAGAATGAGAGATGTAAGTTTTAAGCTCTTTTGGAATTTTTGCTTCATTATTCATTGCTCTTTGTGAGCTAACAGTTTATTCTCAGATATTAAAAGAGATATTGCCTCCACAACTACATTAAACACACATCATATAGAATTATGCTTTACATAGTCTTATATCAAAATTCTCATTTTCTCCTTAAATGAGTAGTTCACTACATTTTTTCTTCTACTTTATCACTGCAAATTACTTCATGTTTTATTGCAGCAGGCTATTGTTTGTAACTTGCTATAAGGTATTTATATTTTCTCCTAAAACAAATATATTTCCCAAAATTCTTTTAAACTTTGAAATCCAAAAGAATAATTCTATGTATTCATCATTTGGTGACAAAGGGGTTACAGCTAAGAATTTTTTCTTCCAATCTCTAATGTCTTCTGACTGACCAATGGCTGCACCTAAATTCCCACTATTTTTTTCTTTTAGCATTTCTGTGAGTTTTCAACTTGTAGAATGTCTCTAACTGGCAGCATCAGGAATGGAAAGCCTGTATTCATTCACTTAACAAGCCTAGCACAAGCAGCAGCGTCAGTGATGCTCTGATGCTGGCTCTGCCACAGAAAGAACAGATCCAAATCTCCCCCCTTTTATGGCAATGTATAAATCATCTCAACTCCAGAGGGAGATGCACCATGTAAATACACAAAAAGCAAAGCTCATTATTACGAAAGAAAATATATATCCTTAGAATATGTCATTAAATAATGGTGTCTTTGCTGAAGGTAAAGTTCCTTGTCAGGGAAAGGGGAAGCCACAGATGACAGATGGCAGGAACATCATTTTGGTTAGGAGCACAAGAATAAAATGCGCCTGCACAAAGTAATACATTGATTTGTAACACATCAGCTCTGTTGTGGTAACTCTTTGTGTTTACCACGAGATAATTGAGAGGCAGCTTATCCCTAAGTGAAACTGAGATAAAGCTGTTGTTCATCTACAATTGAAGCAGTATATGTCAATGAGCAATAGCAGTAGAATAGCTAATAGCAGATCCACTCCCTCTCCTGAGATATGTACAAAGTCCTTGATGATTAGAATGCATGAATGTCTAACCTGAACTGGAAGAAAATGCCCATCTTTAATAGCCAGTTCTGGATATAGTTTTGCTCTGAGATCAGTGAAGATTTAAACTAAGAGCCTCAGCTTATCCATAGCAGCTACACAATGCTTACATGTCAATACTTTCTGCCTACTTTAGGACTGAATTTTGAACTGGAAGAAGAACATTTTTTTCCTTATTGTCCCTTGGTTTTTTACTATCTTATGTTGTTGCAAATAATTGTTTTCTCTGATAAGGTTTGGAGGTAGGGGACAAAATAAATAGTGTTGTTCTGTCCTTTTTCCCTTTCCACCTGTGAATATAGAATATAATTGGTGAGATCCAAAACTATTATATATGGAGGCAGCAAAAAGCTAGGTTTGTAACGAGTAAAGCTAGAGACACTTGTGCACAGCAACCAAGAGGTCTGGGCACCTTCATAACAACTGCAGGACCCAACTAACTAACCACTAACACTAACATCATTGATGATTTCTGTTCAGACCTCAGAGGAAGCTGATCTATTTTCTGTGCTATGTTTGCACACATTAATTACCAAATGAAGATTTTGTTCCGTGTGCTGGAGAAAAATATTCCTCAGAAAAAGAGTTCATTCCTGGTGTGACCATTCCAGAGAACACCCACTCCCAGAAGTGGACACCTGAGCAAGTCCAGACCTGCAGAGACATGCAGGATTCTCCAGCATAGCTGGTCAGCAGCTCCATGAGACATCAGTGTTTTCCAGCTTGGAAGCACATTTAATACAATGAGAACTAGAGAAGGAAATACGGATCTGAGGGAGATGGTAACCCCTTCAGATTATAAACTTTCAGGTGTGGACAATTTGGTTGTTCTTTTACTGGATGTTGCTGCCCTGACCCCTGCCCAGTGTCTAACACTGAATACACACAAGAATTGTGCTGATGACCTTGGGGGGTTGACCTGTTGAAGTCATCAGACTCACCAGACTGTTATCTTCAATGCAGATTAATAGAAGGATGCTTGCAATCTAGATTAGCTTCCCTTCATTAACTAGGTTGTGTGCCCAACCCAGAATGCCAACCATGTTCTTCATAACACTATAAAAAAGAGGTCACCAAATTGTTGAGCCCTTTCTATTTAAAAATGACCATAGTAAATGTGCAACAGGAGCTGTCTATTAGAAAAACCCTACAATCTTTATATATTGCAATCTTGGTCTTTCCAAGACTTTCCTCTGTTTTTCCCTGAAGAAAGATACAATACATCATGTCTGTATAATCTTGTTATCCCAAGACCAGATGGGATAAAGACCTTAAAAGCCTGGTTCTATTTTTCACAGTCTACTTCTAAATAAAAGGCCTGAGGAAGAAGTGAAAATAATATTTCTCTTCTCTTTGCTGTTCTTGAATGATCCAAGGGATAGAAGCCATGTCAGTGTATCTCTGATGTCCGGTAAGAGAACTAAAGAGTGAACTTCCCATCCTTGCTCCTTCACCCACCTGGGGAAAGGAAGCATTCTTTCCACCAAATGTTGAGGACAGCAGGCGAGGGTTTTGTTTCCCCACTGGCTCTGTTGGAGGTCCTCATTGCGTGGCACTGCAGGAACCTTCCCTTAGCTGTGGGTGCTGCTTGGTGAGTAATTATTTTCTCTAATTCCAGGCTTTTCACACTCCAGCGGGTATCATACGCTTGGCTGTAATCTTTACCAGTCTCAAGTGGCTCTTCTCACATGAAAGCTCTGGAATCACAGTACCTTTAAACTGCTTCTTTCTTTTTCTAGTCCTAGAGGAGTTTGAGATGCAGACGGATGCAGCTTTGCTTTGTGTTCCTCACCAAGGGACCCACCTTGACACCAGGCTCAGCATTGTAGATGCACAGATGATCTCTGCAGACATCATCCTGCAATGTCCCTTCCAAGTAATAGAGCATACAAAACTCCCTGCAACTCGTCAGACTCACAGAAATCTTCTTTGGGTGCAGAATGCAAGCAAGAAGCAGGATGAAAGGATCTGTGATACCATATCCTGTTGCATTTACTTACTTCCAGTGTCTCTAGTACCTCATTGCTGCACCATGCAGGGCCTTGCCTGCAAGTGTTTGTGACAAATCCAAAGGAATAATCTCAGAGATTTTATGGAAATACAGTATTTCACAACCACAGTATAACTTCCCAAAAGTATGACTGAAACACAAAAATATTCTTAAATAAAATGGACAGAAATAAAAGTAATTATGGCAGTAAAATCTTTTTACCCCTTCTCTGTTTTAATTAAATTTCAGTACCTCAAATCAGACATTAAATGAATCTTAGCACTGTTACTGCAGGAGACTGGCACTTTTAAAACACAAAACCTCAATGCTCTGTCTTTAAAACACTACAAAATCAGGATTCTTGGGCCAAAATTTGGCTCTTTGTCATGGATAGAATACCAGACAGATTGGACATCAGAGTATGTTTTTCAGAAACAAACTTTTCTAAGAAACGAGCAAATGAAACATTCTGCAAGGCAAAATGCCATTGAACTGATTAGATAGACAAGGCCATGTTGGATGGGGCTTAGAGCAACCTGTTTTAATGAAAGCTGTCACTGCCCATGGCAGAGGGGTTAGAATTAGATGGTTTTTACAGTCTCTTCCAACGCAAATAATTCTGTGATTCTAGGCTTCTGAATCGCCAGGTATCTACAAGAAAACTTAATTTTTCAGCAATTTTCAGAATTGTCAAAGTAGCTGAATTATCCCAGCAGAGTTTGGAAGGTACCTACATTTGCTGAGCTGGAAATAATCACTACTCTCTTATCAGCTTCCCAACTCCATTAATATAAAATAGATACACAATCAGATCCAGTGTCACACACTAACCGCTTGTGCTTCTCACAATCTCCAAGGTCTGAACCTCCATTAGGGATTCATTTTACAATACTGAGACATTAATTCTCACCCATGATGAGCATTGCATGTCCCTGACAGAAAAGCAGCCAGGATTTTCGGGGATATGAGATCACACCTATTAATAGACAGGCAGCCCTCAAATTGGGTGCCAGTAAATAAAGTATCTTGGCAGCCCACTTAGGGAAATGGGTGGTAGGAAGGAGATAGGAAGCTCTTCTGTTTGAGGGAAAGGTGGGTTAAATGAGGCAAAGGCATTTAAAGCAGATTAAATGAGAACAGAGGGGAGCTGTTCTGCCTTAGACAGGAAATTAAAATTGGGAGCATATGGCTGTAGGGGCACAGGGAAGGAGTGGCAGGTGGACAGGAAAGTTTCCCTCTCATCGAACTCTCCTCTGTGCCTTCATTCCTGTACTGCTGAGCAGAGCTTTTCCTGACAATTCCTATTACCACCTGGTAATTTATAGTCATCTCTCTCTCAGGTGAACCAAAACACCTCTCCTCTGATGGACTGTGTTCTGCAAAGCATGAGGTTTTACAGTACAGCTGCTATGTGTTATCCCACACAGCAAATGTGGGAATATTTGTGTGGGTTTTTTAATACAACAAATATATTTCCCCAGATGCTCTTGACTGAACATATGGTTAATGGGAGTGTGTTCAGCTTTTCAGAATAAAATGTCTTTAGAAAGGAGAAGATACTAAAAAGCTCAAGAGTCCAAGGTGATTTTTTAAATGTAAAACAAGCTTTCAGCTGCAGTTGCAATCCTTTCTTGTCAAAACTGCTTTAAAATCTACACTGCAATATTTCTCATTAGCTCCTTCTTCTTAAACATGGCATTACCCAGAGGAGATGGATCATAATAGAAGAGAGGTTTAGATTAGATGTTAGGAGGAAATTCTTTACTCAGAGGGTGGTGAGGCACTGTAACAGGTTGCCCTGAGAAACCGTGGATGCCCCGTCCCTGGAAGTGTTCAAAGTGAATTAGGATGGGCCAACCTGGTCTAGTGGAAGATGTCCCTGCCCATGGCAAAAGGGTTGGAACTAGAGGATCTCTATGGCTCCCTCCAACCTAAACATTCTATGACTCTATGAATTTTTAAACCTGTGGATGCCAGAAAATCAATCTCCAAGGGCACTTCTGAAGATTTCCTAATCAATACAGTTTCCACATTCACTAAAAGAATAAGGTGATCATCTGATGTTAATTTCACCAGATCTGTATATTAAATATCCTCTGATCAAACCAGATCTAAGAGGTACATGTGAAGATTCTGTTGTTGTTCTTGTTGTTAAGAGAAATTCCAGAATGGAATACAGTCTAAATAGCATCTTGGAGTGCCTTCTTGTAAATACCCCTTTACAAATAAGAATACACTATAATCTTTATATGCTTTCTTATGTGCTGGGTACTTGCTCCTGATATCTTCTCGTGCTGCAGGAAAGTTTGCATTTTCCAGGCTGTGTCCACAGATTTAACAGAAATAGGTTTTCAACTCCATGGTTTATTTTCATGTCTTCACCATCCCTACAAAGAACCCAAACATCAAGTAATGCACATCAGCAAAGTACCATGAATGTCTTGGAAGCATGGTAATTCAGAGCAGTGGGAGATGTAGTCTTAAATTGTAATTGAATGGGGAAAAAGGGGTCTGATCAGATTTACAATTTTCATTACAATCTTTTTCAGAAGAAAAAGATTACTAATTTTGTTTAGTATTTTAGAGGCAGGAATAAAAGTCCTTCTCTAAGCAAACCTATTTTTAGGAATTCTGTCGTGATTAATATCTTCTCTACAAATTTATTTGCATCTCATATTTTGAGAATAATGATAATTTTTTTACTGCCACAGCCTCTGTTTGCTCAATTGATTGTCTTGTTATTGTTTTTGTCTGCTCATCTATACCAGTGAAATGATCTTGTTCTTTCCCCTTTTCTGACTTTCTCAGATCATTTAACAATGAGACACACTTTCCATGTAGCCCTTTAAGATGAAAAAAGGAAAACGCTGTGGGGAGAGGGACAGAGAACCGAAGTTAGTGTCTGATTCATACAAAGTAATTTACTTGCTGACAGTGATTTTGCTTTCCAAATGTCTTTTTCTTTTCCAAAAATGGTTGTGTTCATGGTTAGATCCATTTCTAATTTTTTTTCCCCGTAGGGCCATAGTTCAGTGGTTCATTACCACAATCTAGCTTTATTTGAATCTGGAAATGCTAAGGTTGCGTTTGTCTTTGGAATAATAAATAAACAAATAAATATAAAGCAAAATACTATTTTTATTGTAGTAACCATTAAAATGCACAGAAAGTTACAGAAAGTATAAAAAATCATTCAACTCCTACTTCTTTGACACTTTAAAAATATTATTTAAAGTTAAATTTACTTATTCCTCAAAACCCAAATTTGTTTGCAATAGACTTTAGTGAGGATCTTCTTGAGCTGTGCTACAGGGCATGTGCTGGACTGCAGCCCAGACCATGTGCCTGCTCAGGCAACACTCACAGTTTGGTGTCACCTCCATATACCACAGGCTAGGATGCTGGGGGCAGTGGTTGCTGTTCACCCCTCCTACCGACTGAGAAATGGGTAAGGGATTGGCACATATCTGACACCAAGTATCCAGGCACGTTATGTCTGCTTTTTCTCTACCCTAACAGCATATGGAGCAAAGCCAGAACCAAAGTGCAAGTATGCCTGTGTGAGGAGGAATTCCTTCCCTTCACTGTGCCCAACAATGGCAACGTGCATCTGCCCTGACATAAGGAAACTGACAGGCTCACATGACGTATGAGTCCCACAGGCTTAAGCAAATATAAATATCCAGTTCACTGAGTGGTAACATGTTAGTCTGCAAATTATCTCTGGCACTAAACTGTAAATGATAACTGAACAGTACAGTGTGCTGTGGGTAGTAGTTAGGAAAACCATAAGCAGCTGAATTTTATTTTTCTTAATATATCTGTCACTTATCTAGCACGCTGGTATAGGACAGTGCAATACCATTTTACTTCATCTAATCAGCTTCCATGACACATAAAATATTATTTCTGTGATCTGTGACTCTTCCCCCTGTGCAAGTGAACTAGCAACAAATAGAGCAAGGAACAAGGCAGGAGGGGGAATGGCCCCTCAGCATAGGCCAGCTATTGAAAAGCATGATGCAGTCTCATAAAATGAGATTGTCATAAACTATTTCCCCTGAAGCAATATAGAAGCAGAGGACCAAAATGTGTCCGTTGGTTTTTCTTATTTGCTGTTACTATAGCTATGCCATACTCTGACATGAGAGGAAATAATGTTGCTAGGAAGAGAGGAGAGGAGAGGAGAGGAGAAGAGAGGAGAGGAGAGGAGAGGAGAGGAGAGGAGAGGAGAGGAGAGGAGAGGAGAGGAGAGGAGAGGAGAGGAGAGGAGAGGAGAGGAGAGGAGAGGAGAGGAGAGGAGAGGAGAGGAGAGGAGAGGAGAGGAGAGGAGAGGAGAGGAGAGGAGAGGAGAGGAGAGGAGAGGAGAGGAGAGGAGAGGAGAGGAGAGGAGAGGAGAGGAGAGGAGAGGAGAGGAGAGGAGAGGAGAGGAGAGGAGAGGAGAGGAGAGGAGAGGAGAGGAGAGGAGAGGAGAGGAGAGGAGAGGAGAGGAGAGGAGAGGAGAGGAGAGGAGAGGAGAGGAGAGGAGAGGAGAGGAGAGGAGAGGAGAGGAGAGGAGAGGAGAGGAGAGGAGAGGAGAGGAGAGGAGAGGAGAGGAGAGGAGAGGAGAGGAGAGGACCTGATCCATGATCCTTGATGTCCCCAGGAGAATCCAAATTCTGTTGCAAGGATTGTGGAGGTGCTCTGGGAGACAGGAAATGCTGCAACAACTTCCTTCTGATGAAGAAGTAATACTTTGCAGTATTAAATGTGAGATTTGTGAATAGATAAGTGGAACAGTTAGCTTTTTCAATTTGCAAAAAAAAGTAAGAAATAAATTTTTTAAATCAATGTTTCTTGTACTTTGTGTTATTATCCACAGTTTTCCAGTTTCAAGCATACCATAGATATAACTAAATTGTCTACCACTCTGGCACTACAAATGAGAAGAAAAGCTGAAAGCTGTATCACTTGCATGGCCTCCTTTCTGGCATACAAGGAGTTCAGAAAACAGCTTTAAACTCTTGAATAAACATCACACTGTAATCTACTGGGGTAATTTTTCATTCACTAATTTGGACAGAGAGGCACAGAGAGAGGCTGAAAAGAAATCCATACCCTGTAATTTTGGCAGTAAGCGAAAGTGCCTATAGAAAGAGTTTAATAACACAAAATTTCCCGACAAAGTGAGGGAGACTGAGAGATCTCAGTACATACTTCAGTCCATGTCTAGAAGATAACATCCCTCTTCCTTGGCTGTGCAGTGTAGAGAAAACTCAACTTTTGAATCAAGTAGATCTATCAGATGCCTAAAACTGGGTAGCACCTTTTCAGCCTTTACCTCCAGTCATTATCAGTCATACACCTCAATTGTTGAGTTTAGAGCACCCTTCCTATTTCCTGAAGCAGAACTGTTGCTTCAGCACCTGCAGACTCAAGAGGACAATACTGCATTAATTTCTTCTGCATTTGATTTTCATTGGACTGATAGGAAGAAGAGGTGTCATTCAAAGCAGACCCCAAATACAAAAGAGGGAGTTTTATATACTTTTCTTTTAATCACCTGATCCTGTAATGTAACCTTTATCTCCACCTTTTCACTCTACTTCTCTGTATCAATATTAGATACCTTAAAAAAAAAGGAGGGGGGGAGGGGAGCGGGAAATGAAAGTTGAATTAAAACATGTTTTCATGATGTCTTCTGCATCTGTCTGAGTAATTTCACTTCTTGTAATTGAAATTTTAATGGAAGGGATGTTGAAAAATGAAATAAACTAAAGAAGTATAACCAGCATCCAAGACAGTGAGGAGAATGTGAAGCTAAATCACTTACGGTCTCATATGTAATACTCTTGGCAGAGGCTTATATTTGAGGTATAAAGTGTATGCAGAGGAAGTTTAATCTGTGGACTTTTGTCATTTGGTTGTATTTCAGTATGAGTGGAAGTATTTGAACAAGTCAGGTACTATCTATCATCTGATGGTATATCCTCCAGGCAAATGACGAGTTGTGTGGAGCTTCCCAGCAGCCTCCTCACCCCTAGATATTTAATCCTCCCAAAGACATTCTTGATGCTTGCCCAGTCGCTTGCACACTATTTAGTGTCAGTGTTTGAGGGCTTTGACTGGATAAAAACAGGCATCTGCAGTGGGTAAGTCTTATTTTGAAGCAGTTACCCCAGTGATCCTCTTTAACCACTGAAAAAAAATAAGACCCCAGTTTGCATTGTCTTTAGCAAATGTCTTCAAAGATTCAGGTGACCTGCACCTTTCATGTCAAGTGAGCACACGCTTCACTGACCATGAAGGGACCATAATTCACCATTTTTTAACATATTGATATGACTATGTCACATGAAGATGTCTCTGATGTTTCTGTCTGAAGTAGGTAAGAAGGTTCCTTTTTTTGTTGTTAAGATTGGTACAGTTGAACCACAGACACTATCTACTACCACCACAGTACCTGGGTTTGATACAGGCTTTGAATTCACTTAATGGAAAATTTAATTATTTTCTAAGTCATTGCTGACTTAGATCAGAATAGAGAGAAATTAAAATCTTTGACAATATTCTGGTGGGTTTTGGGGGGCTTTTTTAATAAATGCAGTGTTACATATCCCATATGCTTTCACACGTCTATTGTGTGGAAGTCCCACTTCCCAGTGAGACTGTCCAGTGTCAGTTTTCTCCACTGGAAGGGAGGAAGAGAACAAAATAGTCTAGAATAGAAGCTATTTAATAGAAGCTATATAGCTATTAAATAGAAGCTATTTAATCCATAATAATTTAACGATTGCTACTTAACAAGTAGGGGTGTCATAATTAATATTGCTTAGACCATTATTTTCAAATATGGGTCCCTTATCATGTTTTAAGGGTATCTGCAATATGCCTGACATTATTAAGAGCAAACAAACAAACAAACAAAACCCACAAAACACCCAAAACAAACAAAAAAGAAAAATACAATCCTTACATCAAAGTTAGCAGTGTCAAAGTAGTTTATTTAGCTGGCAAAGCAGGATTTACTCCGTTTTTCATTGCAGTGTTTTCTAAGGTCTTGGAACTTACGAGACCTTCACACACCGTAATCTTTCCCTCCTTGCTCCCAACACACGGGTTATTTGGGGGACTGAGGCTGATCTATGACACCACTGATAGGCTCTGCTGCAGGCTAAGAGGTGTTTCAGGCAATCAGGCCTTCGGGAGGCTTTAGACATTCCCGTGGATGGGTCTCGGGCGCCGGCTGAGCTCCGCCCGTCACCGCGGCTTCTGTCCATGGTGCTGATGCCCCCGGGCGCCTGCCTGGTTCCGAGCTTCCTAAACTGCAAGAGACAGGCGGGTGGAACAACAAAACAAAAGTAAAAATAATATTTTTACTAGAAAGCCAGTGAAATCTTGGTGCAAATTTTAGTGAGAAAATTTTAGTGTAAATTAATTTAATTAATCTGTACTAATTCTTATATTATACATATAAGAATTCAAAATAACCAACCATTTAGTAATTACTATGTTATTATAAATACTAACATAATTCTTTGTGCCAGTTTATACTTCTTGGAATAAAAGCACAAAACCAGTCTATAAATTACAAAAAAACCTGTTAAAAAAAATAATAATAATAATTCTAAAGAAGAAGTATATGCCTTTGGCTTTTTTTCCCTTCCGTGTGTTGATATTTTTGATTACTCTAAGAAGACAGGGAGAGGCTAGTTAAGCCTATATAACCATGTATACTGATTAAGCCAATACATAACAAGCCACTCCATTGATGCACTAAGTCATAGCCAGGAGGCGAGAAGGAAGGGCTACTGAGTTTCAGAAGTGCCTCTCATTTGTTGATATAAGTTTCATCAGTTTTGTAGGTAAATCCCTTCCTTTTATATTGTCTGAAAGTTTCCCCAGGTTTGCAATCTTGTGCTAAAGCACACAAGGTCTTTTTCTTGTTCTCATTACTTCTAACAGCTGGATGGATAGCCTGTATACCACAGAGCGTGTAATAAATAATGAATCACTTTGAAACATTGCTTTCATGAAAAGTCACATACAAATATGATGTTTACTTGTAATTTGTTTAAGTTATAAAAACACTAGCTGAAAGGGTGACTTCCCAATAAATCTGCTGAAGTACTGGGTAATGAAGCCTAGCTTCTTTCCTTTTCTTATTTTTTAATTTTTCACATCCACTAATTTATGAGCCCTTTCCAAAGTTATACTCTAAGGCACATTTTTAGCAAATTCCCCAAGTGAAATGTATCTATGGAATTGTCACCAGGTTTGCTTCAATTTTTAGTATCAGTTTTTCCCAGTTTCAATTCAATGAGCAACAAATAATAGAAAAATACCAGCTTTCATTATATCTATATTTGTTTCCCAAATGTGTCAAAGTACTAATACCTTAAGGATCAGTTAGTGAGCTCAGTTATTTGGGGTTTTTTTTTCTTCATAAATAAAATAATAGAAGTAATTATTCTAATTAAAAATGGAATTAATCAAAACTGCTAAAGAATGTCGTACTGACAGTGTCAGTTTCACCAGAGTTTTAGAAACATTTATGTATTTTAAACCAGATACTTAAACCTTTATGGATCCAGAGACTGGTTTAGCTAAGCAAGCTTCCTTTGTTCTTTACCTGCTGGGATCCAGGTCTGCAGGAACCACAGATCTCGAAAGGTTACATTCTCCATTCCTTGAGCACATCAAGATTAGCAACTGGCCACAATTATGACTATGAGATGTGGGGTTTTGGCACACAGAGAACCTCGAATGCCTTGCAAACAGCACCAAGGGCCCAAGAATTAGTGGTAGGTACAAGGTTTTCTGGTCAACATTGGCCATTCCAATCTCAAAGTCTACCTTCAAAATCCTTCTTGCTGTGATCAGATGCTCTTGTTATCAAGTATTTTCTGTCTCACTACTGGAATATTTTGGTCATTTACACTCTGCTTTGCAGACCAAGAGTCTTGTAACGAATCTACGGCATTTGGGGACTCCATTTCATTTCTATAATTCACCGTTTTTTAACGTATTGATATAAGTTCCACTGAAGTCAGTTACAGTAATTCTGTCAGGCCCTGAAGCAGCCTCTTTGAATTGGGATTATACACTTACTGATCCACAGAAGATACAAGAGATATTATTTGTAATTTTATCAAAATAGATTTGTGTGCCAAAAGCTTTCTTACTCCATTTAAAGTACACACTCAGCTCAGAGAAAAACAGAAACAAAAAGGTGGGGTTTGGATGAAAACATTCTTAAACAAAAGAGGAGATAAGACATTTTTGTCCACAGTCAAGAACTTTTCAGTGAAAGCATTTTTCAGCTTTGACTAATCAGTTTCAATATATCTGTAGGTACTGAGATTCAGAGTAAAAGAAGTTTGTAAACCTATTGGGGGAACCACTGAAATCACAAGATTATCATGATGAGCAATTAGTTATCCATATGAGAAGCTGAATTACTGATAGTAGAGTCCAACTGCAACATAGTGATGCAATCACTGAATAGTGATAGCAATTGACATAGAAAGAGATAAATACTCTCTGTTTTAAACAGATGCCATTGCAGATACTGAAAGTAAGATATTTATATCTAAGCAGCACTGACTGAAACAAATGACAAAGTGATACAAATAGAAGAAAGAACAATGCCTTGTAACATATACATCTGTGTACAAGGGCTACAAAATGCCCAGGCACTTCAATCCCTTGAACTGAGATATATATGTTTATATTGTATCTTTAAAAACGTCCAGATTACCCTGTTAATCCAGTTGTCCTCCCTTTCTGTTCCAAAACATTTGAAACTGCTTCAAAAGGAAGTTTTTCTTGAAAATGGAAGTACTTTTTTAATCCCATTGATTTAAACTTGTTTTAAAACAAGAAAAAATACTCCAGTCAGCTTCAATTAAGTATTATGGTACAATAACATTCAATAACATTCAATAATGTTCAGTAACATCCCTGAATGTGCATTAGTCAAATTTAAAAAAAAAAACCAACAAACCAATCTACTTCTTCCATGAAGTTTGAAACCACTCATAAAATAGTAACTTGTGACTAGAAAGGACTGTCCTGGTGAAACTGGACATTATTTCAGACCAGAAGCATTACCTTCGTGAACCTCATCATTAAATGTGTAGGTTTTCTAATTTGACAATTTTACATAGATTCAGGAAAAGTTTAATTACATTTAAATACCACAGAGCTGGCACTTATACAATATAAACTCCTGAATACTCTGTCTAAGATTATGACTAAACCAAAAAAACCACCCACATTTCCTTCACATTCCTCCAAGGGTGTGTCTGCTATGATGCCAATTTCCCACACTAATTACAGGCATTGTTTTCAAATTCCTGGTAGCAGTAGATGTGCTTTTTAAATCACCTCCTATCAGTTGACATTGATGAGAGGAATTACTTCAAAGGGGATAAAATCAGAATAATATCACCACTTGGTTTCAATTTGGCTGCAAATGCTATTTCAAGCTACTTGACTTAACAGCAGAGAAATAATACATTTCCTATTTTTATTTAGACAGATTATTTAATTTCAAAATACCAAATTGCATTTCTTGTAGATCACTTATAAATTAGATCGCAGAATTAAGAAGCAGCTCTGAAATGTGCCCTGATGGCTGTATGCAGCTTATTGGCTGCTAAAAAACTGACACTTTTTTTAGTATTACTGCTTTTACAGGAAGGATTTCCATTTTTGTTTTTCCTCTGTTCACCCATGCACTATGTCTTGTGTTATTTGAGACATCAGTGAGAAGGTACAGACTTTAATTTTCTTGAAGGAATGGAGTAGTGGAGTAAGAGAACTGAGATGAACGTTTGAAGAATAAAAGCTCTGTAGAAGGCAGGTCTCATGTTTGCTCTGAAAACTTTAGAAGCATGAACAAGCATGCTAATATGGTTTAGTGGGTTTCTTCCTGTCATTGGCTGCCCATCTATATATGCTTAATTTTCATTGTCTAACTTGCATTGTGAAAAAAAACCATGCTAGTTTAAATCACGTTTTATGTGGCTTTCACAACAAGCTAAGCAGATGTAGACTTTCATTAGGTTTCTGTAAGTATTATACAGGAGATCTAGTAATTGTGCTGACAAGAGTTCTGTTAAAAAATACTTTAAAGCTGATGCATTTATCTTCTTTCTTGAGATTTGTAATTGACTGACACTAGTTTCAACTTTTTTGTTATTATAGACCATACACATAGCAACAGACTAATTCATTGCCCGAATAGGGCTGTCTGACTTGTGTGGATATTTCAGCACACTACTCAAAAACTAGTGCTTTTTAAAAAACTTTTTTAAAAGGTTTGATTTGTCTAATTTTAAAATCCTCACAAAAGCCAATTAATTTTTCAAGATTTTTTTTCCTCCAGAAATCATTGATTCTTTAGCCAAAATGTATGGACATGAGTGAAGAGAAACTGAGTCCAAACAGTACCAATCTTTGATAAATCAATTTACCCAGTGCCACAGACAAAATGAATTTGTACTGCTTAGGATCAGTTCCTGATAATGATACCTGAAGGCCAGTTTTTCACTTTGCTGTCATTATATATTTCCAAGGAAATTGCCATAGTTTAATCACAATGGGATTTTCTTCAAATCTATTTTGTCAGTTCCCAGGTGGTCAAAATTATGCACTGAAAATCATGTTTGCCATAAGAACATGAGTACCATACCTCCTAATCATACTAACATCTAAAGTAAAGTTCATATTGATGCCATGAAGATTTTTGCCTTTTCTTTTATACCCCTGTTATACCTTTTTACAACTTCTGTATTCCTAGTGCTTTTTGCCTACATTCTTGGACTTGTTTGTCAAGCTAAGAGACTAAACATTTTAGAAGCTTTGTAGCTAGGGATCAGTGTGCCCCAGACCCCAAGGTCCTCTCCAGAACACATTCTGTAAACCAAGATAGAACCATCCAGGGGAAGGTTCCTTGGGGAGGGGGGCTCACTTGAGCCTCTCATTGGGGAATCTTTGATAGATATGCTAATTAGCAAAACCTATAATGTTATACCCACAGAGATAGACTCGGCGGGGTGCATTTCGATGCATTTGACCTGGACATGTACACCTAAGGATCCTTAAAATAAATACCAAGGTAAAATCCCTTTCCCCCTTCTAACCGTGTATGACTCTTGATTTTAAGACCAGGAAAAGGCATCAATATAGTATCTTTGGATCATAGTTAACAAAATAGTTTCTGTGTGGTTTAGTTTAGGGCTTAAGATTTTTACTATTTGTTTTATTTTCATTTGGTTTTAATTCAATTTGCTTTCTGATTTCTTAGTACATGGTGGTATCCATGGATCTATAAATGTTATATTACTCATCTGAAGTTCATCATGAGAAAGAACCAGTCATCAGAGGCTTCACCACAATTCTTTAGAGGTTTCCTGTAAAGACAGAAGTCCTATCAGAACAAAGTTCAAAGCAGCATGATGCTGGGTGATGCAGATTTCTGGTGAAGGTACAGAAGCACATTTTTCTAAACTGTCCTGAAACTGCTGTTGTAAAGGTCCCTTCCACGTTCTCACCAAAAAAAATTCCTTCCTAAACTAACTCTGAAAACTTAAAGCTCCTGAAATGCTTTCTCAATTTCTACTTTTTTTCCAATACCACAACAGAAAATTTTCTGGTAAATAATGGACCGTTTGCATCCAGACAGGTTAAGATCAAGCCCTCATGACTGGCACTGCAGGGCCAAGTAGCAAAAACAACTGAGCATGGTTCAAACTCATCTGATAAGTCTTGGATTTTCTTGCATCCTTTTCAATTCAAACCCAAATTCACTACAAGCCATTTTCACCATGGTTTCAGAATGTTCATACAGTCCATAATAGCTCCAAAAGTGCTTTAGAAACTTCTCTTCCTCCTTTGCTTTCTCCCTTTGCTCTGGGATCTCTTGTGATATGACACTTGATTGTCTCCAAGGTCTGCAAACAGATCTGTGGCCTACTTGTGCATCGGTTCGCTCATGACTGCGTGACTTTATTGCTGGGGTGAAGCACTGGCAGCCTCCACTCACCACACTTCTCTTCCATCTTTGGGGTTTACTTGGTTTTCTGTTTCCTGTGTGGATGGAAATTAGTAAAGTGATTTCAAGATCATAATGCCCATTTAGGCATGTTCCTTCTTTCTTGGGTATGTGATTGGTGACTGACACACTGTAAGTTGTCATACAGGGTGAGTTATAAATGTTAGAAATGTTAGCCTATAACTGAGGGTTTCCTACGCCAACTGTCCACCAGTTCAAAAGCCCTTTGCTGTGAGCTTGATAAATGGTGGGTCTCCATTCAGACAGATTTATTACTCAGGGACAGATTTCCCCAGAAATCCAATAAGCATTTCAATCAGATTGATCTCATTTAGTTCATGGCATTCAAAAAAAGGTGGATCTCTGGTTTATCTATTCCCCTTTATTGATCCTAACTTGCTGTATTATTTTTAAAAACCAAAATAATGACACTCATTACCTTTGAATAGCTTGCAAAATAGATGTTTAGCATTATGTCTTATATTAAGCTTACATTATAGTTTTATTTTGTTACAGTTATTTTGCTTATTTCTCATGCTATTCAGTGATGCTGATCAGCAACGCAGAAAAGAATAAGGAAAAATATGCAGCTTTTGCATCAGGGTCTTCACTTTACAATACGTTTGCTTAGCACTTATTGCAATGGAGCTTTGATGTCACTGGCTTCTGGAAACAACTGGGAATATCAGTATTCAATAATTATAATGCACAACTTCTTACTTGCTTCATTTTAATCAGTATAATTCAAATATAAGAGTTCACCATAAAGCAGTATATCTTTGATCTGACTTGCTCTTATTTACAAAGTAAATCAGGAAAAATGCAATACATGGTGTCAGAGCACGAAAAAATAGAATGTGCTCTATTTTCCCTTTAAGTCCCTTAATTCCGATTTTTTAATGACAGCTTTCTTACAATAGGTTTTCAAAAGCTAGTTCAGTTCAGGTTGCCTGAAATTTCCCACAATAAAAGGCTTATTTTTAATTGCATACAACTTTGCCAGGCACCAGGCTACAAGCTGAAATTTTTCATGCCAGATGTCTGACTTAGATTGAATATTGATTTTCTTTTCTTCAGAACTTCAGAAAAGAAAACAAAACAAAACATTAGTTGCTTCTGAGATTTGCATAAAGCAGCAACAGACATTGACTGGAAGTATATTTTAAATATATAAATCTATACAAAGGTGTCATGTATTCCCTTAGTGTGCTCTGTCGATACAATTATCTGTATAATTATCTGTGAAGCACTAATACTTTGCACCACAGAAACCTGGAGAAAATTGCCAGTTTTATTTTCATTGCAAAGTTTGAATGAAGTGTACTTCATTAACCATGTGTGTAAGGCCACATAGTTAATGAGAAATAGTGAAGATTAAGACTTATTGGAAGAGAAAGGCATCTAAGGAAAAACTGGTATGAGATCATGCAGTTAAAGACTCAGAAAGTACATGGACAATGGGACATTAAGATTTCACACACAGTCTTAACTCTGCTTTTCTCATGTTTTTAAGTACTAAACTTTAGCTTCTTATAATTTGTTTTATTTTGCTTGTTTTATACTAAAAACTGTTTGGAGCTATAGCACAGTATTAAAAAATACATCACATAGCATTTGCCACAGTAGAAAAAAAGTCTGTTTCTTTGACACTTTATCCACTTTACTATCAAAAGAGTCACATCAGTGATCTACACAGTCTGGAATCCTAAAACCTCAGAACTGTAGCTGTCTCTTCCCAGCAAGGTAACTGGGGACTGTAAATAACCATCAAATATATCTTCCAAAAGAGTTCTCATCCAGGTGGGGTTTTTGCGAGCTGTTGGGCAAATGGATGGATGGATAATTTCTTTGGGGACTCCATGGTTAATAAAGAAACTGCAGCAGGAATCTAAGATGGATACTATCCCAAAAACCACAAGATGGAGATGACTTTTTTTAGAATAATTATACATAAACCTTTCTGTAAGGATTAGGAAAACTCTTAGTACAGGCCTTCAACTAAGCTGTAGCAAAAGCTTTTTTATTAAGGGAACACACCTCAAAACCCTGGGGTTGGTTATTTGTTGTTGTTGTTTGATTTTTTTCTCAAGAAAGATAGTGTTTTTAAGTAACTCTGTAAGCCAATCTCATAAAATTCATAATTACACCATGAAAATTTTAAACATAGAAATCTATGAGAAATTAGAATTTTGCCTTGGAAGTTTATATAGCCATATAGATATTTATTGTTTAGATGTCCTATATCATGACTTAAACCTGTGACTTCTTTAATATTGTGAATTATAGTCCTTCATATAAATGTTTATTGGCAGTAGACTTCAGTTTCTGTCCCTCGTATTTCCTATTATCCAAACTCCTCGGAGAGACCAAGTAGCAGGAAGCATAAAAAAAAAACACCAAAACCAAAAATCTGGGTGACTGTTTAGCCTAACGTTCCCTAAACATATATTTTTATCAGCTCAGTTAGTTCCATCCAGGGTGACCTTTTCCCAAGCAAACTCTCAGTGATGGACATAGGTTTAAAAATGCAAAAATCTTTGCTGTTACCAAGAGGGAGTCCAAATAACCATATGAGGGCTCAATATATCTTTGTAAATATTGTGACATCTTTACTTAAAAGACAGGTATTGTACATGAAAGTTAACTTCCATTGTTTCCAGAAAACACTCCTTAATAGCTGTATAAAGAAATGTGATTAAAAGCCCATGTCAACTTTCATAGAACTGTAGAATGGTTTGGCTTGGAACAGACCTTAAAGATCATTTAGTTCCAATCCCCCTGCCATGGGCAGGGACAGCTTCCACAAGAAAGTGTGTCCTTTCTTAAGTATAAATAAAACTAAGTTTCAGGATTTCTTTTCAAACAGCATATTTTCAAGTTATGCTCTTTAAGAAAAGGAAATTATGTTTAGATGCAGTACAATTGCTTTAGAAGCCACAAACAACCAATGTATTGCCTCTTTTCCTGGAAAAGATGACCTCAGTTCTAAGCATTTCAACAGAACAGAAGTAATTCTCTTTGGAAATTTGGTCAGGTCTCATATGGAATCAGTCTTGGGTTGCATGTAATATCTCTGGCACCAAAGCACATCTTTTCCCAAGGGACATAACATTTTCTGGTACTCATTTGTGCACACCCTCAGATATCCTGAGAACTGAGCTCAGATGTGACTGATGGGTGCTGTTGGGGTGCAGCTGGCAGGATGCACACAGGGATCCAGCATAGCACAGTCCTTTCCCAAAAGAAAGCACTAGAAATCTACCTGATACCATAGTAGAGGATAAGAAGGGATAGTAAATTATCAAATCAACTAATATTCACTAAAATAGTTGTCTCAGTCCTTCTCAGCTACATCCAGGTGAAAGCAGTTTCGAAGCTCAAAGCCATATCAACTAAAGGAAGCAGGAGTTTAAATGGGTATCGCATGAGAGGAGGTGTAATTTAACTTATTTGTAGTCAAGTAACTACTGGAGTAAAGCAGACATGTAAGGTAAAACTTGGGCAGTTGATTCATTGGGTGGGCAGTTGCAAATCATTCTAAAGCATCAGAGACAAAACTGGTCAAAAGAGTCTACATAAATTAAAAATAATAGGTGGGAAGGATTTGTTTTAATGAATTTGATTAAAATACAATGAATTTTAAATTAATTATTTCCTAGAAATAATGACAATAAAAAACAGTTTTCCCACTCCATTTCCATAAAAAGTGTTAATATAACCCACCAAGGACAAAAGAAATTTTTTATAGTCTTCATTGAAGATCAGAGTTGGGATTTAATCTAAGAAGGAATTTTTTTCCATTGGTTAATATTTTTTAATTTGCCTAAGACAGGCTTGAGCCATGCTTTGCGTTGTCATGACTTTTTTTTTTTATTAAACTGAACAAAACCAGACTAAAATGTAATTAAAACTGTGTGAATTTAGTTTAACATCCATTTTAGCATCCAAGCATTTTCTATCATATTTTAATTGCTAGAACATTTTTTCTTCCTAACTGAGACACCCTCGTTGTTTCCAAGGTGTGTGACTCCTACCTACTATTTATATATTAATTACATCTCTATATATATTGTATACCTTTAAATACCTATTTGTGCTTGCTCTATGACAGTATTTCTGTTTAGGTGATGCCTTGATGCTCACCTGTGTCTAAAATATATCTCAACTGCCTACTACTGGGAGGAGGTTTTTACTGCTCTCTCCCAAAGCAAGCATGGCACCAGTAGCATCCCTGAACAACCCGTGAGTCTGGCTGACAAAAATAGTAACATTTCTAACCTTTAATTCTTTGGCCACCTTTATTTGGGTTTCTCAACTGAGGCCAGACCTGAAAGCAGTCTTATGCACAGAATCAATTTATGAGTATGCAATCATAATGTATTGCCTGTGAGGCACATAATAAATGGCTGGGGCTAATGTGGTGTGATGTGCTCAGCAGTTCGTGAGCAGGCAGACAAAGCTGCTCTGCCAGCCAAACTGGCCAGGCAGTTGGCAAATATGCAGGGAAGTGCCAGCCCTTGGGTCGTTCCTTGCAGTGGACTGAGCTTTTATGAATTGCCACTTTCCTCCTCTCTGATTTTACATCTGCCCACATTGCAGTTTTCTTCTTGAGTCTAGGATGATTTTAGATTTTCTGCTTCAAGTTAGTTCTTTTGCCAATAGCAGTTCTGTACTCCTGTGGGTTTTTTATTTCTACTTTTCAACTTGCATGAGCCAATGGCCCATGTTAACTGCCTCTCAAGAGCTGACAGAGACTGCCACAGCTCAGCATGATCTTCCCGTTGTCAAAACTGGGGCAAGGGCATGCGTGGGTCCTCTTTGCACGTGTATCCTTATTCTCAGCACTTAGAAGTACGCTGTCCAGCATCATTTGGAGACAGAGAGCAAAAGTGCGAGCACAGGAAAGCTAGTATTACTGTAGCTCTGCAGGTGAGGTTTATAAGAGGCACAGCAAAAAAAGGAGACTCCCCAAGAACTAGCTGTCCCAGATCTGGGAAAGGCCAATGCATGTTCAACCAGGTCTGGAAGGGAGGTGTGGGGAAAGATGGTCCTGACCAGCCTCTCATGGACATGCCTTGGCTTGGTGATTGCCCAGTGCTAGGCCCAGGGGTGGCAAAGAAAGGCTGCCAGGCAGGGTAAGGAGAGCACAGAGCTCACCTTCCCTCTCCCTGCCTCTGCTCTCTTCCCTTCCTCCCTCTCTCTTTTCAGTATGTCTTTTTAGATCCGCCCTTTCTTTCCTTCCTCTTTCCCGTTGGTTTAATATGATCCTGTTCCTTCCTGTCTCCCCTCACTCCCTTTTGTCTTCTCACCTCAATTTCACTTCCTAACCCTGCTTCCCTGCCATGACACGACAATCAGTCTCCCTTGAGTCATCCTTACTTCCCCCCAACGTCCCCTATCACTCTGACGTCTTTCCCCCTTCCTCCCCCCAGCTCTGACGGACGCGGTCCTCTCACCCCAGTGAACCCTCCTCCTTTATAAAGGGATTTTCCTCTTTTTAATCCACGAGACCCCCGTCGCAGCCTCAGCACTCGGCGCACCGTCGGCACCGGGGGCAAGAGACGATCCAGCCTTTGCTCCTTCCCTCCCCCGGCCAGCGGGAAAGCCCCGGGCGGGGACAAAACCCCCGGCGGCTCGGCCCCGACACCGCCCCGCGGGATGGGCGGCCGTGCCCCGCGGGTTGCGGGGCAGCGCGGCGGCGGAGCGCAGGTGGGCGGCGGGCGGCGGGCTCGTCTCCTGCCCGACGGCGCGGGGCGGCGGGCGGGCGGTGCTGCCGCGGGCGCGGGGCGGGGGCGCGGCCGCGCAAGGCGCCCCCGTGGAGCGCGGAGCCCCCGGGAGGTAGCGCTGGCTCGGCCGGCTGGCCCCGCCAGCGGAGCCGCGGAGCCGTCGGGAGCGCGGACGGGTCTTGCGGCGCGACTGTGCGAGAGCGAACGCGGAGCGGCGGCGCCAGGACGGAGAGGGGGCTCCGGGAGAGGCTGGGTACGGGGCAGCCGCTGCCTGCGTCGCTCGGGAGTTTTCCCCCGCTGTGCTTCGTATACTTCAACATTTCTGTCTTCCGACAGCTTTTAAGCTTTCCGTTTGCTTTTCAAATTGTGTGAGAGAGAATAGATTGATGCTTTTCATGCTGGACAATTAAATGTTGCAACAAGGAAAGCGCAGATTTTAAAATACGGGAGATGTTACAAGGGGGAAAAGACTCAGCATTCCAATACAAACACTTAAAAGATGTGTTTTGCTGTTGTAGCTACTACTTACCCATGTTTCTGTTATAACTTAAAGCAGTTTTGTCTTCAGACTAAATAGAGACTTTTGGAATAGTCTACATGGCCAAGATCGTCTATCCCTTGTACCAAACTAGTCCGTGACTGAAAAGTTCCCGTACACTGAGGACTTGGTGACACCAGAGTAATTCAGTGCTCAGTAACTGACCTCTAAGAGTAGTGTAGCTTGCAGCCATGTCATTCATTCCCCTTCACATTCAGAGACTATAACCATTGGTTGTTGCTCCACAGGTGTTTTAATTGGCATGTAACATTAATCTCAATTACATCTGAAATTCTCGTTTCATAAATTCACCAGAATAGTCTCTCCAAAAACCATCTGAGGGTTTTTGTACACTGGTGCTAAAAAGCAGGTTTGTTAAAAGCAGACGTATTACTGCATTCTCTCCAGAGGTCTTAATGAAATAGCGATAAAAGAAGCAGTTGGGACTTCAACATGGCTTTCCATGTGGAGGGACTGGTGGCCATAGTTGTCTTCTACCTGGCAATCCTGGCAGTAGGGATATGGGCTGCTTGGAAAACCAAGAACACCGGCAGTGAAGGAGATCGCAGTGAAGCTATTATAGTCGGTGGAAGAGACATTGGTTTGCTAGTTGGTGGATTTACAATGACAGGTATGTAAAAAACCACCTTTTTGTTTCCTAGCCAGCGTATGACTTGTCAGTTTTCCATCTGAATGAATTGCAATCTGTGCGTTGAATAATGCAAAATGGGGAAAATACATATACTTTTTATCCAATTGTTTAGTGAACAGCCAGAGGTAGCATCTGTATAAAAACAACAAATATTTGTAAATCTTACAGGAAGAATATATTTTCATTAGTGTTCATTGCTTCCCTATTCATCTGTAGATCAGATATGTTTGGAACAAAAGTATGGAATTAATGTAGATGAATAAGAAAGTTTTAAAATAACTTACTGTTTTTAAAACCATCCAAATTTGTGCATTAGTTTTGGGTTTGTTTAATCTGAGTAAAACAAAGTTTATAGAGAAAGAGATTGGTGGGGAGGGGAGGGGAGGGGAGGGGAGGGGAGGGGAGGGGAGGGTGTGCAGCATAAATTAACTTTCGAAAAGAAAACTGGCATAACTCCAAACTTGTAATTGTACAGATTTCAGCAAACTTATTCTGTGGATTCTTTTAGCTTCTTTTTCAGCAGTTTGACAAAATAGTGCATTACTCTCAATAGTAGTATCAGTAAGAAAACCCTGGGTGAAGGAAGAGTTCTTCACTGATTTTGTAAACATTGACTCCCAGAGCCAGTCAAACCATCTGTCTTACCTGGGTAAATAAAATATTCACAATACATTCCAAAATCTCAAAGCTTGTATTATGGTATTGGAACAAAAATGCATTATAGGAAGAGTGAATCCATTATTATTAAGGCAATTTAATTTTTAGGCATGCTTTTTTTTTTCTTTATTTAATCTAAATCCTATTCGGGCAAACCCCTTTCAATTGTCAGGTTGAATTTATCTGACTATATTTATGTTTTGCTGTTTTGTCCTGTTCTGCTTTCAGAATTATCTAATAAGGAAGAGCCAGGTAAAACTTGGGCCAAAATTCTGCATTCTTTATTTGAGATAAATTCACATTCTTTTGCAGGGGCATTTTGCTCATTCAAAGACTGAATATTTAGATATTGAGTAAAGAATGTAAAAGACAATAAAGTTTGAGTACAGTTTGATGTTCTACTTTTTGCACTATGCTGTAATTTACTGTATCACGCATCCATCAGCTACTGATGCATAAGATATGATGAGATTCTGCTCACAGCAAGAGCTGGTTAGACTGCTTTCTGCTGAATGAAATGTTTTCAAGAGCACTGAAACCAGAATATTTTGCAGAAATGTTTTCAAGAGCACTGAAACCAGAATAGTGTTTGGTTGCCGCAAAACACTAAAAATTAAATTGGGGGAGTTGAGATAAAAAAGGCTTTTCCCACAGAAGTGGCTACGACTTAGAGCTTTGCATATAGAAGACACAAATTCTGGTTTCCTTAATCCTATTTTGCAGGAATATTTTGTGTAACAGCTGAAGCACAGATGAGACCTGAACTGGGATTTCCTATATCTCAGGCAATTTCTATAGCCACCACAATTCAGACCCACACATGTTCATCCTGTATCGTGCAAGCTCTAGAGATGGTGCAGTATCTCATCCTTGCAGTAGAATATCAGACTGATCCCAAAGCCTTTGAGTAGCTAAAACTATCATGGATTTTATACTGTCAGTCCTGACACTCTTTTCCCCTATGCCTTCTTTAAATAGGGCAATTAAAGCTTGATATGGCAACTAACCTACACTTTGAGCCACAGCAAACCACGCCTGTCACATAAAGCCAGATGTGGGCACAAATCTGCTCAACCAGGGGTTAGTCTGAGTTTTGTCTCCGTGAGGGTGTTTGGGACACTCGATTTCAAAAGTCGTAATAAAACAATTATGAAAGTAAGCTGATGAAAATCTGCAATAATTTTTACAGGTTTGTAATTTTTACAAAATGGACACATTATTCAAGGGCATACTTGCTTTTTAAAAAATGATTGATGCTGATTTTGCACCTCACAACCATGACTATGCACAATACATGATTATTCCAACACTGTCTTTATATTTTTCAGGTTTAATTGTCTAAGTGTAAATTATAAGCAAAGCCTACCCAGCAAAAGGAAAGCAAGAATTTTTTTAAAGTTCTCCAGAAAGGAAATTGTTTGTATGTACATGAAGCACTTTGGGTTATGAGATAAGGCCTTATTCTATCTTTTTTGCCTGAGACAAGCACTACAATGTTCCACAGGTATTGGCTATGAAAGTCATAGAAGTTTCTAGGGCTACTTAGTAGAGAGGATGACAGCACTTAGCCTATAAACTTAAAATAAAATTCAGAACATAAGCATCAAAGTCAAGATTCCTGAGTAATGATAGTTGATTTTCTAAACAAGATTGAATAATCTTAAAGTACTACCTACAAATAACAGCTGTGGATATTTTTGGATATATGCTATGCTCCTGAAGAAGAAAAAGCTGTATCAACCAGCTACTGAAATGCTGAACACAAAGCCTGTTGAAGGTTGAGTGTGTCTGCAAGTACAAAAAATAGAAAGAGTGGAAAGGTTGAATTGTGGAGGGATTACAGCATGTCATATTAAAATGAACTAATATTGTACCACAGTAGACACATATTTAATCTGTGTATCATTTTTACATAATTATAGATAAAATGTTGCATTAAATACTAGGCTTCCTTATTTTGGTGAATGAATTTTTTAAGAAGTGGTATCTGCAACAAACTTGAATCTAATTGGATTTTGGTGATTGAGTTTAAACCTCAAAGGAAATAGTTGAGATTACATAACTAAATGCTCACAAGCATGACCCGAAAGGTAATAATCTATTGATGTAATTTTTGCATTTTAGTTGGATAGAGCTATGTATCCTTCCACATGAAAAAGAAACATTACACTATTTTATTCTAATCCTTGGATCAGAATTTTCATTTTACAGAACTTGATAAGTTTATTAAATAATTTGAGTGGTCAGACAACGAATTGTTCCAAAGAAGTGCCAAAAAATTTGGTTTTCTAATATATATCAATATATATCAAGAACTCAGAGATCAACTTCTGTGTGTCTCACGGGAACTAGAAGAAAAATTGCACTCCTTACCCTCAGTATTTGTCTGATCATTTTTTAGGGTGCATGTTTTAAATGGATTTTGGTATTTGCTGCATTTTTGTTGTTCTTCAGACAGCAGGCAAAGGGAAGATTAAAACAGATTACCACATGAATGCTTCCATAGATTATTAAATATTGTATTCCTTTTGGCTGATTTAGGTAAAAAAAAAAAGAATAATTTCACCAAAAATAAAGGTATTAAACTAACTTTAAATTGTGGCTTAGCAAATGAGGATCAGAAAATTAATATCTAAGGTTGAAATCTCATTCTATCTTATCCCTTTATTTCATTTCTACTGTATTTACCTATGTCAGTGTATGTGCTGACTACCCATTCACCCCCTCAGAAGAAGACATATAGCACCTTCCTAGAGCTCTGTGGTCCTTGACAGATGTTCCAGAACAGTCATGTGCACAGAAAAATTGATCAGCAGCAATTTTTCTAACCCCAATCCAGAAATCAAGAAATAAAATTAAAAATAAGGGCTAAATCCTTCATGCCACCTTACACAGCAATATCTGTCTGCCCTGCAGACAGAGGAGAGTAATGACCCCTACAACATCGCACAGAAGGGAACTGACTTGATCTCCTCCAGAAGAAAACAAGGGAGCTAGTCATGGCATCCAAGTGCTCCTTGGAGAACACCTGACACCTCTGTAGCAACCCTTGGCAAATCAATGCTGGAACTGGAAGCCCCCTTCACTACAGCTGCAGCAATGTTGGATATCTGTCCTTGACAATGGGATATTATTCCCACCTGTAACCAAGTATCATTCATGTAGAATTCATGCTTATGAATTTTCTGGGGACAGAGACAAATATACTTCCTTTTCTAAATATTTAGTTTTGATATTGTATACAAGTGCTTATTCCATAAGACTGTGCTGCTTGACACACAACAGGCAACACACATCCCAGGTAGCCATGGACTTAAGGTTCAGTAGTGGTCTGTTGAAGGCTGAGTGGTGTTGCTCAGGGGTCCGTGCTGGGACCAATATTATTCAACAGCTTTGTCAGGACAGTAGGATTGAGGGCACTCTCAGCAAGGTTGCAGATGACACCAAGATGAGTGCTGTGGTTGATAATCGAGAGGGAAGGGATCCCATACAGAGGTACCTGGCCAAGTGTAAGAGGCCAAGTGTTAAGATACTCCACCTGCATCAGGGCAAACCCAAAGATGGATACAGGGTGGCTGAGGAGCAGATTAAGAGCAGCCCTGTTGAGAAAAACTTCGAATCACAGAATTATAGAATCATCAGGATTGGAAGAGACCTTTAAAATCATCGAGTCCGACTGTCAACCCAGCACTACCACTGTAACCCCTAAACCACATCATTCAGTGCCAGATCCAGATGCCTCTGGAACATCTCCAGGGATGGTGACTCCACCACCTCCCTGGGCAACCTATTCCAAGGCCTGACCAACCTAACAGTCAAAAATTCCTTTCTAACATCTAACCTGAATCTCACCTGTCTCAGCTTAAGGCCATTTCCTCTTGTCCTTTCACTGCAGGCATGGTAGAAGAGACTGGCCCCACATCACTACATCCTCCTGTAAGGTAGTTGTAGAGAGCAATGAGGTCCTACTCTTCTCCAGACTAAGCAAACCCAGCTGCCTCAGTTGTTCCTAATAAGATATGTTTTCTAGACCTTTCACAAGCCTTGTTGCCCTTTGCTGGACACACTTGTGCACCTTGATGTCCTTTTTAAAGTGAGGGGCCCAGAACTGGACACAGTACTAGAGATGCCAAGTACTGCAGCATGATGTCTTTCCTGGTCCTGCTGGCTGCACTATTCTTGATACAGGCCAGGTTGCCATTGGCCTTCTTGGCCTCCTGAGCACTGCTGGCTCGTGTTCAGCTGCTGTTGACCAGCACCCCCAGGTCCTTTTGTGCTGGACTGCCTTCCAGCTACTCTGTCCCCAGCCTGTAGCACTGCCTGGGGTTGTTGTGACCAAAGTCTAAGACTTGGCACTTGGTCTTCTGGAACCTCATACAACTGGCCTCAGCCCATCTCTCCAGCCTGTCCATATCTTACATTCCTGCAGATCTACACTCTGACCCAACTTTGTGGTATCTGCAAATTTGCTAATGGTAGACTAACTCTCCTCATCCAGATCATCCGTAAAGATACTAAACAGGACTTGGCCCAACATTGATCCCTGGGACAGGCTGAGAGAGTTGGGGTTGTTTAGCCTGGAGAGGAGAAAGATCTGTGCAGACCTGATAGCAGCCTTACAGTACCTAAAGGGGGCTTATAGAAAAGATGGGGATCAGGGCATGTAGTGATAGGATGAGATGTAGAGGTAGGGAACTGAAGAAGGGTAGATTTAGATTATATATTGGGGAGAAATTCTTTACCGTGAGGGTGGTGACACACTGGAACAGGTTGCCCAGAGAAGGTGTGGATGGCCCATCCCTGGAAGTGTTTAAGGACAGGTTTGACAGGGCTTTGAGCAACCTTGTCTAGTGAGTAGCATCCCTGCCCATCACAGAGGGGTTAGCAATAGAAGAATTTTAAGGTCCCTTTCAACCCAAACAATTCTACAATTCTAGAACTCTGGCAAACAAAGTATCATACTCCCCTCTATCTTAATTCGCACTGTCAGGAATCACAAAATCCCAAATGTTTGACAATTTTTTATGTAGATGATGTATTCGTGTTCTTCTCGTTAAGAATCAGCCTTAACCCATCTTCCCCATGTGGTCCCATATGGGCATCACTCACCTCTAATCTCTATAGTACACAACAGATCTTGATAACCAAAAGTCTACTCGTAACAGGTCTCCTTGGGTCACTTCTTTTGTTGCAGTCTTTCTCTGCATGCACATCCCTCATAAAAGTCCATTATACCATTTCCAACAACAGAATGGTCCATTTCTGTGCTTCAAATTAATGAAAGGGGGACAATTGTAATTTTTTGGTTGCTGGAGATCTTTGATTCTAAAGCCATGGTGAAATTCAGCAAAATACCCTCTAGTAGTACTTGAGAGATATCACAGTCAAGCAGACAAGAGTGGTTATTTAGCTCTTAATGAAATTTCTTAAGGAATTTTATCAAATTTTCTTAATTTGTTTTTCTCTCAATTGTTTGTCTTAAACACAAAATCAAGTTTGCTTGTACCATGGTGGATGATGGGAAAATTCTGAAGAATGTTTAAGGAAAATACATTTTGAAGTATTGAGACTTTCTACACAGAAACCCTAACTACTCTTATATGAGAAAATAATGCTTCTGACACAAACCAAAACATGATTACAAAAATCTAGGACTTGTAATGGTCTTTCTGCCCTTGCTCAAAATGCAAACCTAGATTTATAAAACTTGCTCATTATACATTAGAGATAATCAAAAACGTTTTTGCACAGGATCTGCAAACAGGAAGAGATAAATTTTATTACTTGATTTGTTATGAAGTATTTTTGCAGATCTAATCGCCATACATTTCTGTGTTAGAGTTTTTCTCTCATATGTACAGTTGATCCCAAATTCTCAAATGTAGAAACTTCCCTTAAAGGCAGAGAATCAACTCATTAAGTGTCAGAGGTTGGTATATTAAAAATACTGCTTTTTAGAGAGAGAAAATCAGAAATATTGGAGATAGCACATATCCCTTATGGAATACGGCTCAAGGAAGCATAAAATAAATGAATCAAAGTTTAGAACTTTTATAGCAACAAAAAAAGCACCACAACCCTACATAGAAGTATTCTGAGAACTCAGAGTTTATTAATATGCCTTATATAGCAACAATTTAAAATGGAACAAGGTTTAGAGGCTTTTTTTTCATGAAGGCTCTAGTAAATGAAGTGTTCATTAAACTTCTGCCTAATTTAAGTGTTCTTCAGATCCCCCCTTATACTCCTTATTCTCCTTTGTTTGTACTAACACAAACAAAATAATGGTAAATAAGTAGTGGGGGACTCAGCCCTCACATCTTCACTGGCTATACAGAGACTTAGAAACTTTGATGATGGCCTCCATCCATTTGACTTCTTTTTTCATATGCTTAGGCTGTAAATTCAAATTAGGACTGCCTTTAATAGAAGGATGCCATGCCTGGCACTTGAATTGTTCATATAATAAAAAATAACTGTATCATACATAATGACAATTTTATTATACAGTGTATGAGCTTTTCTTTCTTTGTGGACATTAAAGACTTTTCCATCTCTTCCTTTTCAGCCACATGGGTTGGAGGAGGCTACATCAATGGGACAGCAGAAGCTGTGTATGTCCCAGACTATGGTCTAGCTTGGGCTCAGGCACCTATTGGATATTCGCTTAGCCTGATTTTAGGTAAGCAAAGATTAAAACTAGTAGTCCCTCATTTTAAAGGGTTCTGATGTCAGGTCCATTACTTGAAATGAAACAACTAGAGTCTGATAAAAGGATGCTGATATGAACTGGATCCCTTCTGCTGGTAGGTTTGGCTATTGAAAAAAACCACCAGAAAATCTCTATAAATAGTTTGATATCTCAAGTCTGCTAAACTCCTTGTCAAGACCTATTTGATTATTACAACCATATTGTTCGGGGCAGGGGGGGTGGGGGCAGGGGGGCCACTGCAGAGAAAGGAAGTCCATATATGTGACCATATATCTAGCTGCAGAGCACAGACAGGAAAGTATTTCTGTAGGTATGGTCCATACATGAGGGTTTGAGGGGAGGAATTTTTTATCCTTCTTTAAAAAAACAAATAACCAAAATTACAAATACAAGGTTGGTAGAAATATTGTTGCTTCAGACTGGAAGTATTTAAGATTGATGTAATCCCCCTGTTTGTTCTCTATACGACTTTTTTTCCTAATTTTTCAAGCAATTTAGTTTTAGAGGTTAGAATACCTCCTATTTCCTTTGACAGGTGTTTGAACATCCTAATAGATTATGGTTTTTTGTTCTTCTTTAATTGTCTTTTGCAATGATGGCATGACAAGTAGAATAAGAAAAGGATCCATTACTGAATCAAAAATAGCAAAAAGAAAAAAATGCTGGAGAATTTCTGCATCTACCTGCCTAAATACAACATTCCCATAAACACTATAAACTGTGATGACAGTGTGTAAGCCAGTACCTGCTGTTCAGGGAACTTGATGAAATGAAGAAATATGAGTTATAAAAGGCAATACATAGAAATTCAGAAAATCTTCTGCGCAATACAGTGAATAAATGACATATCTTGTCATGAAGAACCTAGTTAAGAGTTGCCAAATACCATATAGTATATCTTATTGGGAACTGACAGGGTTTCCAGTTCATTATTATACCTTATATAGCAGTTTTACTGTGATAGAGGTCTACTTGCTTATAGTCACCTCTAGATCTCAACTACACAGGTTTCCATACAAGGGCTCTTTCAGCTTTCCTGAGATAGGTCCTTTTTTCCAGAGACAGAAAGAATTAGAGGAGGAGAGGTCTTTGCACATTTGGGTGCATATCCAGCCCATACACCAGCCAGGCAGAGCAGAATTGTGATATACCAAAATTCCTGAACATCCATAAGTGAAGTAAGTGTATGACAAATTTCATGGAATCTGACACCTGCAGAGCTCAGAAGACCTCTGACCTACCCTGCAGGTGTAGTAAAGTTGTTTGAAACATACATAATAAATCTGAATTGTCCTGAAAGAATCAGATTTGCTGTGTGTGCACTAAACCACAGGTGAAATTCTATTTCTGATTCAGGAATCTCAGACAGTTTTATTTTTAGAGAAGGACTATGTGAAAATTCATGCTGGATTCTGGTCTAAGAATCAACAGGATTAGGTAGAAAAGCTATTCCCTTAGGCTAATCCAAAATTAGACAAAACTCTGACAGCATCCATAATGGAAGATTACATAAACTGAGCCAGAAAAAAGAAAAAAGCCTTTTATTTTATTATCAGACCAGAGATACTAATGGAGTGTGTATTTAAGTAATTCTGTAGACAGAGATAAGAGATTCCAGAGAATATTTTAACTGTGCTTTTTAACAAACAAACAAACAAACAGTATTGGTGACTTTTTTGTACCCTTAAGTGACAATGAATGTTTTATCCCTTAATGGCAATGCATTTCTAAGCTGCAGCTGGTGTCTTACGCTGCTTTTTCTTTGTAGGTGGCCTTTTTTTTGCAAAACCCATGCGATCCAAAGGCTATGTGACAATGCTGGACCCTTTTCAGCAGCTTTATGGAAAAAGGATGGGAGGACTACTGTTTATTCCAGCTTTAATGGGAGAAATGTTTTGGGCTGCTGCCATCTTCTCTGCCTTAGGTAAGGAATAAGCAGTATAACTATTCATTCATTACAGGTAGAAATTATTCAGAATATTGGGAATGCATTAAAATTCTGGCTCAAAATGGTAACCATTTAAGCCAAATTATTCAGATGGTGACATTTCTAAGACCCATGTCAACTAGCAATTCAATCTCGTAATGGTACCCCTTTATTATTTTGGTAAGGGAAAGACATGCAAAGTATCTATTCACTTTCATGTACCTTTAAGTTGTCCCTCTTCAAAGAGCATGAAAGGATTTAGGAACAAAATTCTGTTAATAGTGAGGGTGACATGAGTGGTTGCAAGTACCCCTTTTTTGTCAGATCTGACCCAGCTTTTCTTTTACATCTCTGGGATGAGAGAAGCCAGTCAAATTTTCCCTTAATGATATGCAACAGCATTGTCAAGGCATCTAAACAAAATAATCCTTTGCATAGAGGAGATCTTCATATACAGAACATTCCATAACACAAATAATAGGAGTAAACCAGATGCTGATCAATAAATTGAAGAATTCTTCAATTCTAAATGGCTTTCTTCTTGACAAAATGAAGAAAATACTTAGGATTCAAGAAAGGATTCAGAGAATTGGTGAAACTATGACTCAGTAGAAAATCACCCAACTACTCATCCAGTCCTGAAAAAAAAATCAGCTTCCAGGGTTTTTAATTATATTTCATGCCTGAATTTAGAAACCCCTTTAAGAACAGAGAAAGCCCTTGAGTTGAAGCACCAGTAATTGACTTTTACCAACTAATCATACTAATAATGCACATGCATGTGGTAATGCCTTCTAGCATAAGCTATTTTAAACAAAAAATAAACTTTGAAGGAACTCTCCAACTGCGCTCTGATGAACTGTAAAGCAATGGGGAGCTTGTTTACCACAATTTCATCACAAAATCCTTAAAACACTAAGAAAAAACTGCATGCTGAGGTGATAGGAGTTGAATAACTTGAAGAACACTCAGAGTATTTGGAATATTTTTGATTAAGGACAAGCCATTCTTTTTTATTTCAACACAAGTGGTGTGAATACCTTTCTAGATTTATGTAACAGCTGACAGTTAAAGATTCTCAATGATTATAAAGGTCATTGTAGATTTTAACTATTCTGTGAATAATCTAGTTTCTTTTTTCACACCTATCTTCACTGATGAATGTTTAATCCAGGACTCTTCACTACTTGCTCTTCATCATGACTCCTTGCTTGGCAGGGTTGTAGATGGGAAACACAGGTCCTACAGCTATGAAAGAGATCTGAGCTTGTAATCCTTAAGCACGTGAACTTTGAAGGCTCATTGCGCAGGAAAAACCACACCTGTCAGCTCCCAGAGGCTCTTACATATCACACACCATGCTGTCTTCTATGGCCAAAACTCTTCCAAATATGTGCTCCAGAATATCCATCTACAATAACTCCAAGCACTAAAAGTTGTTGCAAGATGTTTAATTTAAATCATCCTAATTAGAAGGAGAAGAATTTTTTAAACAAGGTCTTAAAACATTGCAATCATTTGAAATAGCTAATACATCTAAGGGAAATATAACCATCCTGACAGCTGCTGGAAGGGCAGTGCAGGAGGACACAAGCCATTCAGGAGGTTTCTTGAGTGCAATGACAACTTCCTGACACAAATGATCAGGGAGCTGATGTAGGGAGATGCTCTGTTGAACCTGTTACTTAGACCGAGGAAGAACAAGTCAGGGGTGTGAAGGTCAAAGCCAGATTTGGCTGCAATGTTCATGAGATGGAGGGAACAAGGCAAAAGTCACAAATGCACCTATAGACTTCAGAAGAGTAGAGATTGGCCTCTCCAGCATTCTGCTTGGAAGAATCCCATGGGAGACTGTCCTGGAGTCCAGAAGAACTGGTGGATATTCCAGGGTCACTTCCTCCATGCTCAAGAACAGCCCATCCTAACAAAAGGGAAAATGTGGACTGCTGTTGAATGGGATGGGTGGCAAGGGATGTGGAAAAGACTGAGGTAATCAGTGCCCTTTCTGCTTAGTTCTCTACTGGTAAGACCAGTTTTTAGGAGTTCCAGGACCCTGAGAAGCCTGGGAAAGTCCAGTGCAGGGAAGGCTTGCTGGAAGAGAATCAAGTGAGGAAACTTTAAAATACACTGGACAGACACCATCTCATGGGACCTCAGGGGATGCATCCTGCAAGTGCTGTGGCAGCTGGCTGGTAGCATTGCAAGAACATTCTCTGAAGACTGTGGTAATCAGGGATGTGCATAGCTGCTTTTCGCAGGCAGAACGAGAGAGAGTAGTCCTCACAGACCTTGAGCAATGTAAGGAAGGGTTGTTGGGACCCTTCTGTCCTCCATTTCCTAAGAACCTGCAAAATGACAGATGCTAAACTTAGACCAACAGGAGCTTCCCTTTTCCCATTCCCTTCAAAGGTGCAGAAAGGGTGTGCAGAATATAGAGGGGGGGAATTATTGGTGCTGTTACTAAGTGTCAGACCAGGACCTATATATGCAGCTTAACAAAGGTGGGCCTTCTCATCAGACATGCTGTGACATACACACTAACATGCAGTGCTTTGGTTTTCCCCTTAGGTGCAACTATAAGTGTGATCATTGACATTAATGTCAATATTTCAGTCATTGTTTCTGCCCTGATTGCTACAATGTACACGCTTGTGGGTGGACTTTATTCTGTGGCCTACACCGATGTAGTTCAGCTTTTCTGCATCTTCCTGGGACTGGTAAGTTTGGCTTTTTTTGCCCTACTTTGTCAAGGATTTTGTCCTGAACAGCCAGAAGGGCCAAGTGTGTCCTGGGATGTATCAGACACAGCACTGCCAACCAGTCAGACTCCACTCACAGAGTGCTGACTTTGAAACAGAGTCTGTATTTGCATCAGTGCACAGCCCGTACTTTGGAAATAGTGCTGTCCAAGAGGTCTGACTCTTTGGCTTTTTTCCAGCCAGTCTGGCAGTCCAAACACTCTTGCACTTTTTCTCCTGAGTACCTATCTAATTCAGAATAGGACTGGTGCTGATCCTTCCCTGTCCATCTATAGGACTGTGGCTCAGGCACTGGAAGGAGGCATCAGATGTACGAAGCTGTTGGTAAAGTAGTCCAGAAATGCTGGCACTGGACCTGCAGAGTTGATACTCTACTGCTTCTTTTTTTTCTGTGGTTGTCACCTGCTCACACAGCTTAGTTAACCTCCTGTTAACTTAGTTAACCTTCTTGGTTTTTCCCTCATTTCCTTCCACCATCCTTGGAGACCATAATATAGGAAGTCTCGCCAGATGTTTTGGCTGTTTTAGTGTGGTAGTGTGAATATCCCTCATCAGCTATCAGTGATATGCTAGTGGGTAGCCTTTTATTTACTGCTGTTCTTTAAGCCCCGAATTGAAAAACATCCATGTGACAGGGTCCAGATCACAAGGGTGCAGTCAAAGAAGCTGCTGTCTTTGTTTGCCAGTAGCAGTAATAGATGGTCACAGGCGTGCAGAGAACTGAGATATGCTAAAACAAATGGAGTGGCTCAAGATGAAGGAACCAAATAGCACCTTGGGGGCCTGGCATTCTTTCTCTGCTTTCACCAGAGTTCTTGTGCAGCTCTAGGGAAATTGCTTCAGCCAGTGCTTACACAGGTGGTCACTAACCAGCTCTCTGTGTGTCCTTACTCTGCGGCATCTTACTGTGAGGACTATGGCCTTCAAATCATTTAATGGAAATGGTGCTAAATAGCCTGAAAAAGCAAATCCAAGTTCCAACTGGCTACCTCAAATGAAAAGTTACTCCAGACCTTCTTCCCCTCATATCTTTGTTCTTCATCTGAACAGTGGGGAAAATACTGTCTCTTTCCCAAATGTGAATGTTAGTATTTGTGAAACATTAAGTTTCTACAGATGGCATGCATTACAGAAATTCCCAAAACTGGAGATAAATCAAAGTACAGAAATGCTCTTCCAGTGCAATCAACACATGAACTGCTAGAGAGCCTGATCCCATGGGAATAACATTAAAATCAGCAAGAACCTGATGGGGGTGGAAAGCAAATGAAGGTCGTATAGAAGTCTTCTAAATGATTTGATCTATAGCTTTATAGTGTTTTGTTTTAATCCAGGTTGGGCTCTTTATGTAATTTCCCATTTGAAATAAACAGCAATAATGTAATGCAGAAGAAACCATATTCATGAGCTCAAGAGTGTCATCAGTGAGGCTGGAAGACTCAATATCTAAATGGTCATGCTCTAGGGAGGCAGTTTTAGATGAGATGGGACCCTCTCACAGTAGGTGTCACAGCAGAAGATGGCAGACATTCAGTTATCCCAGCTTCTCCTCCAGGCCCTGGTGCAGTTTTTATTCCCACTGTCACAGAGCTTTGCTGCTTCTTCCTCTAATGTCTAGTTTCTCTCCTGTTCTTACCTAAGATAAAAGGCATGCTGTAATCACTCCTGTTCCTCCTTTCAGCCACAGCTTTTCCCTTAGTTTTCCATAACTTCTACCCCGCCACTCCATGTGCATCCTTGTTTTTCTCTTTATAATCTCATGTAGTGTCTCTCCTTCCTTCCTCACCTTCCTGTATCCATGCCTGCAACTCTCATCTCTTTGTATTTATCTTGCCTGGTGAGACTTTCCCTCAGCCTGTTCTGTGTCCTATTTACTATCTCCCCATCTGTATTATTAATTCCCCATTCTAAACTCTATATTTTCCCAGATAATTCCCAGGAATAGTTCAGGGCTGTCACTTTTGTCAGGAGAGGGAGTCTACATATATAGATGTAAACTATGACATCCCAGTAAACTGCAGGGCCAAAGAAAGTGTCTTGATTGGTTTTATTTACTAATAAAAAGCTAGCCCTTGAGACCACAAAGAGCTAGGTTACTGTGAGGAACTGGAATGGTTTACAAACGCCCACAATGAATTTGCAATACAGTACCTATTTAATCCTGTGCTGTGGCATGCAGACTCCAGATGGACTTTTAGATATTTACCCTACTGAAAATCTCAGCGGAGTATGGCCAAACTACATCTGTTCAGAAGCTCATCACTTGGATATGTTTGACATTTGAGATTCAGAAACAAGAATAAAAAAATCTGTCTGAGATCCTTCTTCCCCCTGAATTTCTCAGGAAGGAGAATATTAATATCCATTAATTTTGACAATATGTGTATTTTTCTCTCAAAATATCTTGGAGACAGTTGAAAAATTTTGCTGCTTTATTGTGGTTTGACACTGGCCCAGCACCAAGCACCCTCGAGAGCTGCTCACTCACCCTCCCCTGCCTCAGCTGGGCAGAGGATGGAAAAGCAAAAATAGTTAATGAAGGCTTCATGAGTGAGATAAGGACCGGGAGAAACACTTCAAGGGCAAAACAGGCTCAACTTAAGTTGTGAAGTGAATTTATTGCTAACAGAATCAGAGGAGGATAATGAAAAGTAAAATAAGCCCTTCGAACACCTTCCCCCCCCAGCCCCTCCCTCCTTCTCACCGACAGCGCAGGGAGACAGGGCATGGGGGTTTGGTCAGTCCATCACCACGATCTTCTTCTACTGCTCTGGGTGAGGAGTCCTTCCCCTGTGAGGCTGTGGGCTCCCTCCCACGGGAGACAGTTCTCTGCAAACCTCTCCAACATGAGTCTGCTCTCACGAGCAGCAGCCACACCGCACCTGCTGCAACATGAGTCCCTCCCATGGGCACACAGTCCTCCCAAAACTGCTGCACCGTGGCTCTCTTTCCACGGGGTGCAGTCCTCCAAGGACAGGCTGCTCCAGCCTGGAAGCAGAGGCCCTCTCTCTTCACTGGGTCTTCCACTGGATCACAGCCTCCTCCAGGCATCCACCCGCTCCGGTGTGAGCACCTTCCCCACGGGCTGTGGGGCATCCCCCATGGACCCACAGGCTGCAGGGGCACAGCAGCTTCACCATGGTCTGCACCATGGCCTGCAGAGGAATCTTGGTTCCAGCACCTGGAGCACCTCCTTCCCCTCCTTCTCCACTGACCTCGGTGTCTCCATGTTGTTTTTCCTCACATGTTCTCACCTCCTCCTCTTCTCTGACTAGAAGCCAAAACCTTGTGACTTTGTTTTGATTTTCTTCTTAATATGTCATCACAGAGGCATCACCAACCTCTCTCATTGGCCCAGTTTTGGCCAGCAGCATGTCCATCTTCAGAGCCATCAGCCATTGGCTCTGCCAGACATGGTGGGAAGCTTCCAGAAGCTTCCTCACAGAAGCCACCTCTGTGGCCCCCCTGCTACCTAAAACCAGGCCGTGCCAAACTGATACATGCTCTTTCACAGAAAAGCTCAAGCAGAGAGTGAGAAGGGAATCTTTCTGCCCAACTGCTTAAACTGGCAAAGTTTAAATGAGAACAGAATTCTATGGTATGGGATAAACTGCCTGAACAACAGGCAGTGCTACAAAATATTCTTCATATATTATTGCAATAATTGCGCAACAAAATAGAGAAAGATGTTTGACTTTTCCCCTCCTTGCTCCTGTTGCCCCTATATACTCAACTGTGATCAGTTGTGATTGTGGGAATCTGTGTGGTTTTGGATATCACTGGATCCTAAGGATGCTGGGCTTGTGAAGATCTAGTCCATATAGTGCAAAGCCTGGTTTTCACCTCAGTTGGAGCTGCTGAGTTTCTCCTCCACAGAAAGTCAGTGACTTACACGACTGCGAAATGACTTTGAAAGTAAATGTACATAAAGTCAGTTGAAGAAGGAATTGGACCTTCTGGCAGAAACCATCACTGGGAAGACTTTCTGATTTAGATAAAAAACAAACAGACTGAAAATGGTCAAGAGACACCTAGAAAACACCTGTGAGGCAGAAAAGTGCTGTAACACTGGGTTAGTATGAGTTCTGGAGGAAGAGAAATGAGGCTGTACCAACAGCAATCCTGTCTTTTCACAGTCTTTCAATACTTAGTTTAGTATTGAATTAAAAACAAATTCCCAAGCCTTCAGATGTGATGTCTCATACCTGTATACTGCCAGGTCCTGATGCTATTACATGGAAATTCATATGTAGATATTTCTGTACTGTGTAGTCCAGGAAAGAGTGTAAACAATGTATAAGGTGGTTAGGTAAAATAAAACAAAGATGTATAAATGTGTCTTTGCTGCTGATTTTGCAGCTTGCATTGATTAATTCTCTGGTCATACTCTCCAGGCAGATGTGAGCTATCCACTCCCAATTTCTGTGGATTTCAGAGATGTTTCCACCTGCACATTATCTGAATTTTTGCAAATCATCTTGATAATTTGGTATTCAATCTGCAGCAAGTAAGAATAAGAAAACTAGATGAGTGTTTTTTTCACAGATTTAGAATATCTTCTGTATACCTGAGCACATTGTTTCTCTTTGGTTACAGTGGATCAGTGTCCCCTTTGCTATGTCCCATCCTGCAGTAACAGACATTGGGCTCACGGCTGTGCACCCGGTGTACCAAGCACCTTGGCTTGGATCTATCAACTCACTTGACATTTACACATGGTTGGACAATTTCTTTTTACTGGTAAGTGGTGATTTGTATGAAGCATTTAAGCACTTACACTATGTTACTGTGACAGCTGAAAATAGTCGAGTCTAGTTAAGAGTTTCTATCAAACTGAAAACTTTTACCCTCTTGACTCCTACTTGATATTTCTGCACATTTGAATGACTTCAGTGACATATCAGCCAGCATTGCCAGGAATGCAATTTAAATATCATCAGGCTGAAAGAGCTGACATGTTAAAATTAAATAAAAGTGTGCAGCTAATGCTTAACTGATGTCATTGTTGGCAGAGGAATTCGTGTCTTGCAGAAGGCAATAAATACGTTACACAAATGATTAAATAGGCCTTAGCTATAGGTGAAGAAAAAGCTCTGCAGAGATGGATGGCAGGATGGATAAATTCATACATGCACACATGCCAGAATGAACCAAGGGCTTTCATTATTTAATACCTATATATTACACATGGGATCAGTGGTTATTAAGTGCTTTCTATTAGAGGATCTAGAAACATGTGTTAACATTTTCCATTCTCAGTGTCCCTATGCAAATCTACACTGGTTTTATTATCATGTTGTACTTTGGGATTACATTTTCTGGCTTTTCTTTAAAATTCTCTCAGCCGAAAATCTTCAGGGTTTTCTTGTAATTGGTCTATTAAAATGTGTTACTTTATTCAGCATTCTCTCAGAGATCCAAAGTATGACATTAGCTCAAGTGGCTGTATTCTCTCCTGTAAGCCTGAAGGTTTCATCTCTGCTGTTGACCAAAGGAAAGCTCTGCTATTTTGACACATTTTCTTTTAATTTTGTCTGTTTCATTATAGCTCAAGAAACTTCCACATGCTTGGAAAGCTTTGATAAAGGAACATTATTATTAAGGCGGCAAAGAAAAACAGTCATAAATAACAAGTCAAAACCAGACTTGTCTGTGAAACATTAACTTAGTCCCTGTGTGTGCATGAAGCTATATGAAACACCTGTATACACACTTTTTGGTCCAAATGCCTCCTGCCTCATTTAGTGTATAGAACTAGGCTATGCAATTTGCTTGGTTTTCTTTCCATGCTGTTTAGAGACAAACACCTAGTTTCTTCGTGGAGGCTCTTCAAATCCTGCTCTCAAGACAGAATTGTTAGCGCTTGGGTTTTCAACCTTTGGTAATACTCTTTTGTGTCATATTTTGCAGAAATAATTTTAATTCTAATCAGGATCTTCAGTAACGTATCCAAATAAAAGAGAAGGGTTTCCACAACAAAACAAAACTTTTCTCTTTTTTTGCTTTGTCTTCCATTTCTATTGGTATTGTATTTGCTTAAGGCAGTCATGGCATAATTTTTCAGATTCCTGAGTTCAATGTACACAGCATGTCTCGCCTTCCATGGATGACTACATGCATTCACAAAGGAAGATAAAATCTTGCTTTGACATTGTATCAGAGTCTAATCTAATTTCAGTGGAAGAGTATTTGAAGGCAAATTCTTCAAATATGAAATATGAAAGTAGTACTCTTCATAAAGCTTTATCAAGTCAAAAGATTTGGGGATTACAGAGACTATGAAAGTGCAAAGCTTTGTTGCTAGCTGTATTAAAAAAATAACTTGTTTAAAAGAATGGGATTTAAGTGGACTTACACAGGTTTGACATTGCTTGTGGAAATGAAAGTTGCAGTTATTACTGGCTGGCTGATATTCAATAAATAAATGAAAAAGTAGCAGTATGGCTTTCAGCATTCAAGTGATCCTTGTACGTGTTCTCTATATGGTGAAAGCAAAATGATTCAGTTACCCCCCAATCACAGCATGCTGTTATGTTTGTAGACATTAGGAGGAATTCCATGGCAAGCATATTTCCAGAGAGTTCTTTCCTCATCTTCTGCCACATATGCTCAAGTTCTGTCATTCCTGGCTGCTTTTGGCTGTATTGTGATGGCTATTCCTGCAGTACTGATTGGTGCAATTGGAGCATCTACAGGTAAATGATTAAAAATCAGTATTGCAATAAATGTAAAATGAATAGTGCAATAAGTGTATGAAAATAAATCTTATGTTAGATATAGGTGACATATGGTTTAGATAGCCAGGTGGCATCATTAATCAACTCACAACTCCTTCAACAGACCACACAGAAAAATAATGTTATAGAATATTTCTCTCAAAGGAAATTGTTCCTACCCCAGTGGATGAAATTAAATAATTTTGTACCTTCTAAGTATCTACCTATGTAATATTTCTATTCAATGTTTGAGTTAGATTCGGGTACTTTTATTTGGTGGTAACAGTAATAATTATGAGTGGCTGAGGGAGTTGGGGTTGTTTAGCCTGGAGAAAAAGAGCCTCAGGGAAGACTGTTTTGCTCTCTACAACTACTTGAAAGGAGGTTGTAGCGAGGTACTTTTCCCACATAACAAGCAACAGAACGAGAGGTCATGGCCTCAAGTTGCAGCAGAGGAGGTTTAGAATGGATATTAGGAAAAAATGTCTTCACCAAAAGGTTTGTCAAGCACTGGAACAGGCTGCCCAGGAAAGTGATGGATTCACCATCCTTGGAGCTATTTAAAAGATGTGTAGGTGTGGCTCTTGGGGATGTGGTTTATTAGTGGGCTTGGCCATGCTGGGCTAACAGTTCAACTCAATGATCTTAAAGGCGTTTTCCAACCTAAATGATTCTTTGATTTATCAGAAATTTCTTACCTTGACCAATATATCCTTGCCAAGGTCGTAGTGACAGTGATCCCCATCACAGTGACAGTGTAGCTAAACTGTTAAAAATACTCTGTTAGAAATGTTTACATGGCTTTGAGCCCTGTTCGTAATCAAAGAGAGTAGTTAAACACATCACAAAGAAACATGGATCCTAGTCTTGTTTTATTGAATAAAACAACATTTATGAGCAATTTAAAGCTTTTTTTAGAGACAAGGAAAAATGCTGAGTAGAATTAAATCTGCCTAACAGAAACCAGTGTGATGCTGCCTCTCTGAAATGCCATCAGTCTGGCCCTAGTAACAGTCTGGTCATTGAATGTGCATGAAAATGTGGTAATATGAATAGCTCGCTACACATGAAGTCCAGAGGTGCTGACCACTAACGTTACTGATATCATACTGGTGTCCATATTACAGCTTGGAACCAGACTGACTATGGTGTCCCTGACCCCAAGAGCAAAAAAGAAGCAGATATGATTTTACCCATCGTGCTGCAGTACCTTTGCCCTGTCTATATCTCGTTCTTTGGCCTCGGTGCTGTATCTGCTGCCGTGATGTCCTCAGCTGACTCTTCAATTTTATCAGCAAGTTCTATGTTTGCTCGGAACATTTACCAGCTTTCCTTTCGGCAAAATGTGAGACAGTGTTTTCATTTTTACTTTTAGAGAAAATTTTAGGTGAGACCTTAACTAGATACATAGATGTGTAATATCTATGATACATAGACTGTAATTTCATAATGAAACACCTCGTTCCTGTTCCTGCCTATAACTAGAAAAATTATTTAGTTACACAGTGTGTTGAAAAAACTGAAAATCATAAAAATAATTATGGTTGTGACTGACGACAGAAGTGAAAAAGCTGGCTTGGGGAAGGCAGCTGTCAAGAGTTCTTATGGCACTGCAATTTATCCAAACAGCTAATTACTGTTGCTACAACCGTAAGTTTTACTTAAATTCTTTGCAAAATGCGACATTTTTCTAATCTTTCATTTATCAGGAAATCATTTGACAACAAAATGGTCTAGTGATTTGGAATTTTTCTTAGGAAACAGAGAAGAAGAAATTCTGATGCTGACCAATTTTTTCTAGTTGAGCCATATTGTGATTTTATTTAAAAGTTATTTCTTACACTGCTGTTTTTTCTCTTTGACTCATCATCAAGCTTTTTGCTATGTTCAAAGAGTAATGACTTTGGCAATAGCAATCATAACCCATAGGGTTTTTTCTCTGAGCTTGAGATGGAGATAGAGATATTAGCTTGTAATTATTATTGAATGAATCATGCAAAGCTTTCTTTTACAATTCAGTATTTTATATTGACTGTATATAAGTGTAGGCATATATGTACAGACATGAAAAAAACACCTAACACCGCCCTTTTTTTTGCAGGCTTCAGACAGGGAAATTGTGTGGGTCATGAGAATCACTGTTCTTCTGTTTGGAGCATCAGCAACAGCAATGGCACTGCTGGCTTCATCAGTGTATGGCCTCTGGTACCTCAGCTCTGACCTTGTTTATATCATCATATTCCCCCAGCTCTTGTGTGTGTTATTTATTAAAGGAACCAACACCTACGGTGCCATTGCAGGGTACCTGTTTGGCCTTGTTCTCAGAATAACCGGAGGAGAACCATACCTCTACCTTCAGCCCTTGATCTTCTACCCTGGCTGGTATCAAGATGATAACAATCTGTATATCCAGCGATTCCCATTTAAAACACTTGCTATGCTCACCTCCTTCTTTACTAACGTTATAGTCTCCTACTTAGCCAAATACTTATTTGAAAGTGGGACTTTGCCACCAAAGCTGGACTTCCTTGATGCTGTTGTTGCCAGATACAGTAGAGAACACATGGACAAAGCAACTCTTGTAAAAAGTGACAATATTGTATTAAATGAACTTGCACCTGTGAATCCACGACACAGTCTAACTTTGAGCTCAACTTTCACAAACAAGGAAGCCTTCAACTACGTTGATTCGAGTCCAGAACTGTCCAACACTGAAGATAATTAAAAAATCTCATAGCCACAGGCAAAACAAGGAGAAGCAGGATATACTACAAAGAATAGCAAGAAGCGTTTTATCAGAAGAAAAGCAAGAATTGGGAATAAAATGCCGCTGCACATTCTTTAAGTTGTTTCTAGGAGCAGGAGCATCTCATGGGAGGAACTCTTTTCTGCTATTATCTAATATGTTGGATTAGATCACAGAGTGTTTACTAAAGTATACACTCAATCCCATTCTTTCCATCCAGAACTATATACTGTACAATTTTAAAAAATTTATAATTTAAAATATATGTAGCAGAAAATGTGCAACAGTTCTTAGCTAGGATATCTTATGGAGAAATTATAATACAGTAAGTCTGAAATATTATTACTCAGCATTTTATTGGCATTAAGTGAAAATATAATGTCACAGCTATAAGTGATTTTTTACTAAAGAGCTAGTTGCTTGAGCAAAGACAGATAGATAACGTCCCTGGGGTTTTGGTCTGGTAATTTCTTTCCTCATAAAGAAATTTAAATAACACAATCTAGTATTTTATTATTCTTACAAGACAGCGAAATGCACAAATAGTAATAAATTCCTTATAGGAGTGCTAAACATGATATATTAATTTTAAAAAGTTAAAATTCAATCACCAATTTAAAATTATGTTATACCTGATGTAAGACAACCTTAAGCAAAATATGTTAATATAGGTGTTGTCTTTCTTTTTTTGTGGTTAGTGGCTGTCACCAAAATTCTTAGAGCAATAACTGGAGTTGAAATTCAGCTTGTGAAAAATGGCTCTTATAGAAAAACGCATATAAATGAAATAGAACTTTTCAGTGTTGGGAGAAGAAGCCTTATCTTGACTTATCATCAAAATGAACACAAGCAAAGCAGTCTGACACCAAGCAACTTCACCAATGGAATAAATATTGAAAAGTAAAGAGAATCAAGAAGGCTTGAAAAGAGAGATGAGAGGGTTTTCCTTGCAGAACAATTTTCACTTAATAAAAAAAGCTATTCTTAAAGATACCAAGAAGTCTTTTGGCTTGGTCTTGCTGGGATTACTCTGGAAAATCTACATTTTCCATAGAAAATAACATTTCCTCAAAAATTTCTCAAACAAACAGGCTTGCTGGACAGCTTTCCACATCTCTAAGTGTTTGCCTCTGAAAGCAGCTTGGAGGGGAACTGAAAGGAATGCTGAACCTGCCAACATAGTGAGAGGCACACTGGTGTCTTCCACTAAGTGCTGGACTCCTTCATTGGTCCCTGTCCTCCTGGCCACCACAGTGAGGCTGCAGAGCAGCAGCAGTGGCCAGGGGCAGACAAGACTTCACTCACAAATGGCAGTGCTGGCCAGAAGCAGCAAAGTGGGGAGATGAGGCCTCTTCTGACTTTGCCCGGGCCAGCAGGAACACGCAGTGTTGTTTCCACTTGCCCACGGCCAAGATGATTGTGTCTGTCCCCATTGGTATGTGCCTTTCTCAGCGGGAGCTCTAGTAGCTAGATTTCTCTACAATTAAGAGTTATGCTCCAATAATTCTTTTTAAAATCTGCGTATGACGCAAAATGTTCAGTTGAAATCCAGATATCCTCCTGTTGCTGGTCACTGGCAAAATTTCTTTTTTTAGCACTCACAGCACGAGGAGCTATACTGGAGGATAGCAGATGGAAGAATAGGTTTTGCTGCTAAAGGAAGAAGCCATCGACTTGTGCATTCACTGTTGACATAAGCTTTCACAAGGCTGAATCCTTAGATATGTTTTGCTCCTTTTGTGGAGTCTTAACAGCATATATATATATTTAATACATAGAGAAAATTAATTTTAGAGATGTTGATTTATTTTTTTTTCTCCATACTCTGCATTTAAAAATAACATTGCAACTCAGTTCTGAATATGCATCGTGATCTGCAGTACTACTGTGCTTACCAATAGGGAGTGTGCTCTGAGTGGAGGGAATCAAAACCAGGATTTGCACTAAAAGCTCAGAAGAGCCAACATAGCAAAGAAATGAAAAATTCCTGTGAGGTGAGTGAATAGGCCACAAATGGAATTCAGGGCGCTGAGTATCACAACCCAAACACGAGCCCAGCAGTATTAATTCACTCATGAACCACAGGAGAGAGATGAGGAAATAGACTGTATAGAGGAAAGAGGGGAAGAACAGAGCCGCTGCTGAATTATTCTCCATTTTCAGCCCAAATCCACTAGCCCAAATCCCTTCCTATGGGAAAACATCAAGTCACAGTTTTACCTCCTTACATAGCCAATGCCTTATGCTGCTGTTCCAAATTAAGTTAAAGGATCCCATTTTACAGTCACCTGTAGGCCTTCCTGAAAACTTTTCTCTTACCTCAGTTTTGTCCAGAAATTGCTAGAATTTCACTATGAGATGCTGCATAGTGACCAGATGCTTTGAATACAGCAACATTCCTATATTATTTATTTCAAAACGCCCAGCTGTGGGAAAAAAAGGAAAGAGAAGGGGATTGATCTGGAATAATTTAAGAAATTTTGATTGAAAAAAAAAGGCTTTTTCTTTTGTATTCCCTTGTTGCCATAAAAATGTAAATGCTTTTAAAATGCTCAAAAAAAAGGTAGGTGAAAAAAATAAGTGTTAGTCCAAAAATTTCAAACCGGATGCTTTCAACATTATCAGAATATTTTACACTTTCTATCCTATAGAAATTTTTTTTAATTGATGTGATTTTATGCAGTATTCCTGCTTAGATGGACTGCAAAAGCCAAACCAAACAAAGTCTATTTACAGGTTTTATTGCCTTAGCTCAGCTGTCCTACCATTAAATTTGCATAGAGCTGTTTATATAACCAAAGGCCATATCTGTGATTGATAGCTGTGGGGATAAAAAAAAACAAAAGCAAAATAAAGCAAAACAAACAAACAAAAAACCACTCTGTTACTTCCACAAGCAAAATGCCAACAGGACGTGATTCTTTAGGCAGATTTTATTTTCAGAGAAATCGTCAGTCTTTCTCCCCTTTTGCAATTTGTGGACAGTAGTACTGTGCAGTAAATTGGATTTATAATCAGTGAAGAAAACAGCTCATTTTCAGACACTGAGGTTATTGTTTCTGAGCCTACAATTTTAAGATTAAATATTCATAACACAATCATACATTTTACTTTCACATTCTTAACATTTGTGAATAACATTTATTTGACAGGGGTGTATTGCCTCCTTTGCATGAGATGTGTTCATAAAATCAAGGTTGATAACATAGCTGACATGTCAAAAAAGTTATTTCATCTCTACTTGTCCAAATGGGATGATATACGTATTATAAACAAACCATACTTTTGTGAACCTGAACTGAATGTAAACATTAAGTGGATCAAATAAAGTCAGATTTAGTCTTTTATTTTCATATAGTACAAGAATTTAGGATTTCAAATAGAAGTATCATAGGAAAAAACTGTCATTTTTCCTTCTGCCCTTCAAGTGTATTGGTCAAGTTTCATGTGCAGTTAGTAAGTTATTGTAAGTCTGCTATTAATCTGGGCCGTATTTGTGGGTGTAGTTAAAAAAAAAGTATATTTTTGTCTGTGTCAGAAATGTTATATTAAGACTATATTCAACAAAGCAGATAGGAAGCATAATATAGAAATATATGTTTTAACTTCATTTGTATTGTATTCAATAGTGTCCATGCATTTCAGGAAAATACTGTCTGGTTTTGGGTCTGTTTTGTCCATCTATTAAAAATAAAGACGTTTATTTTATTATCACTCAGCATCACCTGACGTTCTGTCTCACAAGCACAGCCCCACAGAGATGGGGTGGTCCTGGCAAAGTGAGGTCTGGCCCTCAGCCGGGCAGTCAACGTGGTCACAATGGCTCCAGCCCTACCCCAAAACCTGGCTCCCATGTTGGAAATAGAGCTCTCATTTCAGTTATCTCCTCCTTGTCTTCACAGTCACAAAGAAGAGGAGAAGCCCCTGAGCTCCAGGATAACCTACATCCAGTAGGATTCCCTTCTGCAGACGCCTTGCCAAGGACTTTTTACTTGGGGGTGTCATACTGAGACAGGGGCTGTGAGTTTGACAAGGAGCACAAAATACACTATGGGAGCAAGAACTCCCACACCTGGGGATTGCAGCTGTGATCCAACCTCTGCGTGAGCCTGCTGGAGCAAGGGTCTGATAGCTTTTTCCTTTGTAGAGGGACATGAAGTCATCCTGGGCATTGAATGTGTTATAATTATTTAGAAATACAAAAATTAGCAGATTGAAAATTAAATCTGTGCTTTTGTACTCCTATTAAGAGCTTGATCATCACAGGAAAGATACAAATGGGTGGCTTTCCAAATGCTAATGGCATTGCCAAATAATGGCACACACCAAATATGCAGAGTACTTATCCCCCAAATGCTTTGAAAAAATACAGGAACAGTACTGTCCGCTCATGGATGGGGAAAATAAAGCACACTGGTTTGTTTTCCAGGACACTGAGGTGTTCCCTTATGGAATAAGCATAGTCTGAGGTTTTCAGAGTGTCAAATAGTGTAGACATTTCCCTGAGGCCGTAACAGTCTGGTCTCTTTTGCAATTAGTAGTTTGATTCCCTCCTGCATCTTTGAAACCCTGAAGCATGCTTTAAGACAAGACTCCTGATATCTTGTAGTTTGTAACTCAGAGAAAAAGCAAGTCTGTAATCGTACAGATTCAAAAAAAAGAAGAAAAAGCAGTAAGTAATGTTGCCCTGATGATTGCAGTGGAAGCATTAATGAACAGTTTCGCCACATTACATGATCGATAAAATGCCATGTGCAGGCCAGCTCTGGCCAAAAACACAGCAAAACCCTGCCTAGGAAACCCTACTTAGGGACTTTGGGGCTTTTAACCTTTAGGAAGCATTCCCAGAAAGACCATAATTCCCAGGAGTGAGTTTGCACCTGACTGTCTGGAGCACTGACCTTCAGCAACCAAGACTAGAAAAACAGATAAAAGCGTCCAGCTAGGTTGCAGGGGACATGTTGTGACTGAGAGAGACATACCCTATCTGCACAACTGGTGTTAATAGACAGAAGGTAAAGTCAATGTAAATGAGGCTGTAATCAGATATAAGGCTATGCTAGAGAATAAAGTAGTGGACAGCACGGGAAAAAAGAAATTCCACTTCTGTGGGTGGAATAATTGATCAGGTTGGCTATATTCAATTGACTTAGGAAACACTGTGAGGTTAAAAGGAAACAATGAAGTTGTTTGGGGACTAATGCAGGAAACGTGGGTAATGAGATGGAAAAGCAAGAATTGGAAGCAAAATCTGGAAACCTCTCATTCAGAGCAGAGGAATGACGATAGAATGGGTCTCAAGATGGAAAAAGATTTGAAAAGACCATTTTCTGAGGTTATATAAGCCTAAAGAATTTAACATGAATGTGGAAAAACACACATTAGTATTTTTAGTGAAAGAAATCCTACTTCAAACTGTATGATCCTGTAAGCATTTGAAATCTGAGAGAAACTGGGAAAGAAAGACTCTCACAGTGCCCAAAAATTAGCTGGTTTAGTCCTGTGGGTAATAGATTTCTGCCTCAAACAGTCAAAGCACAGAAAAACAATGGTGGTATTTCAACTTTGTACTTAGTGCATAAATACATCATTGAAAATATCTGGTGGTAGAAAATCACTTTGTATTGGAAGCTAAGAGTGATAAGATTGTATACAAAGAGCAATGAGAGGAGATATTTAAGATGGAAATCTATTGAGAATATTAATTATTAGAAATATATTAATTAAAAGATATATGAGTATACAATACCATAGAATAGATTTACAATGGGGATTAGAAGCAAATTCCTTATCATATGATTGAATTTCTGAAATAATTGGGATATTGTAGACACAAGGCAGAAGTAGTGTTAAAATAGATCCTGTGGACGAAACAGGAATGATGGTCAGGTCCTGCACGTCACAGACCTACATCTCATGTTGCTCCTGGTCTTAATGTGCATCATTCTAGGAGTCTAAGCACACTTGAAGTAAGTTTGAGTGGCATCCTTCAGTGTATAATGGCACTTAGTCACTTGTTAATTCTTCCAAGTAAGAGTTTTCTACGGTTAAAATTCATTTACTTATTTCAAAATGGAAAAGGTCATTTTTTTTGCCAAGCTAATGATTTTCACTGCAAGCAAAAGGAAGTGAATATATCCTGCCAATTTGCTAATGGAATATAATTATTACCTATGTATTAATAGCGGAGATTAGAATGCTGAACTGCACTTTGTGTTATTCGGCAGTTCACATCCATCAAAACATTGGGCACAATTTTCAAATAGACTGAAAGGGAAAGATGCTCCCAAAACTTACATGTCACTGAGGTCATGTCATTCAAGGCGTGGGGCAGCTCCAGTTATCTGGCTTCTTGTGGTTTCATCATGATTGGACAAAACACAGATTATCTTTGATCAATACTATTTTGACAACAGAGATATCCCCTTTATGTTACACCACTAACCACTGCAGAGCCATAACTCTGTAAGGCTTGTCCTCCTGTGAGGCTGGGCAGGAGCATGGCCATGGTGAGAGGAAGGAAGAGGTGCCTGCTGCCCACCAGCCTCTAGGTCTTTTCACTGTCTCTCCATCCTTTGGTAATTGCATTGTTCTGGTCTTTGGTCAAGCACAGTGAGTAAATCTGTCCTTAGCACCACATGAGTTGCCTGGGTTTGAACTTGCATATAGCCTACCAACAGTCAGTCAAAAATGGGAGAGAGCCATTTTAAGAACCACATCATCCCAGAGAATCACACACAAAAAATATCGCCAATGAAGTTCTGCTGGGTTCGATTTAATGTTATGCTGAGCAGTTCCACTTTGCTTGTGGAACTGCCCGGCATAACATGCAATTGCTCCTTTAATAATGTTAAGGTTTCCTTCTTTTACTTTCCTATATACCACCATCTTTGAAATCTAGAGTATCTTGACTTGACTTCCTCCACAGTGTGTTCTTCCCACACCAGTAATGATCAACAGCTACTTTTGCCAACACACAAAGTGCAAGCCTAGTTGCTCAGCATGTAAGAGGAATGTAAGTAGTTAGCAATTAAAAAAGATTTATAGCCTCTACAGATTTTTTCGTACCCACAAAGATGAGGTGGAAGAAATATGACAGCAAAGTTAACTGAACACCAGATGTAATGCAGTTTCTCAGGGCTTGTGTATCAGAGAGCTATGTAAACTTTATTATTCTGTGTGACTGTTAGAAAATACCATGATCCAACAAAGCAATGGACTAATAACTTCTGCTTCATTCTTGTTTCCTGCCCAACAAGAAAGTAATATTTGAAGACATGATGTTCTTTTACATCAATTATATGTTCTGCTGGATATTGTTAAATGTACATTTTAATTATTATACACTCAAACCCATACTAATTGTAGATTAGTGATAAACTTCAATAACTAAATGCAAGACAGCCATCCTAAAAAGAACAACTCTATTCCTTAAGTTTTAAGGTAGGCTATTAAAATTACTTATTTCATCTGTAAAAAACTACACAGAACACCAGGCTCTGGTTTATGAAAATGGAAAAGAAAAATAACTATGGTTCCTAGTTAAGATGGGAGATTGTTTTACTCAAAATAATGCCAAGACAACTGACAATAACAACACAAATGTCTGGAAAGTCATCTTATACAGCCTCTGAATTGTAGCCATTGGACAGTAATGACACGTTCCTGCTATCACACATGGGAACATGCTGTGGAGCAGGAACAGCTGTGTGGAGGAAGAAGGTGTAGAAACACCTATTGCAGGAGACAAGGAAAGGAAGATTTGGACTAAGTGAGTTAAAATTCTGATTATCCAGTGATCATTTAGTGGTTGCTGACAAAGACTGATTGGTCTTCTACTGTGTAAGTTAATATGATATTTGCATAGTGTCTGATATTTGTGTATGTGCTCATTACAGCAGCTGTGCACGTAAGGTGTCCATGTTGAGGAACAAGCATAGTTACTGAATTTTAGAACTAAAAATAAAATTTATATTTTCCATCAGTTTAAAATGCAATTTTCTACTTCTGGTGAAGTGTTCTCAAGGAATTCACTTAATCAAAACAGCTTATAATATAATGGAAATGTCATTTTAGCAGCATAACATAATATTTGAATAAGAAAATAAACAAGTTATATTTTCATAAGGAGCTTATTTCCCTTCTTAAAAAAGGAAAGATGAAGCCTTCATTCCTGAACAGGACCTCTCACAGGATTTCCATGCTAATGTTTTAAGGGGACCTCATTTTTAAAAAGAGTTGAATGTTTGCTCCTTGAATATTAAATCAGCTTAAACTACCTCAAAGCAGAAATACAAACTTAAGAAAACCTGTATTGTACAAACAGTTCAGTCCCGTGCCTGATGAACTGGTTTACCTTACCTTGCATAAATGCTTGCATCAAAATTTGGGATACTTGACACTGCCTTTTTATAACTAATTTTCATTCACAAGCAGTTTCTGTTCAGATTTACTATGAGAAAAATGCAGGCACCAAAGCAAGACGAAACCAGACATGAGTTGTCTTGTAGCTCATATGTTCAGAAAGAAAGGCTTTGTCTGAGGGATTTCTTATGTCATTCCCTTTTACTTAACCTAATAAAGCATTTACAGCTGCACTGCTCATCCATTTCCCTCTCAACATCTCCTGTGGATTTATGCCTCTTTCCAGCAACCTAAGGAATACTGCAAAGGTGTTTGATGAGTCTAGAGAAACTGTTGGCAAAGAGATTTATTTAACAACATGTTTCTAATTTAAAAATAGGAAGATAAAAATGCAGAGGTCTCACAGCAATTACAGTATCTACATTCACGAGAAGAAATGTCAGAGAAAATAGGCATTTGGCAATATGACACTGAATAGTAATACCAAGACAATGCAGAGCACTTCCATTACTGAGTTTGATAATGAAGGCTAATGGTCCTGTCTCTGCTGTCACTGTATGCCAGAGTAATCCTGGAAACAAACAGTGGGGGTGCAACTGAAGAGTTACAAATTATAATTGAATATTCAAAAGTAAAAGTCACATTAGTAATAGATTCTTGTTAATCACACAATGAGCCGTTGTGACAGGTATTATCAGTGTGGAAATTCTTGTTTACAAACCCACTTGAAATGCATGATCTGGGATGGTTTTCAGTCACACAGAATACTGTAGGGTAACAACGGCCTGTACCAAGACCAAACAAAAAAAATGGTGCTTTACTAAACAATTTATGTATGGAGACAAATCAAGTTGGGAATAATGATAGCTACTAATACCAAGCTAAATTTCACTTCTAAATCAAGGCACTTCCAACAAATTAGGATGGGAATGGATAGATAAGATGTATTTATCCTGTACCTCATTGCACCTATGCTGTAACCAGCGATGGCCTGTGTACAGATATTTTGTAAGGAGAGGTACTAAACTTCTAGATAAGTAGCAGAGTCTTTGTAATTGACAATCATTAAGGCACCAAGAAATTGCTTTTCTAATTGCAGGTCCACCACATCATATATATGCAGCTGGAACTGAGGGTTTGTGACAAGGAGGACAAGAATAGGACTCACCTAGGTGGTATAATTTGGATTTCACTAGAAGATGCATTAGAGGAGGCTGAAGCAGGCCTTGGAAACATATGACCTCTTCAAAGTCTTCATACTTCTTCTGTCCCATCTTTTTCTTTCCAAGCTGTCACTAAGGGCATGAGATAATGAAAAGGTTTGAATCTGTTTGTTGGATTTATTTTTTCTACCATGACAAAGGTTTGCATCAGACTATTCTTCTGGGGTTGTCTAATTTCTCATTATATAATTTATCCTTATGAATAAGGTTTTTACACTTATTGCAAAGGTCAAATGGCTGCAGTTTCACTGCACTGAAGAAAAACACAAATATATAGGGAGACAATCTGTGTTCTGGAGAGTTATTCCCATACAGTCAAAGAAGAAAATAAATGTAAAGCTACCAGGGATTAAATGACAGGACAAGGGCAAACATTCATACAAACTAGCTAGGCCCACAACTCCTGAGGTTCAGCTTAAAGTTTTGCTATTAAAAATAAAATAATAAATGCCAAATTAGGCTACATGCCTCTTAAGTGTCCTGTCTTATAACCTAACATGAGTAGTGGGAACAGGAAGGGAATGTCATTGTCTGTAGAACCAGGGAAATGGAATGGTGACAGATCCATCCAAAATGTCTTCTTGGATGTCTCAGACCATCTTGGGCACTTTTACAAAATGGGTATTTGATGCTACTGTTCTAGTTCAGGCCAGCTGGGCAAGCAGCAGAGCAGAGCTGGTGAAGACAGAGTGTCCTCCTATCTCTCCCATGTTGCCTCGTCAGAAGTCACCGCACCTCAGGTCACTGCATCTCTTTGATTTTGCTTTTCCTCAACTTGTTTATTTTGTTTTGCTTTAAGGTCTCTAAGGCAACATCTCTTCCTATGTGTCTGCAATGTGCCCAAGAAGGCTTAAAGTAGTCCAGAATACCTATATGCTGTTATAATATAAATAATGATACAAATACTAAATACATCCCTAGCCTTCTGCTTCGACAGCCATTTCCCCAGTACAATACTATTAGCAAAATTAATTCAAAAGCTGGCTGCTCTTTCACTCTAATTTGTTCTGAGTAATGTCTGGCAGGTTTTCTATGACTTTGTGCATGCAATATGGTGTTAACAATTTGACTGCAGAACTATTTCCTGTAGTAGAGGATTTATAAAACTGTCGTGTTGCTGTGCAAAGACACCCTCTTCCAGTCAAGCACTGTATTTGGCACAGTATTTAATGCTAAATTACCAATTGCTAATTGGTTACAATAATATTGTTGTTTAAAGAGGCATTTCATTTCATTTCGTTTCATACGAGCTGCCTACCCATTTCCAACACTCCTGTAGCTGATAGGAAAATTAGAAACACCTTAGAGGCTTATAAATTCAGTGCTCTGTCTCGATGCCTGAAATGATCCCCTCTTTAATGAAATGTGAATCCTGCAGCATTAAGAGGTAATGAACTTTGTAGTTGCTCATTTCTCCAGCCTGTTTTTAAGGTCTGCACTATGGCTTTATAATTTATTTGTGCTTTTATTATCTAAGACTCAAGGTTTTACTATGTACACCTGATCTAGATATTTGAGTTCCATTCCTGGCACTTTCAGAATAAACAGCTGTCTGCTCTTTCAAATGCTGAAATATCTCTTTGAAGCCAATTGTTAAAGAAATCCTTCAGTAATAGCATATACCCTAGACAGCCTGTCAAACATATACTACCAATATAATATATTTGTACTTATCCTGTGTTAGAAAACAACCATTCCTTGGATTTCATAGCACATAACTTTAATGGTAAATGAAGTTTTCATCTCTGTGTAGGTAATTTTCTGAAGGACTTTATACTATAAGCTCTTTAAGCCAGGACTTATGTGTATACTTGTCTCCTGTTCCTGGCCAAATATTTTTAAAAGACCCCAAACCCCTAACACAATACCATTTTTTGCATGGTTGACAGATTAGTTATCCAACTAGCTAAGATTTACTGTCTCCTCTTGGTAGACTTTGCATGAGTTTTGCAGATGGATGGCAATATAATATCTAAGACACTGAAGTAATTTTAAGTACAGAGAGAGTGGTAAATTAACTGTATACATACATGTAATTTTGCAAGTACATATACAGGGAAAGGATTTAATTAGAACAACTAGACCATATATATATTAGGTCATATTTAAGAGACCTGAAGCATAGAATATTTGAAATACATAGAATTGCAATAACAAAGCAAAAATATTTCTTTCACAGTCCTTTCATGCCATAGTTCCATTTCTTGTAGATTTTTTAAAATTATCTAAAGAGCAGTGTAAGTGTACGTGAAACTTCAGAGGGACCTTCACAACAACTGTCAGGAATTCCATAGTAAATGTGCTGTGTTCAAATACACACAGGATTAAAACATTTTATTTCATTGTTGCAGTATCCTCTTCCCCCAAAATGATATGGATCGTATCCAGATATTCTTTTTAAAGCAAAAGCTCTTAAATTAAAAGCTTAGAGCAAAAAGAGTAATTATTTGTCTTCACTCTCTAAGGCCCAGCTGAAGTAGAGATACTTTGCAAGTCAATCATTTTGTGCAGACACCAAAGTGAAATCAAGAAGTAGAGTGAAGTGTAAATCACCACCATCAATTCTGATCTTGTTGCAGTCAAAGCCCCCAATGCAAGGTCGTTACTGGGGGAAATGAAAAACTTTAGATGCTGAAGGTCTTGCTTCCAATAAATAAAATTCCCAGGTGCATATTGGTCCCTTTCCACTTTTACATTAATGACTGGCATATTAGATGACTGCCACCAGCAATCCGTGAAGGATTTTGAGGGATAGTTTCATTTCTGTGGTGCTTTTGTCTGACCATACTGATATTAACCAGCTCTGCCAAACCCTAGCATCTCAGGCAGGTAAAGTTAAGCCCGTTTCTGCAAAAAAAATTCAAAATCATTCTGACCAAAACAGCAGCCATTGAAATGGCCACTGAAGTAAGGAGGGGTGTCAGCAGAAAGGCTACCTGTGACTTGCAGAGGAAACATTTGGCCTGTTTAAGATGCTGGTTGAGAGAGTCCCTACCTTGAAGAAGCAGCAGACAACTCAGGAGGATTGCAAGGATGGCATGAAATTATACAGGGGGAAAATTAGAAGGGCCAAAGCCCAGTTAGAATTTAGTCTGGCTACTGCCAGAAAAGACGACAAAAAATGTGTCTATAAATACATCAATAACAAAAGGAGGGCTAGAGAGAATCTTCATCCATTATTGGAACCATAGTGGCAAAGGATTAAGAAAAGGATGAAGTGTGTAATGCCTTCATTGCCTCAGTCTTCAATAGCTGTCCAGGTACCCAGCATCCCGTTCTGGAAAAAAGTGATGAGGAGTAGAATGAAGCATCCATAATCCAAGAGGAAATGGTCAGACACCTGATACACCACTTAGACACACACACAAGCTTAAGGGGCCAGATGGGATGCACACATGGATACTTAGGGAGCTGGTGGAAATGCTCACTGACACACTTTCCCTCATATATCAGCTGTCCTGGCTAACTGGGGAGATCCCAGGTGTTTGGAAGTCGGCAAATATGTTGTCCATCTACAAGAAGGGCTGGAAGGAGGATCTGGGTAACTACAGGCCTGGTATCCTGACCTCAGTGCTGGGGAAGGTCACGGAGCAGATCATCTTGAGTGCTATCACACAGCACGTACAGGACAGCCAGGGGATCAGGCCCAGCCAGCACAAACATGGGTTCGTCAAAGGCAGGTCCTGCTCGACCAACCTGATCTCCTGCTATGATAAAGGCACCTGCTAAGTGATGCAGAGATACAGGCTGGGGGTAGAGTGGCTGGAAAGCTGCTTGCTGGAAAAGGACCTGGGTGTGCTGGTCAACAGCAGCTGAACATGAGCCAGAGTCTGCCCAAGTGGCCAAGAACGCCAGTGGCATCCTGGCCTGGATCAGCAACAGTGTGGCCAGGAGGACCAGGGCAGTGATTGTCCCCCTGTACTCAGCACTGGTGAGGCCACACCTCAAGTTCTGTGGTCAGCTCTGGTCCCTCACTGCAAGAAGGACATTGCAGTGCTGGAGAGTGTCCAGGGAAGGACAGCAAAGCTGGTGAAGAGTCTGGAGTACAAATCTTATGAGGAACAGATGTGGGAGCTGGGGTTATTTAGCCTGGAGAAAAGGAGGCTCAGGAAGGGACATTAACACTCTGTAAAAGGAGGCTGTAGTCAGGTGAGACTCAGTCTGCTCTCAAAAGTGACGTGTGACAGGATGAGAGGAAATGGTTTCCAGTTGCACCAGGAGAGGTTTAGATTGGACATTGGGAAAAACTCCTTCACTGAAAGGGTAGCTAAGCATTGGAACAGGCTGCCCAGGGAAGTGGTGAAGGACATCATCCCTGAAGGCATTTAAAAGACATGTAGCTGTGTCACTTGGGCACGTGGTTTAGTAGTCGACTTCACACTGCCATGTTAACAGTTGGGCTCTACAACCTTATGGGTCTTTTCTGAGCTTAATGATTCTATAACTCTGTGAAACAGATCAGAAGGAACTTAAAACAATACAGCAATCTGATATTTAATGAAGATGGGATTGTATGTTTGAATAAAGCATTGAGGAAAGGAGAAGCTATGTTACAGCTCTGGAGTTGCCCTGTGCTGAATGGGTAAAGAGAATGAAGGCATTCAAGGTTAAGGGTTGTCTTGGCACAGGTGTCATATTGCCCTGTACCTTTTTTGGTCCTAGACTATAAAAGTACTGTGATGTCAGAATTTATGTAGGACAGCAAAACAGATATAAGATCACACCACATTCATATAGCTAAGTAGTAATAAATCAGAAGAGAAAAAAACAGAGTTGTCATAGTCACTTCAGTTTTTCCCAGTCCAAAGCTGCCAGTATATTTTAAAGGGTTTGATTTTTTTTTAACAAAAGAAAACTCATTTAATGCTGCTAAAATTTTGCCATTTGGCAGACTGGCTGATCCATGGAACACACAGCTGTGACAGCTTCTCAGCAGACAACACAAATGACTTGTTAGCTGAAGCTGGAAGGATATTTAATATCCGGGTTTTTTAAAGCTCTAACAAGACCCTGAGACAATGCACAAATATCAGTACACAGAATAAATAAAGCAATGTATAGATCCATCCTTCTTTGCATACTCTGTTACTTAGATAGCTTGCACAGAGTTTAATCACAATCTGAAAAACGGCTTCTCAGTGAGCCTAAATTTAAACATAGAACAATATGAACAGTAAAGCTCAGTTTCAAAAGACTTATTTGTTATGGAGAATGGAACAGAATGGTTCATCAGTTCATCAGTTCATCAGACAGAGCTGCAAAAGTGAGCTGTTGGAATACTCAGTGAAGGAGACACTCTGAAACACAACTGCAGAACTACCAAATATGGTACGGAGAATGTGTGGTATCAGGAATTCACTGACTAGATGAGGGTCATCATGTTGCATCAAAAAAAAAGTTATTATTTGTAGCACGCATTTACTGCAGCTTAGTTTTCCCCATCAGTGAATGGCAGTAAAGGTAGCTTCCTACAGTCCTGTCGGGACTAAAACTTTGACATGGTCATTTTAAGCTTAGTTTGATGCTTCACTCACATTCAGGATAGTTGCACTCTCACAGCCTTCTTTAATACAGGTCCCTGCATCTGTGTCTTCTGGAGCTCTACAAGCTGGGATATATTGCTCACTTTAAACAGCTGCTCTGCTCCAAGTCTGTGGCAGCATGCTTTCAAATCCTTTTTTTTTTGTGCTTTTAAATCCCCTAACATAAAAAAGACCTGGACACATACTCTACTATTAATAAAAGGAAGATGGACTGCTTCTTGTATAAAGTTGTCTTTTTTCCTTTTTTAAGTTAGCTTTCTGTCTGTGTTTCTTAGGAAAAATGTGTATTCTCTGGATGAAAATACCACCTGATACAGGAGACTGCTTTAATTAGGCAGTTTAACTATTAGAATGCAAGATCATGACACAATATACTTGGCATTTATAAGCATTGTGCCCCAGTTTAAAATGATGGCAGACTTGTGTCCAGAACTTCTATTGCAGCCAAAAGTTATTTTGATTTTCTCCTAAAAAGCATCTTGCCAAATACTTGTGTTGCTGGCATTTTCCTATGTGGTTTCTGATTTTGGTTATTTTATTCTCATGAGTCCAATTTTCTAAGCCACTCTCCATCCGTCCTTACAACTGCTCCTCATGGGTGATCTGCACATGCAAACATTGGCCTCGACATGCCATTAGCTTGCATGAAAATTTCACAAGTGGACAACTGAAGGTGCAAGTATGTTAAAGCAAATAAATTGTCATGCAACCAAAAGTGGTTATATTGTTAAAAGTTCTGGAACTATTTGTATGGTTTCCAAAGCTGATTGGCTAACTGACATTAACCATCCTTGGGAAGACACTTGTGTTATAATTCCAAGGCATTGATACTATGCTGATAGCTGAGTGACGACATTGCAATAAATTTTTTGCAGGTACAGACTTTAAATACAGAATGGCAAACAGACAACTGTCCCTGAGGGGCTTTTAAGAAGCAGAAATCTTAATGAGCTCATCACTTACAAAAACTGAATACCTGCCTGGGGACAGACAATGTGAATGGTAGAGGAATCATGTGGTTATGTTTCTCTTCAAGCTTAGCATCCAGCTAAGCTCATCTTGTGTCTGCTCTTGCACAATGCAACGTGCACTGAAGCAAGACTGAGCTATATGGGTTATATTAACCCAATGTGATATTTTGTTTTCTAGTCATTCTTGTAAAGGATGAGAATGAACCATCCTCAGACAAAACACATTTTCTTCTTCTTTTGCAGTTGTTTATCCTATTTAGTCTTTAACTGCAAATATGTCTTTTAGAAATCTTAAATGCTTCTGCAGGAGCTAAGCAAGTGGGTAGTGTTTGGTTTGTAACATTTAATCATGCCTGGTCAGAAATACAACGTCCACTAAAACACTGACTTTTATTGCCTCTCAAAACCTATAAATGCAGAATACTGTCATTTTGGAGTCTGATTCTTCATCAAAATCGGATTATTTTTTTCTTAGTGGCTTCTGGGAAGCATTTATAAGCCCTTACACATATAAAACTAAAAATATGCATGTGTGTCTCTCTGTTAAACAACTTACTAAATGTCTGTGACAAAAACTGTTTTAATCTGGAATATTTCAGGTGTCCTCCAGTCTTCCTTACAAATCACTTTGTCCTCACAAATGGGATATGTTTCATAGCTTTTTCTGTGAGCATTGAGCTAAATCTTTCAAGGGCTTGGATAGAAATTCCTCCAAGGGCCAGTTTAGCCTGCATGATGTGAATTGTTTTTGTTTTCCTTTCTTTTTAATTTCTGCTCTGCTATCCAGGGACTCAATAAGTCACTTTCTCCATGAGATGTTCAGGATGGTGCAGTCAAAACTGAGATGTGAGGGAAGGAATCTTTTTTTCCTAGTAAATAGACTCAGGAAAGGGAAGGCTGACTCCTATAGGAAGCAGGTGATGGCCTTATGACTTCAATGCAAAATCCCAGCTGTGTTCAGCCTCTAAGCCAGGCCAAATAAAGGGGATTCACCCTTGTCCAAGCTGCTGTGCAGTAAGGAAAGAACACGTCTTGGAGAAACCTCTTCTGGCTAGCAGCATGGTAAAATTTCAGCCTAAATGTATGCCTGGCTCTTTTCCTTCTCCAGCATCACTTACCTGTGGGTAACAGGAAAACCAGGACAGACACTCAGCTCAGGATTCAGGAACCAAAGTCCTTTTCATTTTCATGCTACACATTCTCCTGCTGTCTACTGGCCTCTTATCACAGTAAAGTCCTAGTTAGGCATCTCACCACTGCTCAGCCTCCTGGTGTGATACCTACCCTCCCTGGGGGCTGACATCAGCTGAAAAACCATGTGTCTCATCTCCTGGTTAAATCACCATACAGTTAGCATCCTACAGACACTTCAGGCCTCTAGGAGCAAACAGCTGGCTCCCCAGCTTCGTGCTGGGTGCTGCAGGAGCATTCTAGGCATGGCTAGGCATGAGCTCATAACTATGGTCGAGTGTCCTGTAGAGACATAAAGAATCTGGGGTTTTCACAGCATTGCTGTAAGGTTATATGCTGTAAGGTTATAAATTGGTTATATATGCTGTAAGGTTGTAAACTGGACTCTGCCTACAAAAAGAACCACATCTGCTGATCACAAAAGAGAGAACAGAAAAAGATACACGGGACAGAGCAATCTACCAAACATGCACATGAACACCATTGTAGGCACAAATATGCAGTTCAGAGAAAAAAAAAAAAAAAAAACCAAGAGAATATAAGCATTGTTTTATACTAGTGCTGTAGTCTGTTTCTCCAGCTGCTTTCTTTGTGACTCCTTGGATTTAAAGCAACATTGCATGTAGCCTTTTTTTATTTTTTTACCCTCCATTTTTCCTATTCTCTTAGCCTTCAAACTCCTTTTACAGTTTCAATTATGTGTTTCAGCTGGAGACCTGAACTATCAATGACTAACAACCATGGGAGCTGATTTCACATAAACTAGGCAGAAGTCCAGCATGCGACTCAGCAGCAGAAATTCTGCCAGAGTTCATGACCTGCAGGAGCTCACTGTGGCTCCACTACTTGTACCTACAGCACTCCGGTTATTATGAGGCTGAAGGCTGTTCATCCTACTTAGAGCTAAATGGAATAAACCAGCAGAGCCAGAGTAAATGAGCCATGGCAAAACTGATCTTAACCTCCACCCCCCTGATTTGGCAGCCAGGCACTAGGGCAGGAGACAAGATAATTCCAGTCAGCTCCAGCGGGCTCTGTAATGCAATTTGACAAATCAAATATATAGCTTTTATTAATGTAACTAAATGAATTATTGAAAATGGGAGATGTGGACATTGATCTGTCTTCATATATGCATTCTACTTTGGGGGAGGGGAGATTGCTTTTAAATTCAAGCTGCTGCTGCCAGAGGTAGGAAGTCGCTGTAATGAATCTGCTCTGCAGTTTCTGTATCGCCAAACTGCCCATTTGACACCAATACCAATAAAGATAAAAGAGAAATATGGAGGAGTACTATGCACACAGAGCTATCAGTGTTCATACTCAGACATACAAGTGACTATTCAGGGCCAGATTTTCCTAAATATGAATGTCTGCTTTGATTTTCTGGTAATGGAATGGGACGAACAAGGCTTGTTGAAGAGTACGATACCAATGAAAGACAAGGATACCCTGACTACGTTCCTTAATAGTAACTCTTCCTACAAAAACTGCTCAAATAATGCATTTCACAGCACATATGGTGCAAATACACAGATAACTTCCTCAGTGAAATCATCCAAGTCCAGGTCTGTCAAATAAGGAGAACAAATTCAGAACCTAAAGAAACATTATTATTCCTGCCCTATTATCAGGGCTGTGATGCAAGAACATCCATGGGAAAAACCTGGATATTTGATTTGAAACAGTTGATTTGAACTTCCTTATATCTTCACATTCTCAAAAGTTAGCTCTGAGAAAGCTAGAGAGTGATTTGTGTTCTTCCTCTCCTTTCTTGTCTGTACCCAGAGCTAAAATCCCACTGTGCAGATGCTAAGCATACCTGTGCTGGCTGAAGCACAGCGTGGAAGACCTCCCAGCACTGGAAAAAAAAGCAAAATAGTATAAGCAGAGCAAAGACTGATTTAGCATGCAGTAGAGGAAGTCTTCTTGGAACCATTTAATGTGATGAACTTCTGGGAAAGAAGATAAAGCAACTCTTGGCTTCGTATAGATACCACTTTCAAGACAGCAACATTTTTGTTGAGCCACTGAGCTGGACATGTCAGATTCTCTCAAGTGGTTCAACTCGAATGGTTCAGCTTTCTACATACTGCAAACTGGGGATGTATTTCCTTTTGTCACCATCCAGCAAAACACTCTTCCTATTCAGGTGTTCAAAAATGTTTGGGTTTGGGTTTTTTTGAGGTTTTTTTATTCTTACCAAAACAGAGAGTGATGGTTTGGTTTGGTTTGGTTTGGTTCGGTTTGGTTTTATTTAGTTAATTTGGCTAACAGTGAGTAGTTGATTTAAAGTACTTCTGGAAATTTTTATCATATTTATTCAAGGTTTTTTTAAAACCATCCTCCTAACATCATAGTGAAAGAATGTTAATGTAACCTAAAAGTATGTCATGTAAAACAGAATCCGTGTCTCACAAGTATTAGGGAAAATGTGTGGCTGGGATTGCAATAATAGCTTAGATTTCTTTTACTAAAGGTGTTTGATTTGAAGGTATCTAATGCATCAGCTCATTGTCACAAGGAATACTATCTATACACCAGAACAGAAATCCACATTTCCACCAGTTTTGAAAGTTCTGGACAACAAGGGTGCATCTAGAGGTCTTCACCTTTTTACCAATGCCAATGCCCCCCTTTTAAAGACAGAAATCCTGGCTGCAAAGACAGGGAACATCACAGCTATCACAAAAGCAAATCCTCCCCCAAAGAGACCCTTGGTACTACAAAGTCTCCATCAGCCTGCGGGTTTCAGATGATTTCAGTAGGAAGTTGTGCAAAAAGCATAAGTAGCAGGTAAGTCTCTGAGAAGAAAGCATGAGTTTCCCTCTCTCTTTTTCTGCCTTTCGCTGGAACGGTATTACAATGAGCACTAAAATACAGACTTTTCAGGATTATAGTGGGAGAGAAATCACAGCTCTCAAAGTGGGTCTGTGAAACAAACCTGAGGGTTGTCTTTCTTCCCCTGTTCTGCATTTCTGATACAGAGATAACAGTTCTGCCACCTAGGCAAAGGTACACTCTCCCAATTTTCAGAGATATGTGAGCATTACTTTGTAATTGCAGCTGTTTTTTTCCAGAATGAGTTCTTGATATCTGTTTACTGATCCAATATACCATGATATAATACACCAGAGACCTTGGATTACTTCTGACTTCATCTCTGCTTTATGTACTATAAAGATGCCTGTTCCCTCAACAGCCAGTGCTTACAGACCTTCCTAAAATATTGCTGGGCAAATTGCACAGCCTCCAAAATTTAATTAACTGTTCAAGTCAGCATATCTCAAATTAGTTTCTAAAAGGGACCTGGGGCAAACACTGAAGCAGATGAATGGCAGTGTTGCTTACTGCAGTAAGTCATCAGTGTGTACAGCTCAGACAACCCCAGCTCAGGCTGATGCTACAGTACAAATTCACTATTTCTAGGAAGGGTATGAAGGAAAAATAAGAAAAAGAATGTGATACTCAAGCACTATTACTGTTTGTTGTAGAAATATAAGTAAAGCTATGAATCCATCCTCTTCCATCATGCTTTCCTTTTGCAGAGCTGCCATTTTAGGCACAGAGGCTCTTGGGGTATCTTCATGTCCCAGAAAAATGCTGAGCAGCCATTGAGCAAGATCACAGAAAGAGGGGTCCCAGCAGCACTTACTCTAAAACATAAGAGATGGAATTTGCTAGAGCTGGCTTTGACTAAGAAATCCATGAGAACACTAACAGTATATAGATCTTTTGTATTCCCAAGTGCTGAAAGATCAAGCCAGCAGTAAGGTTTTGTCTGAATTGGCAATTGCATCTGAGTAAGGAGAATTAGGTGCTGTCTGCTTTGAGCTTTGTCTAATACAAGAGCGTGAAAGAGTGAAAGCATAGGTAAAATGGATCTACAAGACTTTAGATGCCTCTCTGATCTGTGGTGACAGAAGATTCTTTCCTAGAACATTTACAGTGTTTTATGGCAGTGAATCGTTTGTTTTTACTTGTGTTACTGAGTCTAATAAAAGAGTTCTAATCCTATGCTGCATGATGTGGATGGATGTTTTTTCCCCTCACAGCAAAAATATTACTTCAGCAATAAATTGCATGGAAGACAGTAGTTTTGATGACCTGGTTACTTGGAAAAATGCAAAAAGTAACACCTATTGCCAGTCAGACTGAAAGAGCAAAAGGAATTGCTTTGGCTTTATTAGCAATCTTTATTGCTTAAAGCATGAGAAACTGGGAGAGGACAGAAGCAATAATCTGTATTTTCACTGGTTTACAGGTTCCCTTGGGATGAAAGTATGCATGTGTATTTTCAGTAAAAATCCAGAGCTGAGCTCACTGTTGTGCCTAGGGAGGCAGCACCTGGATAGCTTTATTCCCCAATGTTCTTTCCTCTGGCTCACTTTTTCCCTCTGTAAATTGCACTTACCATAAAAGTTTTCAACTTGCATTTGTCTTTTTGTTTTATTTTTTACTATGTATCACTAATAGTCTAATAAGGCATTAAAGCATATTACTCTTGATATTTAAGCCTCTGGTCCTGTCTTACCTGATGGGCTTGGGAACTCTTCCAAGTATCTGTACTCTACTGCCCATGCCCTCATTGACTCCTGAATATCTGTAAAAGCAAGGCTCAGGCACACAACGTTCCTGCCCTTCATTGTACACAGCTTTCACAGAGAGAAAAGCAAATTGCTCAGGATAGACAAGTGCCATGGCATACCCTTGTCCTAGTAGTCCCACTCCAGATGGCTGAGGACCCCGTACTCTGGGATGTACTTCAGCACATAGCCACCACTCAGTCGTGGTGAGAAAAAGGATGTGTTCAGTGGCTTTAATGCAAACAGCACATCCTTAAAAAGTCTGTCCTTTGAAGTGCGGGGGATTTGTTTTCCTTAAGAACATGCAGCCATTTTACATCCACCCAAAGCTTTTGGAGGGTCAGCTGGTGATGTGTCAGGCCTTCCATTTGCTTTGAATCATTTCTTCTTACCCAACAAGAAGTGCCAAGTGTGTCCAGTACCTCTCTGACTCTCAGATCTTAACAAAACCACTCTGAGTGAAATAAAGGATAAAAGGACATTGCACTTGTTTGGCTTGTCCCCCTGCCACCTGTGGCTCCTTGATCATCATAACCACAAGTTTCACTCCATACCAGAACTACCTTGTAGCTTTCCAACCAGTCAAGCAGTGTGGTGAGCAGCAAAGCATTGGTGTGTTGCTGTCCAAACTAGTGGGATCTAGCTGGAATCCAGGGTTACCAATACAAAATCTGTTTTCTACCACAAAAAGAAAAAAAAGGCCTAATACATTCTAATATGTTCACTAATTGGTTTAAGAGTTTGTCCATGAGTTTCACACAGAAAAAGCCTCACACATCTGCTGGGCAAATATCCTTCTAGATATCTGGAAGTCTGCCCACTTACAAGTATTTTCATGGAGATTTGCAGATGTGATTTGGGCCTAGCAATCGTAAGGGGCTCTGGTTTCTGTTAGGCACATCAAACCTGACAGGGACAGTATTTTACCACAGCGCAGAACCTGCCACCAGAAGATGACAGTGTCTCTATGAGCTGTCATGTACAATTTTTGCAATTAAATAGGCCCAAGTATATTTATAAGTATAAGGGGCTCTTCAAAGAATACAAGTCTCTTGTTCCCGTTGCGTGTCCTGCAGAAGAGAAAGCACCTGAGGGGAAGAGAGTGGTCTGAGGTTTGGGTCTTCGTGGCATGGAGTTCCAGAGAGACTCTCTATAGATGACGAGAGCAGCTTAGAAAAGCTGTTATTTTCAATTGTGAAGCAGGAAAAAAGCAACCCAGAGGCTGTTTCAATGTGAGAGAAATCAGCATAGCTTCTGTACTTTTAGAATCTAAGTGCTGCCCTGGGAGACTTAGGGTCAGTGTGAGATCACATTGAAGCAGAGACAGCAGAGAGGAGGATCCCAGTAACTCACCCTAGATAACCATGAAAATTATGGATGCTGCACTGACCACAAAATGTTTCCAAAGAACAGTAGTGTGACTACAGCAGGCACTTGTTTTGCCTCAGCTATCAAAGAGCAACACAATTAGCTCCGAGGAAAGCAGTCACCCCTTGGTGCAGCTCCACTGGGTGAAATACCTGGAAAAACGGAGAAACAGAAGTGTTGCTCTTCCCTTTACTTACATTTCTGTGCCTAGATTTATGTTTGTCAGATAGTCACAAGTTAAGAGAGCCTTAAAATGTACCAAATAAATAAACAGAATTATATTCTTGGGCAAAATTTTTCCACTCATCTACCTTCCAAACTGTTGGCATTACTCCCAAGGAGGAGTCTAGACATACATCTGAAAATAGCCCTTCATTTGTACTATATTGCTGCAAATATGAGGTCATCTTTATGTACTCATAGCTCTAACAAAGCTTCACCTGCTTTGAATAAGCCTATTTTGAACAATGTGATGGTATGTAGAGATATTTCAGATAGTCTAAACAAACAGGTATGACAACAGAAGCAATGTAGATATACCTTCACAGTCATAGCCTAAGCTAACTAAAGCTGTTGCTGGGGTAAGGCTGCTTTCAGCAGTCCTGCTACCTCTAAATCAAACATCCCTCTGTTATCCCTAGAGGTAAACCAAGTGCTGTTACCCAAGAAGCAAGAGTAGGCAGGGGACAAGGACCCACAGAAGAAACAGTGGTATGGAGCAGCCCAGATGGTCGAGTGGAGCAGTAGACCTTGCACACAGGCAGCAGACAAAAAAAATCTCTTGAGAGCTCCAAGTGTTTCTCTGCAATACTGAGACGTAAGATGTAGACATACCAGTCAGGTCATAACACCACAGAATCATAGAATGGTTTGGGTTGGCAGGGACTTTTAAAGGCCATCTAATCCAAACCCCTGCAGTGAGCAGGGACATCTTCAATTCAATCAGGTTGCTGAAAGTCTCGTCCAGTCTGACCTTGAACGTTGCCAGGAATGGGGCAACCACCACCTCTGTGGGTAACCTGTTCAAGGGTTTCACCATCCCCTTTCGTAAAAAATTTCTCCCTTATATTAGGCAAAGGTACACTCTCCCAATTTTCTTTCAAATCCAGCTGAGGAAGAGGCTGTTTCAACAAGTTGAGGGTTCACCTCAACTCACTAAAGCTCATCTCGCAAAGGCTGGAATTCTAGATGTTATTGTCTCTTTGATTCATTCTGCTGGACACAATAATCACTCATTACACTGACATAGTGCAACCACCTTGGCATCATCAGCTCAGAGTAAAAATCCTGAAGGGTGGAAACATTAAAGTATAAAAATCAGCCCTTATAAAGAGAACATGTATAAACTCAATGTTTAAAGTAGAGCAAATGTATTTGAGAACATAGGAAGATTCAACTATGATCAGTCAGTCAGTGGGAATATTTATACTGGGACAAGGGCACTTCCCTTGGACTACGGCTGCTACCATGCTCACCTGGTATCTGCAGTTCATCACACTAAATTCATTTACAGACCTAATGGACAGCACCATTGCCATGGACACACACAGCTGAGTGAAAGGAATACAAATCTAAGAGGGTCCAACAAGTGATTCAAACAGATACTCTTCTGAAACACAACAAATAGGGCACAACAAGAGTCTAAGTAATCTTAGATTTGTCTCTCCTTGGACTGATTTCCTATTACTGGGTCCACTCTTGAATGTATGAGAGGATGAAAGAGGAAAAGGGATTAGTTTATAAAGACCATGTTAATAACTCGTTTCCAGACTCCTTAATATAATGAGGTGCCAACTACCAGGCTTTCACATCATCCTATCTTGTTACCTCCCAGGCTTAAACTTCTGAACCATTAAGTAGCCTGCATTCATTTCAACCACTCACTTCAAAACACGCAGGTATTTCACAATTCCTTATGGCATGTGTGCTTCTCAGAATGCTAGGATTAACTTCAATGCCAGTGTACAAAAGCCAGATGCTTTTCCAAAAGCTTGTGTGAGCCACCTTTACTGAAATGGCATATATGTGCATCCCACTGCTCTGTCAGACTGAGCAGAAGGGATTAGATACACTCATTTGATAACATCCATCCAGCCAATATAATAATGCCATCTATAATGCTGTAGTACAAAGCTACTGAATCACTTCAGAACACACAGTCACAACTCACAAGGAAAAAATGCATAAAAGTATTTTACCTTTAGCTCCTGCAGTCTGCTTTCCATTTGCTTTACACTAAGGTTTATACCCTTCCTTATAGAGAACTATGTACATGTATCTTTGCAATAAATAATCTAATCCTACACACCACACCAACATACAACATTATCAAAATGTGGAGAATACAATATTTCTCGAGCTTAGCCTGCTAAAATTCAGGTTCCTATGCAGTCATAATGGTGAAATTATTTCATAAACAAATATATGTCTCCCAAATATTCATGAGGCAATCTTTCATCCTTAGCATAAAACACATGTTAGAGATACATGGGGGATTTTCCTTGAACATAAAGATGTCTAAGATTTCTTGCATTCATCTTACAGGGCTATTTCTCATATTTAGTGATTTACCCCATTTCCATCTAGCAATTTGTCTCTCATGCCAGCTTATCTGAAGATCAAACATTAAAAATAAAACTAATATTTAATCCTGATAACATTTAAATATTTGCAGATAATTATCACATTTTTCCAGGTCCCAGCATTATTTTCCAAGCAACCAATATTTAACTCCCTGTCTTTCCTTCAAAATCAGTACTTCTTGTCCACAACTAGAAACTTCAATTCTGCTAAAATACTACTCTCGGCATTTCAATCCAAAATGCTCATGTTATCACTAGTTATAGAAATAAGGAATTTATTCATATTCCATTCATAATCAAAACACAATTTCATATTATATCATATTATCACTTGTCATAAAACCAAGGGACTTCCTCAATTCATACCTAGCAAGGACCACTATAGTTGCTCTGTTTTATTGTTAAAAGAAATGTGGCAACTCTTGCATATTCTAGATTGCAAAAAGGACAATACAGTTCTGGTTTCTGGGTCTAGTACCATTAACATGAATAAATCTGGTCATATGTAGAAAACAAATTATTAAAGTTTATTTCTTAACAGTAAAAAAAAAAAACCAATTATGTGCTTTCATATGTAGTTTTATATACATATACATATATATATATACGTGCACACACATATATGTATGCCCTTTAATTTTTCTCTGTGTGAATAATTCACTCCACACTGATCAGCAGGCTTTTGTGCTCCAGTAGCAACAGCTCCTGTCATTAAGATTTAGGTTGCATGGGGCACTCGGAATTATTAAATCTATTTCTAAAAGAATGATTGATTCAATTCATTACCAGCTTTCAGTATACAATAAAAACTTTCTGAACTTTAGAAAAAAAAGTCATGAAGCAAATCCAAGTGATAATAAATCACCTGTATAAATGTTAACAAAATGGACTCAACACATGAAATTCACTATGCATGGCCACAGTGAATGCTGTATAAATAAAACATATTTTCTTTTGCACTAAGTAACAATTCAAGGAGCTAAAATAATTCAGTGTAGTAGAAAATGGGTAAAAGCTGGCTGTAGCAGAGTGCACAGTAAAGATCCTTATTGACTGATTAGCAATTTGTTTCTACAAACACTGCACAGCAGTTGCCCTACTTTGCAGAAGGCTATTAGAGCCTAATGAAAAATGTGCATTTTCACTAGAGTTAATGGTCTTGAACAGAAGCCCTATGCTTCTACGAGGCTTTATTCTGGACTTAAATTATGGATTCACACCTGTCATTACAGCTATTGTCCCTTGTTTTTACAATATATGCACATTACACAGTTTTGTATTAATAGTGTGACTCCAGTGAACATGAGGAACAAAACCCATCACTCTCAGATGAAGAAGGCACTGTCCTGTGAGAACAAGCAGCAAGACTCTGTCAGCAGATGGGCTGATGCCTGAAGAGCAAATTTAGCTGGGTGTTTCCTGCTTTTGACATTTCAGGCTCTCACTTAAAGACTTCGGCACGGGGAGTGGTCTGCTGTACATGGCAGCTGAAGTTACAAGGACCAGAACTGTAGATGAAGTTCTGAATTAATTAGAGACCAGGGCACTGGCTGGGGATTCCACTGCCCAGGAGAGCACAGAGCTGGGCAAGGTGCAGGCACCACAGCAGGGAGAACAGGGCAGTGTCACAGGGCAACCTCTCTGCTGTCACCGGGCATGGAGTGCAGGGTGCCAGCACAGCCAAGAGCCAGCCCTGTTGTACAAATCCACAGTAGCAAAAAGCTAAGGATAATATAAATAGGCAAGCAAAATAAAAGAGGAACTATTTTACTTTTTAACAGATGATAACAGGAGCTTTCCCCTTCCCACTCCAGGGATAGAGTTGAGAAAAGGAGCCACAAAAAGGTTAAAATCATGGGTTGGGATAAAAATAATTTACTGGAAACAGCAATGAGATAAGAAAAATGAGCAGAAACAGCAACAGTATTAATAAAAAAAAGGCATAAGACAGAGAAATGATTTACATGGAAAGTAAGAGTACTGGACTGTTTCACCCACCACATTTTTTCTCTCCACTGGAAAGGAGAGTCTCTTACTCTCATTCCTGCTGCCCTTACTCCTGCCCCTGACAAGTGACACTACATGGTATTGAATAAAATTAGCACCTGGCCATGGTCCCCTCCAGCTCTGTAAAAAATTAACTCTCTCCTGGCCAAAACTAGGACAATCAGTCATTGCCTATTTCTAGTTATGCCTTAATAAACATACATTGGGCTGATTATTTTTTTGTGGAGCTGCATGTTTTACCTCATGTTATTTCATATCTAATTTGAGGCTATGTGACTCCAGACTAAACTTTGTATTTACTTGTGTATGTGGACACATATACATGTTGTGTATATGTGTTATATGGTTTGCGATTACAGCCAGTTATTTACCTGATCTGATTTCATGTGCATTGGAGATAGTGTTCACAGACATCTTTGGTCTACATACATGTATTTATGGCTGGCTATGAGATTTGTTTTTATTTTTCTTCTGCTTTCTTTACTACAAAATCTAGTTCTTATCTAGTTCTGGTTCATAGTCGAAGTAGAATTCCCAGAGACTATTATCTTAAATAATAATAGAACTGTTTGTTTTCCTCCATTTCTTATTTTTGATCAGCCTTAGGGATGATTTTGGGACTGTTCTTTATTTTCTTGTCCTCTGTTTATTCATTTTGCTATCCACTTCTTCAGCTGAAACAGGGCTTGTGATGATAATGACAGTAACAACAACAGAATTGAATGTGGTGATTTTTTTGTGCTCTTAAGATTTTGCTTTCTGCAAAAAATTGCTATTGATTGTTCATCAAGATGTCTGCTGCAACCCATTATTTATATCCACTCCAGTTCAGACTTCTTGGAGAGAATTACATGGCTGATGATGTGAACAAGTGCTCTGTATATGGAATGCTATTTTTTGATTGCTGAGCTTCCTATAAGAAAATCTGTTATTAACTTCTTAATTCTTGTGGGTTTTGCTAAGAATCAAAAACTTATAAAGTTATTCTCAATTAAATAAATATCTGTTTTCTTAAAATAAAAAACATATAAAAGGAAAAGCATGTTCTCACCCTGTCTGAACGCACTGAGCACCTCTAACAGTTTCATGACTACCATCACATAGATATAAGCCCATAAACACAGTCCATGTACTCTAAGTTTGCACATTACAGAACAAACATCAACACCTGTTGATATCACGTCTCCTTTAGACCTTGCATGTGTGGAAACATCCAAAACATCCATTTAACCTAAAATTTTCTCAAGCCTCCTGAACAGATGAACAGTGGTGGCTAAACTGTGGTCAGATGGTGGTAGTCCAAGGACTACTAACAAGGTGTACTGAGTAGTGTGGTGTAGGAACTTGTCAGTTCTCCATCAGTGCACCACAAGCGTTTTGCAGGGTTTATAATAACTTGTTGGCTTGGGAACTTGTGCTTCAGGGCATGGTCATTCGTAATGAACACAAAAAGCCCTGAGCCAAACCAGGGGGCTACTGGGTTTTTTTCCAATTTTTATACACTAGTCATAATAAACAAAATACAGCAATTTTTCTTCTGAAGCTAGGGTCCCCAAAAGTCTCAAATCTTCAGTCTTCTCATCCTGCCACTCAGCATGTTCCCACTGCTTCAGATTCCACTCACGGCAGTAATGGTTGGATATTTTTTTCAGCAAGAGCCTATGCAAATATCATGTCTTCAAAACACACTGCAGGCAGTTCACAGTCAATCACATTAACTGATAATATAAATTACATTGAGAGAACTGATTTATCTGTTCTGATTGCCTAAGTATCACGTAGCATAGTGCTTCTTAATCTCTTTTAATCTCTTTTAATTAGAAGGACGACAGATCTTTATGAAAATTGCATAGGTCAGATTATGTTTTGCTGTCTCTGTAGTTTTTATTTACAACCAAACAGAAATTAGATTTACATTTTAAAGGTCATAGGTTGCCTACAGGTGCTAGCTTACTTGCAGATAACAGTCCATGTATGGAAACATGTAGACCATTTTATTGGTTCAGTCATGTTGCAGACTGCCTGACAATGTCTTCTACAATTTATTAAATACCAACCCTTGGCCTTCAAAGGCATGAATAAAAAATTAGTTACTGGTTCAAATTAGCTGTGATAAGAACACAGGCACAGAGGTCTGGCACATACCAGCAACACTACAAGAAAGAACACATGGTTGGAATATAAAGCATGTATATAGGCACAAGCATGAGTCAGTATTTAATTTGGGGATGGCAGGAATTAGGACATGATGAAGGCATGTCAGTTGTCCCTGATTTTTAGAATCAGCTATGAAGGTTCCTGACCAAATGCACACTTTTCTTGCCCACTCCCATCTCATCATGTTGAATCTAGTCCCACCATTGCAAAAGGGATCCTTTGGGTTGGTTGGGGAAGTGCTTTGGTTTTACTCAAAAAAACCACATGAAAATTCTGGGTTTTTACTTACTCACTTTGGGGATAAAGGGAGTAGATCTCTTCCAGGTAATACTATTCAGAGTTAAAAACATATCTAAAGCATTAGAGGGAAATTAGGTGTTCTTCTTTGCCAGCTCTCTCTTTAATGCCTGTTCAGAGTTACTTCTAAAGCTTTGTCCAAGCCACAAGGCTTAGCCTTCTATGCCTGGGCAATTCTGTATTTCAATAAGTTTTGTAACTTAAAAATATTACTAGAGACCTTTTTATTTTTCTGCCTGATAATTCCCTTAAGAGAACTTGTACGTTTGAAAATTTTGCGTTCTCTTGAACTCAGTGTGATTTTTATGCTTCTTAGAGGAGAATCTCTTCAGCTCTACAATACTTATCCTTTCAGGGACACATTTTCCTCCACACTGACGGCACATTAAATTTATTGGAAGCTGCACATCTCAGAGAAAACCGACATGATAAATCTGACTGTGCCGCTGCCCTTTCTGAGAATCTAGAATTTTTTTGCTTATAAGCTCTATTATTTTATAAAAAGTGAGAGGAAGAAAAAGGTATTACTGTATTTTAACCCATTACATTTCCAGAAACTGAAATCTCGTTTCATGCTTTCCTGAAAGAGTAAGAGTCACAGAATAATCTTCCCAGCTGGGCTGGCTTTCAGCAATGAACTTGGCTGACCTTAGAAGAAAAACAAAATTGCATTATGCCAGACAGAGTCCAGATGCCCTGCCTTTTTCCACAACAGCTCTTGTACATAGAAGCTTAAGGACATGAGGCTGTTGAAGGAAATCCTTATGACATATGACATATGATCCTAGGTAAAACCTTAAAATACAGAGGGGGAATGAAGCCACTGCAATTTTTTTTTCACAAGCATATCTTCTGCTCGGTTGATATTGCTATAGTTCATCTTAAATTGCTACCATTAATTTAGTGAATTAGTCATCAACTATTTACAGCTAGACACAGAAGCATTTGTCATAAACATCAGAAGAAGAGAAGAAAAATAGCTTTTCCTAACACTATTGTGTGTTTAATTTTGCCACATAATGTGTCTGAAGTCATTAGTCACTGGTGTATTTCTTTCTGGAAAGGGCAAAAGATCAGTTATAAAGTTACCCAACAAAATTATAAAGTATACATATTTTCTGCTGCATAACACAAGACAGTCACAACAGGAGATACTGTCTCACATCCTGAATCTGTAAATTTTATCAGAAGACCAGAAAAGTCTGCTTCCTCTAATGTAGTCCTTTTCCCTCTCTTCTGCCTTGTCTTCTTCAGGATGAACATTCCCAGGTGTCTCAGTTTCTCATCACAGAAATGATGCTCCAATCCTTTAAACCTCTTTTTGACTCTCTGATGGACTAAGAGTATGTTCATGTCTCTGTCGTACTGAGACAGCACTCCAGGTGTGCTCAGACTAGTGCTAAGGATGCCCTCCCTCACCTACTGGCCGTGCTCTTCCTAAAGCAGCCCAGGGTGCCATTGACTTTCTTTGCCACAGGGGCACATTCCTGGATCATAGCCAACTTTTCTGCCCTGCAGGACTTCCAGGTCCTTCTCTGCAAAGCTGTTATTTTATGCTGTCTACTGTGCACCTTTTTCCTCCACACATACATGGAAGCCAACATAGAAACAAGAGAAAAATTGCCATGGGAGGCATAGGATTATTATAATATTCACAAATCTTGTAGATGCTTTAAGTCACACACAGTTTTTATACCCTCTACTGTGGAAAAAAAAACCAAATAAGTGGTTTCTCATGTATACATTTTGTTGGGACCCAAGCTCAGCACCTCTGGGTAGAGCTGGATGGGGCTCTTTCATCTCTCAGTAGGTAATTTACGATGACGCATGAGTGGTAATTTGCTATCTTAAATAAACATATAAGTGAGTGATGACTGTGGAAACAGGGTATGCAAGTTACGGTTTGCCTGGAGGGATTTAATTTCTCCACTGAACATTCTCATGCAGCATCTGAGCTCTGCAGCCTGGTGATTAATCTTCCTGAACACCAGACTGCTTGTAACAGGTTCTGGAGGTTCCTATCTGGAGTGTGCAGCACTGCTAATTGGAAAATCCACAGAACATCTGACGTGTGTGGTCCTAAATGAGCCTGGCTTATTAAGTATATTTATTAATGCCTCTTGCAGTCAGATACACAGAAATATTGTGGGTAAAGCTATTGGATGCACCTAGGAAGAATAATTAATCTTGTAAACAAGCCAGCAGAGGAGTGGGATATAAATCAAGGCATCTGCTACCTTATGTCACCTTAAGTGTAAAGGAAATTTTTGTTGTCTTTGGTTGAATGCTGTGTGATACCTTAGCAAAGCTCATCAGCATGTTTGCAGCAATGTCCAAATACTGTACAACAAAGAAGGAATTAATACCCATGTATATGAAGAAGTAAAAGTTGCAGTGATCAGATGACTGTTTTTACAGACAGATATCAAGAAAAATAGTGTATTCTATCATAATGTAGTACTAAACTATTGTCTAAGTGTATGATAGATGTTCTGCCTGTGGTATGTAGTATCTGGCCGTTGATGGACTGGATTTACCCCTGCTTTTAATCCAAAGAACTACAGAAGGACTCATCTATGCTAAAGGGTATGAGAATAATGCCTCTGACTGCAAAAAAAAAGTAGAACTGAATAAGAACATGGTTTGATGTGAGACCATTAACATATTGTAAACAGATTAGGCAGATAAACATAATGATAAAAGTGTACAGAACATGAAAGACACAACTCTGAGTGTCTCCCTTATTGCACTGATGAAATTTAAGCAGGAACCAAGGAGACACTTCGGATTTCTTCCTGTACAAGCTTCCCAGAATACACCCCGACAAACCTTGAATTAGGCTCTGGTCAAGTTCCAAGGCATGCTCTGATTCTGATGGAAGGCAAAGTATTTCAGCTTTCCTGTTCAGACAAAACCAGCTGGCATCTGTTGGCTAGTTGAGGCCATAAAGGACTAAGCTACCGGTCATCAGTGCAAGATGGCTGTCAATGACAGTGTTCATATTCAAGCTATATAAAAAACCCCACTGTGATGCTTTTCAGAAATACTCTGAAAAGTCCCTGAATTCTCACTGTCAGTGTGACAGTGAGCTTTGCTTTAAAGTGCAAAGAGCATTTGCTATCTGCTGAAAGCTGAGAAGCACAGAGGCTGCCAGTGCCACTCCTGCCCCTTGCAAGGAGACCATACAGCTCCATACCATTATTTAAAAGACTCTTGTTTACTTTGGCTGCTTTAAACCACTAAGCTTTCCTCGCACCCTGTGCGGGGACAGAGTGCAAGGAGACCACATGCTGCTCTGTGCTTCTTCTCACAGCAGCATAACTCAAGCTGTGTTCTTAAGCAGCTCATATCATAATCTTACAAGCTTTATTATCTTTGGCACAGCTATAGAAGAATAAGACAATCTTCAGGAAAAATTCTAAGCCCTCTCCACCTCCAGTCAAATCCATTAGGACTAAACTGCACTAACCTCTAGACTGGCATTAAGACTGGATGAGAATTTCAAGTGTGATTTAGGTATTGCTTTCTGGGAACTTTTTCTTTATTCTTACTATCTGTCAAACCTTATATAATTCATGGATTTTTTTTAATATAGTGAGCTGAAATGGATGTTATGCATTAATATTTTATCTTGAAATCAAGACAGTAACTGTTTATTATTAAGGTCGTGACATAGGCTAAAAGCATTAAATAATATCTGTGAAGTTATTTTAAATTTTGAAACAATTCTTCACAGAGTTAAGCATTATAAGAATTGTTAGAATCTGCAGGCTTTGGAAGAGAGGAATGATTTGTTAATCCAACTCAGCAGATGATTTCTAGAACTTTACAGTGGCAGGATGTACTTTCTCCTTCACAGTCTGGGCCACAGCTTCTTAGTGAAATACAATGACAATTAATCTCTGCTCAGTATTCCCACAGCACATTGTGTTCATTGTCCACTACAGCTCCCATGTGTGACTAAACAGCGTCTGTAGTACCCACTGTAAATGCAAAGTTTTTTGTGATCTCTAAATAGGAATGATGGCACCAAGCCACTCACCTTCTTCCTTTTAAAGCACAAAAACTCCTTCAGAAAACACTAAGTGACAGAAACACCAACCAGCACTGCTGCAAACAATTTTGAGTAGACTGCATTTCCTTTCCATTATCCTGGACCAACACCTCCAGCTCAAATATAAAGCCTTTCTCATCTAGGCCACTCCTATGTCCAGCTCCAGCAAATCACCCTGTCATATCAACAGCTTTCTGCTTGACCACTCACTGGAGTCTCCCAGTCAGGGAAGTTCAATCTTCCAAGCTCCTCTCAGCAGGGATAGGGGCTACAGAAGCCTGAGAGGCAACAAAAATCTTGTCCCAGTAGCACCATGCAATGAGAAGTTTCTAGAAGTGCCCCCTCTTTGAGAGGTGGATTGCACTGTGTCCCAAACTTTACTTTGCTCTCCTCAATATCAGTATTTCATTTTCCATACTCTTCAGCTACTCTACATTTTGTTGATGTCATGTCAATCTGAACAAGAATTTCTCAAAGTGAGGACATAGCACACAAAGTTCACTGTAGGACTTGCCTTGAACTCAGCCTCATTTATGTTTGATTTTAAAAGCTGGCTTTCTACATTTTTAACAAACCCTGCAATACAAGTTGAAGGTTAGATCCACAGTACGAGTTTAAGCACTTCTAACTGGTGCAGTGCAACTCAGAAGAACAAGGTCAGACATCCTGGCATCCTCAGATAACTAATGGAGAGAATTAGGCACAATTCCAAAGGGTAATACAGAAATATCACATGCCCAATACAGAAAGCAGCCAAGAAATTTTAGTTAATTAATAAGTTTCACCTCCATCCTAGAGATTAGACATGGTCCTTTTGCAGTCTTGAATGAGGTACCCTCTCCTAGCAGAAAGTACCTTGAGATGCTTTCAGGAAGAGGATTTAAATCAGTCCTGAACTGTGTTAAAAATACGTGTTTCTTAGGAGTAGGTCCTCCCCATATGTCTATACAATGTTCTGAGTAAGAAAAACACCCATGAATTCTCTGCAGCTCAGCAGTCAAGATCAGAGCTTTCAAGGCTGAGAAGAGAAATGCAAATATCTTACTTTGTAGCCTGCAGATTATAACATTAACCTGAGCATGGAAGGCTTGGGCTCTGGTTTACAGGGTGACTAATTCCTAGTGGTCTTGCCAAGTAATCTCAGGGTGTCTGGACTATACACATCTGTCAGAGACTGAAATATTATAGTTTATGACTTAAATATTTCCATGAAGGACTTTTAAAACTGTATTACAAAAGCTGCAGAGAGGACTACCGAACCCTGAATGAGGCCCTGACTGAGACCTTACACCACTCACTGATGAAGATAAGATAAACAACTCAGGGCTGGGGACAGTCACGGAGCACAAGCTTAACACCTCCAAGGTGGAGACCACAGCCCCAGAGCTATCAGCTGCCAGGCTTGCACAGACCCTCCACCAAAGGGTGGGGGGAGAGAGGCTTTGGGTGTGTGTTGGAAACGCCTCTGGTCAGAGGCGCAGTGACCGCCCATCCTGCACTGTGCAGAGGAGCCCAGCTGAGGGGTCCTCACTGCGGGGGGAGAAGCTTATCCACAGCAGAAGGGGTGACATGGCCCACCACAGGGGCTGCCCTCAAAGGGGTCCCCAGACCCTGCACCAGAACACCAGAGATGATGCAACAGACCCTCAGTGTTGCAAGGGACAGTGTGTCAAGCTGGCCCCTGCAAGAGAGATGTGGGTGTTCCCACCTGGCCCAAAGCGTATATTAATCCACGGGATTCTGTACTCTCTGGCGTGTGGTGGCGTGTGGTGGCGTGTGGCAGCGTGTGGCACCATGGCACAGTGTGTGGCACCATGGCACAGCATGTGGCAGCATGTGGTGGCATGCGGTGGAGCATGGCAGCGTGTGGTGGCATGTGGTGGCGTGTGGCAGCGTGTGGTGGCATGGCACAGCGTATGGCAGCGTGTGGTGGCGTGTGGCAGTGTGTGGTGGCGTGTGGTGGTGTGTGGCACCATGGCACAGCGTGTGGCACCATGGCTCAGCGTGTGGCAGCATGTGGTGGCATGTGGTGGAGCATGGCAGTGTGTGGCACCATGGCCCAGCGTGTGGTGGCATGTGGTGGCATGGCACAGCGTGTGGCAGCGTGTGGTGGCATGTGGCAGTGTGTGGTGGCATGGCTCAGCATGTGATGGCGTGTGGCAGTGTGTGGTGGTGTGGCACAGTGTGTGGCAGCGTGTGGCAGTGCGGCCACGGTGGCGATAGGGGACCCTCACCACGAGCAGACCAGATGGAGGGGAGCAACGAGACATCGTTGGGACCCTCGGATGGGTGATCTGCTTCCACCTAACCCCTGTCACCTCTCCCTGCCCCCCCAGCCCCCCACGCACACTTCTTTTTCTATTTCTTTCTTTCTTTCTTTTCTGTTTCCTTCTCTTTGTTTGTCTACTATTAAATAAAATACATCCATTTTTTGGCATCAACATCTAACCTCGTTTCGTTTTAATCTCGTTTCTGGGAATATTTTGAACCTTCTGAGTTCTTTCCGGTTTATGCTCAGAGACTTAGCTTGCTTTCCTTTTCTGGGTTTAAACCACATCGTAACAACATCTTGTAGGGCAGAGTAAATTAAAAGGAAGTGTTCTGTAGATCTTCACAACACCAGCAGGAAAGTCTTCTGCAACTCTAAGCAACACCTGATGTTCTGAAAGTACTTTAGAATTCAATGATATCCCACAGTGGAAAAGTAAACTTCATCATTATCATGCAAATATTATGGTGTGTTGCTAAGGCTGCATAAAAATACTACCTCTACATCTCTTTTCCAAAGTAGTGATGAAATAGGTTTTACAAACTGAAATACTTGCTTGAAATATGACATAAAAAATTAAATATCTATATTACTCTCATACTTATCAGACGTAAAGAAAAAGATGGATATTTGGAAAGTGGCAATTTATTATACTGCCAGTAAGAAAATCTAAAATTGGAAAGCAATAACTGGTTTTCACAGTAGCTCCAGAATTCTTGAGTTAAATTAGCCCTTGATTAAGTCTGCTGCATTCTTTTGGTAAGCAGGATTGCAGGATTGTTCTGCTTAAATTAGAACTTCCTCATTTTATAAGCTTTCACCCAAAGCACTTAAAAAAATTTAAAAAAAAAAAGCACAATACTGTTGAAAGAGCTGATGTTCTCTTTGTTTGCAAATGCAGTGAATAACTAGTTCACGTGTAGGCTGTAGAACATGTTTTAAATTATCTCTACAGAGGTAAGTAAAGAAGCATTTTTCAGAATAAGTAAATTTACATTAATTCAAAAGCACAAAAATAATGATGCTTATTGCTTTCCTTTTCTCTGCAACCACCATTGATTTTTGATGTGTGTATTAGCAGCATCATGCAGGACACTCTTTTATCTTTTTCTGTCTGGCTTTGCAAAAGCATCTGCACTCCTTAGAGCTCTTCTTCATTCCAGTGCACTCTTCTCTAAGGCAAAAAAATGGCCTATAAAATGTTTTGGAAGTTAATTTTGAACCAGTACCAGAATGGCTCTTAAAAGCAAGCCTTTACTATAAAATCCTGCTTCCAGCTACAATTTGCTGAGGTCTAATGGCCATCTGACAATTAAACACTCTGTACCCAGATATGAAAGAAAGCAGATACACAAAGAACTCTCAGTATTTCTATATCCCAGCTAGCAAAAGCTCCAATTCAAAATGTAGCTCTCCGAGCATATGCCAAAGAATGGAGAGGACAGGTCAGAGGGCCAGTTGTTTGCGTCACCAGAGGTTTCACAAGACAGAATGCATTAAGAATATTTATGAGTTGGATGAGCAGAGTTGCCCGTAATGCAATTGCAGCTCATTTAATTGAGAAAAGGGAATGAAAAATGCTTACCTCAACATGTCTGCTTAAGCCGTCATCTGATTTACTCCATTTGTATCAATACAGGAAGTCAAAGAAGCAAATTGAATTTATGGACCAGTGGAAGATAAACCAATTTTCTCAGAGAAACCCAAGTATCATTGCTCATACCTCAGTCTCCTCTTCTGTTTTCACATCAGTCATTGTACACAGCACTTTTACACAGCAGTAAACCAATTTAAATGATCCATACATGCCAGCTATTGTACTGCTCACACACCATACCTCCAGTGCAACTTTGCTCTCTGTAGGGCAGCTGAAGCAGCACAAATCACCATGCAGCACCCTGACAAGGGTGAGGGTCCTGGCACAGACATCCCCACTCCCCTCAGCTCTTGGTGGCCTCAGAAGGGAAGTGCCAAGATGCTAGATCCTCATGCTCCCCTCTTCTCATGTAAGTCTGTTCACTTGCAATGAGGTGTCCAGCTGTCAGGACTCAAAAGTGCTCCCATTATACTGCTTAGTACCAATTTAATGACAATCTTGCCCTCCCACCAGCCCAAGTCCTTTTTTTATGGTTGACATAAACATGTGTGCCTTTCAAGGCTACTTGTTTTAAGCAGCTTTTTCAAATATCTCAGTTAATTCCAACTGAAAAGCAACAGTGTGTCAAAGACAAAGCTTTAATGTAAATAGGCATGGATTTGAAAATGCAGCTGACATGCCAGACATTTTTCTAGACTTGGCATTTCTCTGACAGAAAATGCCAGACTTATCAGAACTGAAATGTTCTAGAGAATATGTTGGCAAAACATCCAACTGACTCAGGGATGTTCCCATGGAAATCTGCTTTGTCGCTGGCCCATGTGACCTCACCTCTTTTGTCCCCTCATGTCTCCAATGACCAACATGATGGGGAGCCAGGGAGCCAGGAATGAATCAGTAAGCACCTCCAGAGCAAAGGAGTTCTATTTCTAGGGAGCCTATGAAGTGGGTTTTGCTTTTTGAAAGACAGTGTTTCACAGTGGTCCATGATGGGAATCTAACCCAGGACCTTCATACCCACAGAAGCTTCCTCCCTTTTGAGCCGGATGCAGGGAACTTTGGGATGCTCAGCTTCTACTACATTTACTGAAAACATGATCTTCTCTGGTGTATCTTCCCATGCTTCTCAGTATAATTTGTTTCATAGTAGGCTTTTGGCTGAAATCCCCCACTATTTGAAATAAATGGACCCAGACAACAAGCACCTCCTTTTGTAGGCAGGGAAGGTTGTCTTGATGACAAGGTCATCAAACAGCCATCTGCTGTAGCCAAAACAAAAGTAATCATGAAGTTGCCTCAGGGACTGGAAAACTTACAAGATCCAGGCTATTTCCTCTTGTTTTGGCCTCTTTTCCCTAGAAAGGGAAATAATGCAGGGATAAAGAGCAGCAGAGTGCACTGCAACTCATATGCTAGTAGGAAGGACATCTGTGAATCTGGGCCAGTCCCTTGTGTTTTCACTCTTGGAAGGAGTTGCTAAAGCAGAGTGTGGGCCAAGTTCCCTAAGAGGTGCTTGGAGAGTTAGAAAAGCCTAATTTGACAAGGTCACCACAAAGCAGACTGACCTAAGCTACTTTGCAGAGGTAGTGTAGACTTTCTAACTGGGGTTCAGCTGACCTTTGGCTGCCAGATGACATCCTGGTTCAGGATGCAGATCCCTATGCTGCCTGCATCTGAAGTTAGACAGAGTGCACCCCACCCACAGCGCTGAGCACTTCAGTATGCATTTTCAAACACATCAAAAGTGGGTTTTCTCCACATGGACATAAGGTCATTCTGTCCTTGGTATGTCGTGGAGGAGTTCCACCAAAATCATTATAGAGGTATGATTACATGCAATTCTCACTGCTCATTCTCCATTTTTTTCTTAGTCAAGATCAGGTATGCAGGATAGTTATTTTCCTGTTTGACAAAGTGCTTTCAGATCACTCTGGGAGGAGAGCTAGATGCCATCTCCTTGCCCTCAGGAGATTGTGCCTGCCTTCCCCACACAATAATGATACACAGGAATCTTGAGCAGCACTAGTCTGGTCAACAATGGCCACAGATTGGAAAATGTGTATTTGTGCACTCAATTCTAATCCTTTAAGCACAAAACAGCAAATTGCAAAGGGCACACGATTATTTTTGGTGCTCACGTCTTAGTTCCAGGATAAATTACTAAATCACTGAAGTTTACCACCATCAAAACATAAGCTTACAAATGGCAGAAAGTGCTAATACACATGGCTTTCTGGAGTTCATGATTAATGTTGAAGCAGAAAAGCTCCAGGCTGATTTAAATTGGTCCTCATCTTGACAGACATTAACAAAGAAGGGGCTTTCTTTTCTGATTTTTTTTGAGGGAGTGGTGGTATAATTATATAAAGTTTTAATTCAATAACTAGAACTGCCAAACTCAGCGGGAGAAATAACACATAATGACTAGACGTTAGAGAAGAATGATGCAAAAACCATCAAGGCTGTAGCTGTATCATTTATAAGGACAACACAGCCTGGAGAAAGACTGTGTACATTTTAATACAGTGACCCCAGAAAGTAGACTTATATAGAATTAACAAACAAGCAAGTATAATCTATTGTTTATGACAGGCAACAAATACACAGCCTTGGCAACAGAGTTATTTATCCGTGGACGATGGATAGCATGGAAAACACCACCAGCAATAAATGATTTCCCAGTTCAAACAGAGATGTCCACAACCCTAATGTGAAAGGATCACATTTGAAAACAGGTAACATGACTCTGTCTCTATGGCCCTTCTTTCCTGGACATTTATTTACTGATGATCAATCTTACTAATTCAAAATTATAGTTTCTCCACTCATTCTCCATTGCCATCAATGTTCAAATCTGGACTTAAGTGATCTTATTCTTCTGTCCTTAAGTTCACCAGTAAATGTTTGGATTCATCATTTGGGAAATTCAAAATTGGCAGGAAAAAATACCAACACAGCTTCTGTATCATAAGCAGTGATACATATACTCCGTCTGTGATGGTCGTCTTCTTTCAGCAGATCCCATAGCTGTCCCATCTTTGAGGTCTCCTTTGCTTAGAGCTGCCTTTTTAATAGATGAGCCAAACTTTTGTCCTCCCCACACCCTTCTTTATGACTTTCTTCTTGAAACTGGTGTCTTTTATTTGCTATTTAGCAGCTCCACAGACACTTTTCATGTACTTCTTTGTAAGGAAGTCCTGTCCATGGCCAGGTGATAACTGGGGGGCTCTTTATCAGGAAAACAGAGAGACAGTAGATCTGTAAAGAGTTATTTTGTTCAACAAAACAGCCCTTGAGAAAAAAAATAGTAAATTGCTGCTCTATTCCCACATCTCCCATAGTGTGTCCCAAACATGCCAAAATAAGTAAGAAACACATGCTGCTCTCATTCTGCAGAGTAATCAAGGTAGGGCTCTTGAACCTCTGAGTGGACACAGTCACAGAGCAGATACACATAGAAACATTTCTAACCAAGTTAAACTAACTCCAGCAAGTTCTCAGTTTCTCTTGTGCTTCCTTCAAAGTAGGTTGACCCACTACAGGAAACTTTAGTCACATAAACTGATAGACGGCAAATTGAATCAAAACCAGACCACCCTTAACTTGTTACCACTCCAAAGTGCTCCCACTGATAACAACTTCTCATTTTTTAACAGACTCTGGCTTTTGTTTATTTTTGGGTCACATTTACAAGCAGTCTCAATATTTCTGAACAACTGCCAGTCCAAAATTTTCTTTTCCCTTCTATTTTGGTTGTGTAAGAGTATTTCATATGTTTGGCTCATTAACTTTATGCTCTCTTGGAAGTGAAGGCAAAAGCTCTGCTTCAAGGCATAATTTGCATGTAGCTGACAGCAGCAATTCATCAGGTTCTTGGACCTTAATATATATAAGAATCTGGGCTTCAGCTTAATTTCTAAATCAAGTAAATCTTCAAAGCCTTTTCAGACAGCATTTTCTAAAAAAAAAAAATCTTATTAGTTAAAATATTGTAATTGTCAAGGCATCACTGCATTATGTAGGCTATAAACAGGGCTATATGCATTTAAAATCATAAAAGCTTCATTGCTGTAAGGTAACACATGGCAGAATAATATGTATTGCTTCATACACACATATTCACCCTTTGATATCAGACCTCAAGGTCTACCTGGGGGAAAGTCTGGGAATTCTCATTTGTAAGATATTTCTAAGAAGACTATTAAAAAATTCTATACTTTATGAACATTTAAAATTACATGTGTTGGTTTATTAAATTTATGCTATTACTTTGTATTTTATTTAGGCAACCTTTCTTTTCCAAGAGGTTGAAATCACCTCAAAGATTATTAACCTTTCTAGATAGAACATTAAACATACTAAAAAACCCAAACACCTGAATTGTTCTCCCAGATGAAGTTAGTGGAGGGGTTACCCTTGATTTTGATTGAGGTATATTTTAACTGTTTAGAGCCAAATGCAGCCCAGAGCTGAAGAGGAATATGGAAAACAGAGAACACCACTGTAGAAAAGCAGTCCAGAGACATCTGAGAGTGCTAGGAACTCTTTAACTGTGCAGCTGTCACAACTGCATTTGTGCTTTTGTCCTGTACCAAAGGGGTGCTGATTTCCAAAGTCTCAGTTCAGGCTTAATCCTATTCTGGCAGATTGATTCCGGTCTCAGACCGAGATCCCTCCGCAGCTCAGCTCTGAAGCACTCCCACACCTCCATTCTGTCAGCCCACCAGTTCAGAACACACCGATAGGTTCAGATTTTCCCTGAGGTCAGTGGAGTCAAGACCGCTTTTTGTCCAAGAGTGGTCCTGGTTTCTCCAAAACTCAAAAATTTTACTTTGCTTGATTGTTTATTTTTTTCCTAAATACAGCTTATGCATTGAAGCCTAAGATTTGTGGGACCTGCATTCTTTATTTACCTGAAGTGGTTCAAAATCACCTCAGCTATCAATGAAGGCGTGTTGAAGCTGCGTCTCTATGCTGTGGCCAGACTGACTCTAGCCAGGGCTGTCCTAGGACACTCAACCAGAAAGGGGGCAATCCTAAACACCAGTCACAGCAGCCAGTATCTATCTATTAAAATACACAAACTGTGTCTGGAGCAAGGACTGGAGTCAGCTTTTCATGCCTGCCTGCAGCAGTTGTCACCACATTACCAAGTGTTTTGTTCCTCCTAACCTTATTCTCCTTTCAGCTCATTTTTAAAGTACACACAGGCCCTTCTCCAGAGAGCAAGCTGAGAACATCCCCACACAAAACAGCCTCCTAGCTGTGGACGTGGCACTTCTGGAAAGTTTTAGCTTGCTACCAGCTCAGCATAGGCTTAGCTGTACTTGTGGGCAAGGGCTTTGGTCCTGGCCCACATCTTGCAGTTGCAACAGGCCCCAGGACATTTCTGTGATTTCACCGTATACCAAGGACTATCATGGCAAATTACAATTATGCCAGTTAGCTGAGGTTCAAGCTTGTGGTCTGAGATGCACAGTGTACATGGCCATGCCTGGATTGATTATGCTAAATTTTAAGAAAACTGTAATCCAAATGTCATTGTTAATCAAACTTTCCCTTTAAAAACATCAAAACAGGACAACTCAATGTTGTAATCAATACACATTTACAATACACTGTTTTATGGACCATTTGCTTGACTGACAGATGCAAAAAGAAAAATTAGGCTGTCTGCTAGTTAATTCAATCCTTGACTAAGTTTTGTGTTGGCTATTTTTCCCCTTATGCAGACATAAACATTGCATTTGTAATGGCCAGTTACAAACCCCATTGTTAAAATTATTAGTACTCTCATGTTTCACCTGTTGCTTTATTTTATCTAAAGAAAACAATATAAATGACAAATAAGGTACTAATAAATTTCAGTTTGAAAGAAGATGAAACTAATATTTGTAGAATTTTTATGTTCTGTAAGGCCTTTTTACTAAGCAATTAGAAAGCCTGAAACCACTGATTTACAGATATTCTTTTCATCAAACATACATTTAGAAAATGTTTGCATCACTTTTATAAGTTTATTTATTTTATGCAATCTAGAACAGGAATTTATCTATCTTGCAGTTTATTCTTTACTTTAGTCTATAATCTGAAAATACATTAATCTTCTTTGGTAATTTGCTTAAAAGGAAACAAACTGAACTTGCAGGAACCAGTATCACAGCTCCTTGGGAGGACAAAAGTAAAAAGAGATGGAGATGCAGCTTAAGGCACCATAATTAGTTGCTGTTATGAAATTAATTAACATCTGGCTGGCATTGGCAACTACTGACATTATTGTGGTGTCATGTTACATGATGAGTAAGGGGAGAAGAAAATTTCTAGAAGAATGAAGATCTATTTTTCTGGGCCTGTTCCTACCAACTAGAAACATAGGAAGAAAACCACACAATGTATCCCTTGCCCAGTTTATAAATGTTTCTATCTTCGATGATATCTACCTTTTTTTTCCTTACTGTTTTTCTGAGAGTATAAAAACTCCTAAAACTAAACCAAATTTACTCTGTAGTCATGTTTTTGTTTGCACTATACATTCCTTTGCACATCCAATAACACTAGTGCAATTAAAGTTTTACTTGCTGCTCAAATCAGCAGTGATTGTATGTATTTTCCCTGCTAGTTCATACACTAACCTTTCAGAAGTCTAGACTCAGCAATGAAAACAAAAGAAGGAAAAAGCTAACCTGATGGAAGGAATCTGTTTTTCACAGAAGCACATTTTTCTGTTTTACTGATTCAAACCAGTCCTTAAAGCCATTCAGATGTTACAGTTTCAGAGGAGCACTAAAGCAGAAACACTCCAGAGCATTTAAAGTCCAAGAGTAATTAAATGTAAAGGAGGTGGAGCATTTATCAGTAGAATTAGTTCAGTTTTTTTAAACATGAACAGGTCAAACTGAACCATACCAAGCTGTGCTTTTGTATTCCTGTTTTTCCTTAAGTAGCTGCACTATGGTTATAAGTTCATTCTAATTATGCTTTCTGCTTGGTAGCATGCCAAAAGGGCCCTTCTTCATCTACTCTGAAATGTTCCTGTTTCCTTCTGTTCTGCCTCAGTAGCTTCTGAACCTGCCACCTAGGTACACACACAACAGCAGATACATATAACTACACCCTTTACAGAAAAACTTCTGTCTCCAAGGCAAAAATAGAACAGATTGATGGGATCAGTATTAAACTGGTTCCCTCTAATGAGTTAAAGACTCCCATCTGTTCCATATACTAATGTGGTTGAAGTCTGCAAGGAGAAAAAAAAGATCAATACAAATTTATGGGCTCTTCATAAGCATTAAATTAGCAGCAGAAAAATGCAGGGTTGTGTGAAAGGAATGCTCATGATCCTCCACTGAGGCTTGTAAAGCTAACTGAGCACAAAATTATGTAATTATGGTGTTAAATAAGACTTCTAGGGTAAAATATCTAGAGGATTAAAAAAAAAATATATGCTCGCTACAGCTTTGACAATTAAAAAAGCCTTTTCAAAAGGAAGTCTGCGCCATCCATCAATCTGTTTACTATCAGCTACCCCCTCACTCTCTCCCTTTCTGCTTTTCCAGTTTATCATTTTAATCTTCAGCATTTCCAACTCCCCCATCTAATTCCCTGCTGCTGTGTAATTCCCCAGATCTTTACTTCATCAAGGTATAATTTTTTGGTACACAGAGTCAAAGGTTTGTTACATTTCCCCTTTGGACTTTTGACCCCTTTCAAAGATTTTTTTTTTAAAGTCCTAATGATTTACTGTCTCCTCCAGCTGTTAAGCCAGACAGTTCCTTCCAAACTGCAACGTACAAATGGTAGGTATTGAGTCTATTGACATGTAAAAAAAAAAAAAAAAATCAAACAGAAAAACTAAAAAAGTCTTCAGTTCCTGCTGAAGTCAACCAAAATACAGGTAAGCAGTCATGCTGGCCCAGATCCCCCCCCAAAATCTAAGTCCTCATTCTTTGCTGTTTCATCCAAGTCTAAGAGCTCTCTACCCAATCTGGTGGTTGTCCTAGACACAGCCACAGAGCCTCTTTCTCTTCATACAGTGGATCTCGCAGAGGGTTTTTTGTGAAGTGACCGGTTTCCAATAGGTGAAGAGTCAATGATGCCATGACCTAGCCTAATCTTTTAATCAGAGCTTCTCCTAGGAGATAGGATACATAGGTCTGAACCTTCTTTGCCTTGAAGGGGAAGTGCTCAAAAGGCAGAAATCCTCCCATCTGTTAGCAAATGCTTCAATCACTGGCGATTTAATCAAAAAGGAACACCATACCTACTTCTTGTATGTTATAAAAAGAAAAAATTGTAGTCATGGCTGCATTTTAAAAAATGTCTGGGAAAACGTGCTATGAATTTAATTAAAAAGCTTATGAAATCAAGCCCTTTGGAGGGATACAGGCAGAAAAAGACCCTTTTCCATCTTCCCGATGGTGACCTGTGAAGTCTCTTTCCTGCTGAGGCCAGGCAGTAAAACAGATGTGAAGAATTGTCAGTCAGCACAGGAGCCATGGCAGATGATTAGGTAGGGGAGCAGGATTTTCTGGATCTAAATGCCTTCTCAGTGTCCCTCTACTCAGCAAAAAGGAAAGGTTGCTGTACTGCAATAGTCTTTCTTGGTAATGAGTCAAAAGTACTTTTATGAATATAGCTTCAAGTACTGCTCCGAGGTGTCAGGGGCATAAATAGAATTTTATATCATAATACTATAATTAGAATGTTTTCAGGAGTCAGTATGTTCCCTGTTTTTACAGAACTACATAATTCTCAACACAAAGGACTACTTTCCATGTGCAGCTACAGCAACAAACGTGAACAAAAACATTGCTTTTTGGGGATCATGTAAGTTTAGTGACAGGCTTTATTTTCTGTTTGTTAGTAAGTTGCTGATAAATAGTGCTAGCCTTTACTGTAGTCTAGTTAGCATTGGCACTGTAGACCAACATACAGATTAAAATCAACACTGAGAGTAAACATCAACTATGCATCTACAACTTGGAAGTTAAGGAAGGCAGCTTCTCTAAATTAGAAACAAAGCAGTGTTTAGTTGTCATTGTTTGAAATTTGGTCAATTTTAAAGTTGGTTCTGCCTACAGAGGTGGCAGAATGGCTGCGGCTTGATTTGTAACAAGACCTTTTTTAGGTTTGGGGCTTTTCAACTGAATCCATTTCTTTTCTCCTTCTCTGCTTTGCAAGAAAGTACTAGGGACCTTTATCCATTCTTCCAGGTTTTCAGATTGCAGAGAAAAAAAATTATATGTACAGCTCCAGTGAGATCCCCGCTAACAATCTGCATTACCTGCGGAGAAGTTAGAGTAGGAATTCAGAGAATAAGTAAAACAAAACCTATAAGGTCATCAGAAAAACACTGCTGAAAAGCCTCAGTGTTCAGAAGCCTTTCATCCTTTCAGATACTCGACATGAGAGAAGTTCAGTCTGGCTAAGAATCACCATTACTTGTATAAGAACTTTATCAACATTTCCCAGATGCACACTAATACCCCATGGCTATAAGCAGTCTAAAGTTTTCTGCTGCTAAAAGACGAGTAAGTGAATGAGTCCTGGTGAGCAGAGGCAGAGGGAAGAGTGGAAAGCTTCCACATTCTGTTTTGAGCCACTACATGTGTCAGTATTTCTATTATGAGTAATGACTCAGAGCCAAAGGAGATAACTGCAAAACATATCATCAAAATCAAATTACAAGGTGAACATAATTTGTTTCTGAGTACGGACATAATTCCCATGTTCTGGTTTGCTGGGAAGCTCTTTGAATCAAGACATTCAGACTCTGTATTGAAATGTATTTAAAACCTTGAGTTGATGCTTAGAGATCTCTGACCAAGTTCAGAAACATTTGTCCATGTGTTTAATTAACTCTATAAAACTCAGGGAACTACTGTCATTCTCCTTGCAACCATTGCACATCAGTTCTGACCGAGCTGTTCCCATAGCTGAGATCCTAGGTCCCTGTCCCTGTTCAGGTCTTCCCAACTGGGCCAAGATCTGAGCTAAGACCTTCAGGCAGGTTAGCAGGCTGCACACCAACCCAGCAGAGAAGCTCTGCTGAGTTGCCGCATCCAAGCAGGCTCTTCCTGAAAGCACCACAGCTCATTCCAACCTGATTTAAAGGTCTTCCTCCCTCCAGACTGTTTCATATGCATGCATCTTCCTTCATGTCCTGTTGAGGTTTAGGAATGTTCCAACTCCTTTTGTTAGGTCTTGTCACCCCATTAAAATTACTGGATAATAACAGAGTTACAAGGTGCTGAACAAGCTGGTTTGCATGCAAGCTCCAGGAGTGCTGCACAGACTAGCCCAGGCCTTGGCTACCTGGTTCTCTTGTGCCTCCACCTGTGCTTCCTCCCCATTCGCCCTCACCAGAGCTGGACTAAGCCCTCTGCCCAGTCTTTTCACTACAGTTTTCTTCTTTTCCCCTTCCCAGCCTCAAGTGGCAGCAATCTTCCTTTTCCTCATGAAGCCATCAGAGCAGAGTTGGTGAACAAGCAGGGTCACGTGGGAATGGGTGGGTGGATGAGGGGGACAGCCAGTGCAGATGCAGCAATTCCCATACTTCAGGGAAGGTGGACAAACTCCTGCTGTCATTCTGCTCCACCATGGGGTGAAGCTTCTATCAGGAAATATCTACGGCCCCTCTTGCCATCCAAATGAGATAGAGGAGTGACAGAGACCCAAAAAAGGGGAGAGGTTCATGTCCCAAGTCATGTATCTGAAAATGTGCAGATTCCTTGACTAAAAGGTCTAATAATATTGAAATACTAACTAGTGTGTGATAACACCATTATCAGCACAGTCAATGCTGCTGACAGTATCCTTGTTCACTAAAACAGGACATCTTTAAATATCTCATCAATCCTTGATTCAGAAGGAACCATTGACCTTTTAGTTTAAACCTTGGAACTAGAATTTCACCTATTGTACTCCATATTATCCCCAAACTTTGGCTGAATCTGAATCAAGTATTTCAGAAATATGTCCAGCCAAGTTTCTTAAAGTTCCAAAGTTCTAGCAGTGGGAATACATCACATCTACCTTGAATTGCTTCAGGAGATAGGCATATTCACCATTTAAAACATCTGCAACTTGTTTAAAATTTTTATTTCCTAGCAAAGATCCCAGTCCTGAGTTTTCTGTTGTTGCATTAAAGAGCTGTTGCTTTTCTGAAGCTTTTCCTCCATGTAGGAAGTATTTCCTATCTGTAGGCAATGAGGAAATCACATCTGCAACTTGAATAATTTAAGGTCATTTGTTCAGGTTTCTACCTGTTCTCCAGACTACAGCTTAGACTCTTTCAAAACTTTTTCAGCTTTTCAGAAGAATTCTTAAAATTAGGACTTCAAAGCTGAAGCGTTCCCGTGATGGCCTTGCCATCACACAGATGCCCTGCCTCGCCTCCTACCTGTGCCTTTGCTGATACCTCCCAGGTCACATTAGCTCTTTGGCTAACTACCTCAATGGAAATGCCTATCCTGTTAGTTCTACCTTCCTCTTAAGACCTTTTCAATGTCAGCACAGCAGTGTCCCATCTCAAAAGCAGGACCTACATTCTTTGTTTCAAAATCCAGTCTACAGTTGTCTTCAAAGGCCCATAACTCAGATCAACCCACTTACAGAATAATCCAACTCATTCCATATGACTAGCTTGTCCCTCTCTTTATTTACTTACCCAGTAGGTTGAGATCATCTGCAAATCTTGCGAGTGATAATTTTCTATTGTCTCCCAGTTGATTGATAGACATATTAAGAATCCCTTTAATTTACTCACGAGGTACATGTTTGATAAGAAAAAGCACATTTACAGGGAAGATTAGCAGGAAGAAAGACTGACATCTGCCATCCAAACAAGTATTTTGATGTTTAGTGCACAAGAGAGAGGACCAACATAGAATAAAGACAACAAAATATTTTAAATTCCAAGTCCCTCCACCCACCATGCATAACTCCTCTACATCAGTTCCTCATTCAGAAAAAGCTTTTTGTCTTCACAAGCTACATATTCTTATTCTTTATTTGAGACAATGCCAATTTCAAAGCAGCAGCTCCATTCCATCTTCTTTAAACACAATGGAAACTTTCCAGGTCATGCATTAGATGCAGGATGAGATTCATGAGATCCTTTACTCTTTATTGTAGTTTTCCAACTGTATATTTATAAAGCATGTAATAAATTTCAAAGTTGATTGTTTAAGCAGGACAATTTTGATATCTCTGGTCCCAGACAGAGGTCCTGAGACTTTCAAAAATTTAAAGCAGGAAATATATACAGGCAAATTCAAAGGCAGCTAATCTGCCTTTGTCATTTTTATTGTTGTGTTCAGCTAGTACACAGAAAGCTTGAAAAGCAGTTGATTAGATCAAACACATCAGCCCTGGAAGCAACAGGCAATTGCCACTGTCCCAGACACACAGCTAACCATGCTGACCATTGAAAGTCTAAAAGTGATAAGCCCTTGAAAAAATCATTTTTCAGTCTTCCACCCTCCACATTTCTCCATGGGGCAAGCCAGCCTCTATGAGGTTACCCTGAAAGTAAAACAAAAACATGGCAATGATTCAGGGATGCTGATGCAGAAACACATGATTCATGCCTGAAGGGAAAAATCAGACTCCAAGCTTATAAAACAAGCAAGCTGCTTCTCTCATGGGCTTGCAAAAAGAGAAATAGGGGGATCAAAAGAAACCTCAGATGTTCAGTGCCACTAAGGGATAATTCATGAGACCTTAGGACTATATTCTGCTAGGAGAATATACTCTACACTACACAGCAGAATCACAGTACGCTACTACTCACATGGAAAGAAATCAGCTAGTCAATCAAAAGCCAGCATGGTTATGTATTTTATTCCCCTTCCCTGAGCTGAAAGTATTCAAAACACTTTCTTTTCCCCATCTGAGTTTTGTATCAATATTCGCAAATGACCTGAGGAAAAATAAGTGAAGTTATAGAAATGTTTTAAGTAAATAAAATAGTGAAATGAATCCTTGCAGTGAGTGGCAGGGAAGTTAGAATGAATACAGAATGCAAAAGTTACTAGAATACTGGCAAACAGAAGGAAATAATTATGATCAAACAGTGAAAAAGACTCCCAGTAGCACACATAGTAATAAAACCATTTACAGATTACTAAGAAAACATTCCCTGACCATAATTGAGGGCATCTATCATTTTGTGGGTGCAAAATTTGGAATATCTGCAGCAAAACCTTAAGGGGGCAGAGTTCAATCTCTTTCTAGTTGAATGCGGTCTCAAAGTACTACCTGTTCCTGTTAGAAGCTGCTGGGAAAGCAAAAACACATTGCAAGCTTTCTCTTTTCCAAGAGAATGTTTCAATCATGGTTGGTAGCTCTCTATTTTGAAATTCTATATTTAAAGTAAACCATTAATTTACATTGTCTTATATTTCTGCTCTCCTGGCATTTATTATAGATTTGTGTTTGGAGTGAAAAGTGGGAATTGGGTTTGCATATTTTTATGCTTGTTACTTTACACAGGCTTCTCTCTGTAATACATGATAGCTCTGGTCCTCAGTGGCCTTATGTTGCTCTCACACGTGTGCCCAGAAGTGCTAGAGAATTGCCACGTTGTGTGTGAGAAAGATGGTTAAATCTACTCATTGCCCTACAGAGCAGGAGATATAATTTATCATCTGGAGTACAGTTGAGTTGCTAGGATCACTATCTGTTCTAAACATAAAGCACATAGCTTCACCCTTGGCACACATTCCTCCATCTCTCCTGGAGATAATGTTTTTTTACAAATCAGAGTGGGAATGGTGGGAACTCCATTTGTATATCAAGCATAGGATTCAGTCAGCCAACCTCATGTCCCTTGCTCAACTTTGAGAAATCACCAGTGATTAAGAACCATTTTTGCACAGACATGTGGGAGTAGCTGTTTACAATCTCACTCTGAAGCAACTCAGTTTCCAGTCTGGGTTTCTTTCTCAAAGGCATTATAGAAATTGCAAGTGTCAGAGGTTTGAACTGGCACAGAAAAAAAAATTCATTAAGTAATTTTTTCATTTATTATTCTGTCATAGATGAGAATAGCAGTAACACATTTGTTGCATAATATATAGTTGAGACACTCTTCTGTCAACTGTTTTACTACAAACAGTTTGAAAGCAAGTTAAAGAACGAAATGCATACTAACAGAGAAATGCTTTAATCGGAGATTGTAAAACAAAACAGAATAGCGGATGAACCAGGTCCTGTTCATCTGTAAGGGCAGCAGTTATGCCATCAGCTGTACCTCACTAGAATTTGTTCAGGGCAATGGGGAGTTTCATGTGAAAAATCAATGGTTCAATCTTCTCCTGTAAACATCAGGTAGCATAGCTGTCTGCAGCATTCTGGCAGATTCAGGACAAGATGGATGAGATTCTTTCTCTGAAATTTTCTCTCTGAAAGCAGAAAAATGACCAGAGGGTGGCATATTAAAAACAGCACAGTCTTTAAAAAAAAACTGTCTAGAACAATTAGAAAAGCCAAGTACATTGTTTACTTTTTTCCTAATGCAAACTGATAGCCACTCCCCAGTGTGATTTGTCTCATCCAAGCTCAAAAAACTATCAAGTAAAGCAGCAACAAACACAAGCTCCAGCAGAGATGAGCTGCCTCATAATAACATACCACTAAGGCAGCTCTTTGCAAGCAAGTATCAACCCTCTGGCTTCCACGGCAAAGGAGGTAACCCTGGCCCTTCCTAAGGAACTGGGGCAGATCATCATACGAGCAGGTATAGACTGCTGGGTACAAAGAGAGACAGTGGCATTGATTTGAGTGTTCAAGCACTGACTATCACTCCATTCCTACCGAAAGGTGGAAACCCCTGAAGAAGTCACTGACTGCTCTAGGGGCACTGTGAGAGCTCTGGACATCACATGGTCTCACAGGTTCCCTGTGTGTGACATCCTTTGGTACTAGTAACAAGGTGCAGGAAGTGTTAAGTCTCAGTTAAACTCCCATGTAGGTGGAAAAGAGGGTGATGACCCCAGCTCTAGCCATAGTCAAGCAGATGAAGTGGTCAGTGCTGTGACTGACTTATCAAATCTTCTCAAAGAGATATCCTTTTTAGACTGTGACCCTTCCCTTGCAGCATAAAGATGATAGATGGTCATCTGCCTGTTACATCCTCTTTGTCTAAGATGTGCTATATAATTACTTCAGATTGATTCATATACAGGTAATGGATTACAACTCTGGAGCCACTCTTCCCCTTCTATTTCTATTTAATGTCTAAACATTTCTTACAGTATGTTTCCAATTTAATTGAGAAAAAAAAAAGGCAGGAAGAAAGTTACTTTTGCTCAAACTTTATAGTACATTACTGCATAATTTAGATGCAAACTGGAGATTTATTTATAAATTGCAGGCACAACAGCACCTTTCTTCAGTCTATACAAAACTACAAGGTATGACTCACGATTAAGTCATGGCTCACAGACATAAGAGAAATGCTTAAATGCCTTATCTTGTGCTCAGAAACGTTCTACAGTCATTGTGCTCAGTGCACCAGCAAGGTCATATACTTTGCAGCCAGACAAGAGTATTGCAGACTGCCTGAAACATCATCTGTACCCTCTTCTCACTCTGGGAAATGGAAAGGGAGTCTTCCGAAATAGCATTGCCCTCCAGGCTGTATGCAGAGGTCAATACACAACAATGAACTTAAAGACATTGCATCTTTTAATTTGGCCATTGAATACTTCATAAAGGTATTGCCCAAAAAGTCTTGTGTCTCAAAACCATATGTGGTTTAGATGCCCATGAGAATTCTGTGTAGGGGATAAATAAGAAGTGGAGATTTGACCCTTTATGGAGCAGCAGAGTGTAGCAGAGATGACTCAGCCTGTAAGGAACTGATACAACTCTGCATTCAAGGTCGACATAATGAAATTACAGAGTACATTTGAAAGTAATCAGAAGGCAACTCCAATGTTCATTTGGCACAAGATACTCTCTTATCAAAAGAATCAAACTTTGAGAGCCCTAAATAGACTTCTCACATTTCTGTGCAGCCTCAGTTTAATACTCTAAATTGCCCTACAATGGCAATGTAATCAAATAAATAAAGCTTATTCTCTAATGCAATTTACCAAAAAACAAGTTCCAAAACAGCTTCTGCACTACAAGAGTATCCAAGTACATGGCTCATCTTCTGAACCTGCATGTGACTTTGAGTCACTGTCTTCATGTCAAAAATGGAGAAAGGAAATTCATACTGACTTGCAAATTAGAAAAAAATTAGTACCAAAAGCATAATGCCTGCGTATCTATGGAAGCCTTTCACCAAACAATATTAATATACATGTAAGTGTATAGGGGCAGAAAACACACAGGTGGCTGGGAATTTTTTTACAAAGAGGCAATTCAGTACAAGGTAACTTGAACCTGCTAAGTTTCTTTATTTCTCATGGTGCAAACATAGGAATTGTCATACCACTAATAACTATAGACCCATTTAGCACACAGCTTTTAAGTTCAGCCTAAGCAGTTTGTATTACTTTCCAACCAGCTGCTGATATGCTGTATGCTTTCAAGGCACCATCCACACCAGGCTATACATACACAACATATTCAACACAAGCAATTGAACTTACTTCTTATGCTTCACATCCTGGCTAAACAAGTGACAAGGGACTTTTCAAGTAATCTGAAGACAGCATTATGGACAGCGTGACCTAATTCCACAAGAGCCTGATATGATAAAAATGAAATGCTCTCTCTAGCAGGGGCTAAGAAACTGTTCCAGTTTTCTACCCTGCACCTCAGTACCACCAGCATCAATATCAATATCTGAGCTGCTCTCCTCTCATAGCCAGCGGAAAAAAGCAGAAGCTCAGGATTCATCTCTTCTTAAAGACATCTCCTCAGGCTTTTCTGAGGTGAGCAGTGCTCAGCAAGAGGTTGGACTAACTGACTTCCACAAGTGCCTACCAACCCAATTTTTTCTACTACTCCACCTAAAACCCAGATGCCTATTTTTCATCACAAAAGCATTTTGTTCCTGAACTAATGCAGCTCCTCACCAAAACTAATGAAAGATGCAATGTCCTGATAAGAAAATGAGATAAAACCTCTTTTTCCTGCTAGTAGGAGACAGTATATAAGAAGCCATTAAATCTTTCACAGTAGTAAAGAGTTGAATTACTCCATCTATTGTGGAACATAACTTAGAAGAATTATCTTGTTCTACAGAAGGATATCCATACAGTGTCAACACTCTTCTGGTCTGGACATTTAATGAGGAATCAGGTGAGGAACATAGAAGTTACATGCACATGCTGTAACCCTTATTGTCCTAAGCATTCCATCTGGTACTTTCTTTGGAAGGCCCAATCTCTTTTCCTCCATAGGAGTTGTAAAAATTAAGCCTGTAGATTTGAACTAGAACTGCATAAGGTAAACATCTGCCTGTTTCTTCTTAAATATAAGATAGATGATTTATTTCATCTAAACCTTAACTATGTACATCTACGTGAGTTGTCCTGAGCTCCTTATGCTTTAATTAACAAGAGAGGCACAAGGCAATGGTGGCTTACCACACTTTTGTTATTTGCTGTTTAAGCCCAGACAGCAGGTCAGCCCCCAGCCCCACAGTGGGTTGTGTGAAAGAATCAGAAGGTAAAAGAGGGAAAAATCATGAGTTGAGATACAACATGAGTTGAGAACAGGGAAAGCAAAAGCTGCACATGTCAGCAAAGCAGAACAAGGAATTTAACCACCACTTCCCATGAGCAGGCAGGTGTTCAGCCATCTCCAGGAAAGCCTGGCTCCATCACATGCAACAGTGACTTGGGAAGCAAACACCATTATTCCAAATGTTCTACCCTTCCTTCTTCTTCCCACAGCTTTATATGCTGAGCACAACATCATATGGTATGGAATGTCCCTCTGGTCACTTGGGGCCAGCTCCCTTCCTGTGTCTCCTTCCAACTCCTTGTGCACCCCCAGCCCCTGCACTGGTGGGGTGAGAGGCAGAAAAGGCCTTGACATTGTGAAACCCTGCTCAGCCATAGCTAAAACATGCTTTCTGCTATCAACACTGTTTCCAGCAGGAATCTAAAACACAGCCCCTTTGTACCTACTATGAAGAAAATTAACTCTGCCCCAAGGAAAACAAACACACACCTAGTTTGGAAAGGAGTCTTCTCTACAGAAGAAGTTTGTTTCTTTCCATTTACAGGAGTCAGAGTTTCCTTGGGTAGTGAAAAGATAAAGAAAAAGCTGTACATCTAAATAGAGTACAAAGGAACACCAGCTGATGAGCCTGGACATGTCCTGCACACACTAACTGCCACAGCAGGGACAGTCACTATTAAAGTGCCTTCCTTGCAAAGGCCGTCACTGAAAAAGCAAATTCCCTCTTCAAGGGAATATAAATTTAGTAATGTTTGATTTCTGGTTTAGGCTGGAGTTCTGTGTGCAGATGTGGAAAGAATAAGATTACTGTTACTTTAAAAAGCCATAATTTTTACTAAAGACTAGGTAGTTTTAAGGTGCATTTAAGCCTCAGTTTACCATTGCTTATCAAGTTGTTGCCCAGAACATATTTACATAAAGAAGTGGAGTTTTCAGGGGTTTTTTTAAATGCATTAATGCTGCTTTGACTTTCCATGTTCCATGCTGGCACTTTATTTCATAAAATGACACTTAATTTTCACTGATGTCTTTTTATAAGCATGGCAATAAAACAAACAATTTGGTGTTGGACTTGAGTCACAAATGTGTATTATGTCTCAAATACATCCTTGTGACTTTCTTGTCTGGAGAAAAGAAGTCCTGGGGGGAACCTAATAGCAATTTTCCTATAGTTAAGAGAAGATGAGAGACAGAGTGAGGCTCATTAATGAGGGAATGTAGGAGAACAAATGACAGTAATCACAAATTGAAGCAGAGGAAGACCTAACTGGATATAAGGAAAAAAATAATACAATGACATTTCAAGCTTTCAGTCACTACACAGAATACCATTTTTGAATGCCCTAATGACAAAGAGGTCTTGAAATTCCTACATGGGAGGAGTTGTTTTCTGGCTCACCAGTACCTGAAAACCATGTATTCCCTTTCTCCATCCATGGAATTTCTCTTAGGAAGGTTCAAAATGCATCACAAGAATTTATTATTATATTTACAAATGTGCTGTGTCTTTTTTCTGCTAAGAAGAAGAAGAAAACCACAGTTTCCACAATAAAATTATTCCTCTTTGAAAGGGAAAATCCCATATAAAATAAAGTCTGTTCTGTAATCCAGGTAATTTGATGATAAAAATGCCTTCACTCCACGAGTAAATGTCTAAAGGAGAGCAGCAGACTTTCTGCTGCTTTTATTGATTTTGGGCTTTGCTGTGCACTGTCTAGTTGTACACAGTGTCAGCTTTTCATTTTATCTTTTCCCTGTGCTAATCTAGTGGAAGACATTGTACAAGTTAGAATTGAGATCCTTAAGATTAAGATTCATAGTTATGGGCTTTTCCAGTGTCTTTAAGTAATTTAATAAAGCAGTGTATCTGTCAGATTGATGGACGTTGTTCAGATAAGCTCAGCTTTTGAAGATACACCAGACTAATTTCTCCAAGTGAAGACTACATGCTGCACAGAAGAAGAAGAAGAAAAAGAAAAAAGAAAGTAATATTCATAGATATTTCAGGAAGGCAAAAATTTGACTGTGAGAGGACATTACAGTGAGGGAAATTTATTTTCTCTTCCATATCTCTAAAAAGTCCTCATAATTGAAAGATAAATTTCCGTTTTTTTTCTTTCTTTGTTTCTTTTTTTTCCCTAATATATCTCTTCCACTTACCTGAAAGCACACAATATTTCTTTTGTATTGCTTTACTGGCAGCAGAGAGTAAAGGAGGACAGATGGAGCACTCAGCACTATCCCTCAGCACAGTTCATAGAAAGCTTTGCTACACCAAGACTGGCCCAAGAGAAGAATCTTAACTTGGGGGTCCAGCATTCCAATAGTAGGACTTGGACCTTTCACGTCTTCCACCCCTTTGGTAAGGAACAATATAGAAAAAATTGTCAAAAAGTGTATGGAAAGATCCCTTACCACATGCACAGCTGCCTTTTGCTTAACCAAGATTCTGCTTTCCTTATGACAACCCCACTGGTTCAGAAAATTAAGAAGCATTCATATTAACAGTTATTATGAGCACTGCAAAGAAAGGATTTAAGTCAAAATAGGGGGTGAAAACTAAATTAACCATAGCTTGTGGGCAAAGGCATTTGTGGATAAATGCATCAGTAATCATTTAACCACTCACTCAGTGTGTTCAGATGGCTGGAGCATTCAAAGCAATCAAAAGTTTTCACTAATTAGACTGTTTATCCACAGGTATCCAAAGCATTTTGTAAAGTCATGAAGTAAAGAAACAAATGACCCTGTGTTAGATAACTGTCTCTTGCATTTTTGGGGCCAAGCAGTGAAGTTTCCAAATATTTTATACTTGTGTATTGCTTCACACATTGTTTTGAACAACCATGCCCATGATTCTCCACCTACAGAGCCAGAAAAGCTCATGGCTAAGAGTGTGGGAATTATCAGTCTTTCACCTTGGTGGCTCTAATCTTCTGCTTTATAAATCAGAAATAACAATGCCACCATTTTTTTCTGAAGCATTTTAAATATTATGGGCCTTATCTACAAGCAACTAATTCTACAAGCCACATATTGTAGCCTGGCCCCACTGAGGTCCATGGGAAAGTGCCTGTCTATTTCAGAAAGGACAGATTTTTCACTCACTGACTTGAACAACAGATCAGACCTTATTGCTAAGACAGAATTAAAAAATTATTACTATTTTTAAATCTGTTGGCATTTACTTGAAGTACAAAACAACTTGCCATGTCAATTCTATCTCAGCAGTGGATAAGCATAGGCTTAACACTTACAGTGGTTGGCAGAGTGTCATGTTTCAGGTGGATCTGTAGGTGAGTGTCTGTTGGAGCAGCAATCACACATCCTAGTAGAGATGTAATAGGCAGCAGACAGTGGGTTTTTGAACTGACATATTATAGTTGTATGCATGCAGTTACTGCTTACATTAAACCCTCAGAAAAACTTCTCTTCCAGAAAGTTTTGTCAATGTTTTAATATCTTTTTAGACGGTGGTATAGGTTCAGCACCAGCATGTGGGAAAACTCTTTCAGCAATTAAAAGGATCTTGCACAATCACTGAATAGGTATTATTAGATTCCTGTATATCCACTGAGGTTTCACAAAGTTCTGTGTGGTGTCACACAACTTCATTTTAGATGACTGAAAGTAGCCCATTCTGACATTAACACCATATGGCATCTAGCAGCTTACCATAAATGATGAGTTGGCCTCTGTCAGGCTAGAACAAATATAAAGAATGACATTGCTCACTGTTTATCAGCATGAGAAATATTATACTTGATAGAAACTATTTTGATAATGATTCATCGTGTTAATTTAATAATTATTCCCTCTTCCTTTTACAAGGAGAAAATATCATTCTGGCAACGAACAGAGAAACAATAAATTGGGGCAATAATTCGAATAAGAAGAACACACTAAAATCTTGACCAGCATATCTAAGTCCAGATACCAGCAACTGGATAAAGTCGTATCCAACACCTCTGCAGAGGTACAGATAGAACCTGCACTTCCTCTTTACTCAATTGGCTTTTGGTAACAAATCATCATGCTTGAAAATTAGGCCTTTTGTCATGCAAGTATTGTCTCAGATATAAATGACTGATTTTAAGAATATGGTTATAGCATATTTCTTCTCATTTCACTGGAAGACAAGATTTAAACAGGTTAGAGTTTGGCACAGTACATAAATGTATTTTGAGTGCCAAAGAAGATTAAAGTGGGAGCAATAATGGTTGAACCAGTTCAGGGAAGATTAATCCACAGCGAGATTTTAAATACAAACACCCTTCAGACCAAGAAGTCCCACTACTACCTATGCTCAGAATGTGAAAGAGATACTACAAGAATCATAGAATCCTAGAATATTCTGAGTTGGAAGGGACCCCCAATGATCCTTGAGTCCAACTCCTGGGCAGGGCCAGAAGTCACACCATTTGTCTGGGAGCATTGTTCAAATGCTTCTTGAACTCTTGTCAGGCTGGTGCTGTGACTACTTCCCTGGGGAGCCTGTTCCAGTGCCCAAACACTGTCTGGTGAAGAAATTTTTCCTAATATCCAACCTAAACCTCCCCTGACTCAGCTTCATGCCTTTTCCTTGGGTCCCATTAATGGTCACCACAGAGAAGATATCAGTGTCTTTCCCCTGCACTTTCCCTCATGAGGATATTGAAGACTGCGGTGAGGTCTCCCCTCAGTCTTCTCTTCTCCAGGCTGAACAGACCAAGTGACCTCAGCTGGTCCTCATATGGCTTCTCCTCAAGGCCCTTCACCATCTTTATTCCCTCCTTTGGTCACACTCTAACAGTTCAATATCTTTTTTGTATTGTGGCACCCAAAGCTGCCCCCAGCACTCGAGGTGAGGCCGCCCCAGTGCAGAGCAGAGCAGGACAATCCCCTCCCTTGCCCGGCTGGCGATGCTGTGCCTGATGCCCCCCAGGACACGCTTGGCCCTCCTGGCTGCCAGGGCACCGCTGACTCAGGTTCAACTTGACATTGACCAAGAAAGTATGCTGCTCCCCATCACATTTTCCTGATCATTTTTGAATAAATATAATGGTGGCAATTTAATAATGGGATATTTCGTCTGACCCAATTCTTTTATTCAATCTTGAGATCAAGAGAGTAAAAAAAGGAAAAATGGCTAAACAAATGAAAGTGCCAGTAGTCGCAGCCTTCAGTGCTCGGTGACCTCCTCATGGCCCTGAACTTTGTCCTGATTTATATGCGCTATTTTTTCATCTGAAATTTTGCTAAATGTTTCAGAATTAAATTCAATTACTTTAAAAGGATCGATAATGTTGTAAGACATCTCAGAGTAAAGACTGTGCCTGAAATAAATTCTTAACTTCTTTTTTGGAGGGAAAGATATTTGGAATACGCTTGCATGTATGTTCGAAAAATATTAAAGATGTCCCTGAATCAGATTAAGTGCTAGCTCTTTGGGTCCTAATATCTTGGCATGCTGCCAGACAGCAATCTCAGTGATTGAGTCATTTTGTATAGGGAGACGTTCTTCAGATAATGCCCGAGTGAGTCACGAGATCTAATTCCATTAAAAAGAGTCATGAGGCCGACAATCTTAATTACATTTATGCTACTAAGCAGAGGAATGCTTAATGGAAAAGGAAAAGAATAACTCATTTTGAGTCCCTTCCAATGGAATCAGAATAGAAGGAGCATTGCCCATACCTGAAATATTAATTTCTGCAGTCTTCCAGCTGTGAGCTCCACAAGAGCTGGAATGGTCACAATACCATTAGTGAGATTAGAAATGTGGGGTGTGGGGTGGAAGATGCTAGAAGTGATGGTCTGGTGCTTTCCAGAGATTGTAACCTCTGCCTATCTCACTGTGAATGAAATTCTCTTAGATAAGTTCACATGACAAAATAAAACAATTTAATGACTGCTAAGTCTAGATAAACATAGAGTCAGGCACCCCTTCCATTACTCATACAGGCAGAATCCACATTTTACTGTGCTAATCAAAGAGTAGCCTTGTTTTCTGTGTCAGCTGGATGTAACAGAGATGGGGTTTTACTCAGACAACATAAGTAAGGAAAGAATTGTATTTTACACTGTGTTAAACAGCAATTATTTAGAAGATCTGTCTCATAATTTCATGGTTTCTTTAAGACTTAAGAGCTATTCAGAGATTGGCATTTTTTGAAGTCAAAATAAAAATAAATTCCCAAATAATTTTGCTATATTTTCTACTATCCAAAAGGCCCAAAAAGGAGGATAATTAATCTGCATATTTTTTAATAATCCAGTCTTTACACTGGGGTTCTTGAGTTTCATATAAGACAGGGAGATTTCATTCTGCATCCTTCCTTTTTACCTTCATTTGTGAGTACCCCAAAGGAAGCATAAAAAACGGCACCAGGACAGTGTACACCACATGAGGGTGAAACCACAGTAACCTGCCTCACTTGTAGCAAGCCAAGCCACCCGTCACATGTGGCAGGAGCTCTGCTCCATCTGCACCAGCAAGCAGCACAGCACAGCACAGCACCAGGGCTGCAGAGAGGCTGCTGAGGAGCCCCTGCCCACACCGTTTGTGTGTCAGGGCATTGCTTTGGGCTGCTGCAGCTCCAGGACCCAAAAGCCCACGGGCAGCCAGAGCTCACTGGGTGTGTCCCTGCAGCACAGCTGACAGAGACAGGCCAGCAAAAGGACTGCAACATTCATAGACCCTTGAAAATTAGTGACATAGGGGACAAAGGTTCAGTTAGCACTTCCATTAGTCATGAAATTAATATTTTAATCTCTGAACTCCTCAACTACAACGTTTAACGTAATTACTTGACTGCATGTTCCTGCAACTAATTAAAAATAGTCATCATTAAAATCTGGTAAAACAAACTTAATTTACTACTTCATACCTGGTCTTGACTGAAAAGGTGGTTTAATGCCTTGACATAACTAAATTGGTTGTATGCTCCAGACTGCTGAAGCAAGTCTCATATAACAAGATGATCTGTCTTCAAGTCATTTTTGTCTTGACAGTTGCAGACAATGATTTCATCAAGTCTAGCACCAAAATGCCCTATTTTCTTCTCAAACAAATCCTAATCTTGTAATCTCAGGGGAAAATAATAAAGTGTGAAAAGGTAGCACTTCAATCAGTGAATTTTAAAAGCCTTCATCATACAGTGTTTATTTTGTGTCAGAGCAATTAGGTTGTAAAAAATCATAGCAAATAATGAGAGTGTTACTTTAGTCACTGATGTCATCTGAAAAATCACCTTTAGTACCTTTAGTTTCTTCAAATCAGATTTAATTTCTTCATACCACTCTGGAAATAATTCACAGATTCATATTTTATTTTCATTGTGCCTCCTGATATTGAGAAGACAATGATACTGAGCCATAGGCATCTCGGGTTGAGACTATGAACAGAGAGGGACAGGAGGAATGAGTCTTCAGTGTGTTTGGTGTCCCAAAGGACATCTATTCTAGAGGACATATCTTGCAAGAGCCATGCAGGATGATTTGCCCACCTTGCCGAAGACAGCCTGCAGTAGAGCCAGGTATGGAGCCTGTTTCTCAGTCTCACTCCAGGGTTTTAATACCATCCTTCTGATCCAGTTTTTGCACAATCACAATTTACTATTTGTGAAAAAATTATGGGATATAGATGCAAAATCAAATTAAATCACAGGTTATACTAATATCAACAGAGATGTCTGCCTTTGTTCCAGCAATGGGTTATAACCCCTTCTTGTTATCCGAAAGCTTGTATCCAGCATGCTAACAGAAATGAGAGCAACATAAAAGCAAATAGTAATTCAAACTACTGATGTCAAGAGGTGTCTCCTTTTATTGATACTTGATCACTTGATACTTATTTGTACAGCTGACTGAAACATAAACCTTTCCTAAGAATACCTAAATATATCTCTTACCTCATGCAATTAACTACAGTTGTTTGAAAAATACTCACAGAAATAATTAGGAATATTTACATACTATGGTATTTCTTAAATTCTTGGAGTAGAATTTTAGTTCTGTCTTTTCAGATAGATATTCTAGTGGAACAGAGAGGTCAGAAAGTCCTGCAAGAAAACAATAGTAAACACAATCTAAAAACCTTAAGAAGAGTCCACCAATTCCACCCTCACTTGTGTGCCACAGAGCTCCTGCCAAAATGGTGAGCTCTGTCACACTCCTCCACTATGACCTTTGCAGGACATCAGAACAGTGACAGGAGAACTGGCACAAACACAGACACAATGTGCTTAAAAAGCAAGGTAGAGGCAGCAATTGAAAATTCGTAAAAGCATCCTACAAAAACACAATCCTAAAGCTGCAGTGCTGTTTTGTTCTCTCCTCCAACACAATGTTTGCTGAACAGTAACTCGTCCTAATGAATTCATAAGATAAATGGTCATTGGTCAATCAAAGTACAACCCAATCCTTCATGGCAATTCACAGGAAAAATGTAACAAGAATGTGAAGGGCTTAAAGATTAATAACAATTAAAAAATTAATTAAAATGCTTGTAAGAAAAATCTCCCTAAAGCAATCTTCAGTTTGGTCTGCTCCAGCAAATTCATTTTTTAAACTAGCTATTAAAATATAAACTGCCCTGTGAAATATTTTCATCATCTTCTCACAGCCCCTTCCTGAATTTGTTCCAGCAGAGCTATTAGCAGTGATTGAAGGTGAGACAGACAAGACTAAGCTCTCCAGAGAACAAGGCGAGAGACACCTTTCTGCCCTCAACCCATCAACTATAATGAATGATAGGCACAGTGCATGACAGGGACTGAAATAGGAGACTGTGACAAAGACAGGCTTCAGAGTGCTTCAGAATAATTCATTCAGTTGCATTTGGCAGCAGAAGACCATAATATTTTTTGTGTAGCTACACTGTCAATGCAAAAAAATAAAAACATGGGGTGGCATTTGCATGCTGATTCTGTTACAGTCAGAAAGAAAGGAAGAGTGAGTTAATCAGATGTTTTGTTTACATTCTCCCTCCTGTTTCCTGCTGCCCATAAGCACATGGAGCAGTATGAGACAGACACATGAGGCTGACTGGGGAGCAAAGTCTAATTCGTGATATGTTGATTACAGATACTTCTCCTCTCTCCCTCACAAGACAGTCCATGCTAGAAAAACCCACACATTTATTCATCAGCTGTGTTTGGAGTCTGTAATTGTCCCTTTGCTGAAAGAAGAGTTGGAAACATGACATCACTCTTTGAGAGAGGAAAGAGAGCAGGGAGAAGAAACTCAGAGAGATCCAGACCTGATTTGGAAATCAGATTTCAAGAAGACAAGTTGCAACCCAGCCACCAACCCACAGCTGCTATCACATCACATCACAGTGAGTCTGTCTGTGCTTTACCTGCTGAAATCAGTGCCCCCAGGACCCCAATGCCTGTCTGTCCACACAGGCTCACAGGCAGCATCTTGTCACAGCCAGGCAGAGCTCCATTGAAGCAGCGTGTAGCCCAGACTGAATTCAAGAAAGCCATGTCACTTGCTTGGTAGAAGATTTCTGCAAGGGTCTGCCACAGGGGGTGGTGAGGCCAGACAGTATTGTGTGTTTGAAAGAAATGAGATCCAAAAATGGACCCTGAGAGCAGGGGTACTCTCTAACATCCCTAACACAGGCCACTCTGGACAGCCGGGAGCCTGGGGAGATGGAAATATAAGAGACCAAGCTCCCAGGCAAGCCCTGGGCCTCATGACTCCTATCACATCCGTCAGGGCATTTCCTATGTTCAGGTTCTTCTCCATCTCTGATGGGTTTGAGCTAAAAGGAATACATCAAAACCACGAGTTTCATGACACCCAGTGCAGACACAAATTCCTTTCAATATTAGTAACAAAAGCATTCATCTAGGATATAGAAAAATAAATACAATCATTTATTCAATGACTTAAGCAGGTTCAAACTTTCATTCCTCATTCCTTGCGCATCGCTAACATAGAAGCCATTTCAGAAGACAGACAATTTTACCACTTCCCATTGGAAAAACCAGCACAGAGAAAAGAAACAAGCATTATGCTAAACAGAGCACTCACCCTCCTCTGAGGCTTGTTTCGGCACATCTTGGTATTATAATGAATAGTATTTATACAAGAGGTACAAAATGTTTTTCATGGCAGAACTGGTACAGCCAATGGGCTATGCGGGGACTTTCCTTAAAAATGGAAGATGTGGTTTTGAATTCTCATCAGACAGGAGAGGGGACTGAAATTCTGTCTATCACATCACAGATGACTGCCCTGAACACTGAGCTTATTGCTAGGGAGGAGGAAAGATACTTCTTCTGGTGGCATTATACAACCATGATCCCCCACTGTACTTAGACTGAAAATGAGCACAGCTTTCATGAGTTTTGCTCAAGGAGTCCCCAGGGGAGAAAGGCACTTTTCTCAGGCAGAGGACAGACTGGCTCAGCAGGCTGCTTGCCAGGCTCCTCCATGTGGGGTTATTCAGCATCCCCATCTTCTGCACAGAGGTGGTCACTATTCAAACTGAGGGCTGATGACCATTTTAGGAGCTCAGCAGCTAATGCTCCCCTAGGACAACCTTCCCAGTCCAATTTGTGACCTCCTGACAGAGACGGCTAACAATAAATCCTTCCTTCTGCATACTAACACACTGACTGGGACAATCTGCAACCCTCTTCCTTTGATCTAAGCAAAAAGATAAAAGATGATGGATGACAACAGGTAATTTATGAGCTCTTTCAGCATGTTTGGTTCTGTCTAGCAATTTGAATTGTATTTCCCACACAGTTTGCTACCAAAAAGCACTAATGAATTTAAGCAAATAGAACACAATCTCCTGAACATGAAAATACAGCAAGTATGGCTTCACAATGTATGCACAAAAAAAGATTTGGATATTTGCTAGGCAAAAATATCCCCACAACAGCAATAAATATGGTTCAACAAAGCTAATTTCAATATGTTAAATTCTTTTACTGAAGAATTTAAAAAAAACCCAGCATGCCAGTGAAATACCTTTGGCTTTCAATGTACCTACATGGGATGAAACAGAGACCATCTAACAAATGCGCATTTATCAGTAAGTGCCACTGTTTGCCTGTCCATTACAGTTACCAAATCCCACCACTGCCTTTCATTGGAGACACAGTATAGTTGTCAGTAGGAGCTAGAGCTGAAGTACATCTGTAAAAACAGAGTATCTCTCTCATAGTAATTGTTTCATATAATTGGCCAAGGAAATCTTTCTAAATGGCACAACAAAAACATTGCTGCTATTGGCCATTTAGTTTGGAAATGCTGTACAGAGCCATCATTTCTATTCAAACATGGGGATACTGCAAGGGGTTTGACTCAGGGTCTCAATGTGGATGGGAAAGTTCAGTATGTGCTTTCCCCACACTGAAAGCCATGAATGAGAAAAGATGAGTGGTCACCTGATGTTATGTGATGAGTATTTGGAATTTCCAAGGCTACTTCAACCACAAATTCTTTAGGTTCACTCATTAGTAAGAAAAAGTATTCTTCAGATTTTTGTATTACCAGAAATTTGACACTTTATATACACCCAAAAAGGAAAATTGAAATCTCCTAGGGATCCAATTGGAGCAGCAGATCCCATACAACTTCAGGGCTGACTGGGAGTTTATCATTGCCACAGCCATGGTCCTCCAGCTCAGGGCCCTGTGATCTCCTTAGCCCATCATCAGTGTGGAAGACAGAGACAAAGAAAGCATGGAACACCTCTGCCTTGTCTATGTCCCTGTTTATTAGGTGACCATCCTCATTCTGTAATGGGCTGATGTTATTTCTGCACTACCTCTTGCTATTAACATACATATTTAGATTTATATATGTGTGTGTGTGTATATTTAAATATATTAAATACAACTACATTTTATGAAGTTGCAATCCAATGCCTTTCAAACTGTTACCTTTGAATCAAATTATAGGTTTTCAGCAAACTAATAAACCAATTAATTTTATGTCATTCTGTTCTCAAATTCTGTTCAGCCTTAAACCAGGTATGAGTGCTTTACTTGAAAAGGTCATCCTGTGCTTGCTTATGAAACTCATCTGAACCCATGCATAAACTCAAAACCAGCTCCTCCATTTACACTCCCTTGGCCGGGAACAAGTGGCACAGGCTGCCTGGGCTCACAGTGGCTCCTAATTCAAAAGCAGGGTAGGTAGAACATGAATATGTGGAAATGCTTAATAAATATTTACCTGTCTGAAGCATCTACTGCTCTTTCCAATGAGCCAAAATCCCTCACACAGCTGGTACTTCCCAGGAAACAGGTAACAAACTTTTCTGAACCTGGAGGGGTGTCTCCTCCTGCAAGTTTTACTGAATTCAGGGGAAATATTTGCAGAGGAGGGAGCTGCCTAGCATTAGGAAGAAAGTCATGTGGTCCTGAACAAAATGGAGACAGAAGTTTCCAAGCATGTTTGTAACACAGTGAAGTGAGATATAGCAGCTGCTGTGACTGGCTACCCAAAGAGCTTGGCCAAGTTAGCTCACCTGGAGCCAGACTAGGGGTAGAGCTCATTTTAAGATGCACCTAATATAAGTATTTGCACGTAAATGTATTCATATGAGCAAGGATTTGAAGCAGGTACTCTTTGAGTAGGTGGAGACCTTGAGCTTAATTCAGCTGCCCGAACACCATGCCTGTTACAAAGCCTTGCTGTTGAGATCTCCCTGGGAGGGCTGGCAAATACAGCAGGCACAGGACCTGCCAGAGGCCCACGCCCCTCCAGGGCAGCCACCAGAGGCCAGCAGAATAACTAGGGCATCTCACCACACTTAGACTACCATGCCCTTGGTTCATGTGGAAAACTGCTTGCCTGTACCTAAATGTAGGTGTTTTAGTCTGAAGCTGATTAAGGCTCATGAGGATCTACCCATGGTACCTCTGCACTGGAGGTACACTCCTGCCCTGCCTTTTTCTGTGTCCATAGGGGATCCAAAACATGAAAAGCAACACTGTTCCTGTGTCCACAGGTGCTGATATCTATGCATGCAATATGACACATCTCTGTCACTATTTTAGCATTCACAGGAATACTAACTGTGCACAGAAGAAAAAACAGTCCCAATTCAAGAAACCTAACAATAATGACAGTCTCTTCTATATATACATCCCTCTTTTTTTCCATAAAATACATTTACAGGTATCCACAACAAGTATGCAAGCTACTCATTTCCCTATAGAACACTTCCTTTTATTTTTCAATACCTAGCATTTTGAAAGGTTTGACCAGTCTAACAGCATTTTTACAGGCAGAAAAAATATAAAACTTTTTAGTATACAAAACTGAAACAAGCATCTCGTTTTGTGTATTGATTCCTCTCAAAACACTTTGAGGCCTGCAGAGAGCTTGAATAAGAAATTCTGATGAATGCTTTTTCTCATTTCCCTCTCAGAAACTAAACAGCATAAATAAAATAAATAGCAAAGCAGTCTCTTTCTTCTGCATGACACACAAGCAAAAATGGCATAAATCATCTTTAAGATTTCCATGGGCAAAGTTTGCTCAGAGCTGTTTGCCTATCAGTTTACAAATGAGGGTTTAATCTTTTACATGTCAAAGGTAACAAGTAGGAAAAGGGAAAGGTTTATTAAAAGTCATTATTAGTTTGCTTCAGATCCAAACAGAACCTGCTTCTTGGAAACCTGTGGAATAAATACCCAGCTGTTCATTTCAGCCCTAAATGGAGTCACCCTGAACACAGCCTAATTGGCTCCTCCATTTACACTCAATGCATTTGCATCTTGCTGTTGCAGTAGGGTAGAGCCAACATTCCCAGGCTTACCACACCCAGATGTTTTTTATTTATAAACCGAAATCTGAATTTTATCTGTGTCTAATACTCAATTTCAAGACTATTACACCATCTAATGTCTTTTTTCCCCTAAATTACTGCTTGGTATCCTCAACCTTAACAGCATGCTGATATGATTTGTATTTTGTAAACTGTCAGAGACTGTATTTTTATTGCGGGTGCAATGACTGCAATGAATGTGTGACTCATCACCACATCTTTTATTGATGGGGCTGGGGGTTACACTGCAGGACATTAGCAGAGAAAGAAAGATAATTTGCAAATTAAACTCTGTGGAAAAAACAGCATCTTGCAGGAGACTGTGGCCAGAAATTAGGTGCCTCCTAGAGATGTTGATCTTTTACAATCATATTCTCATTGGTTTAGCATTTTCAGCCTTTGGTCTGATTTTATTTCTTAGTCACAGTCAGTTCTCTTTCTCTTAGCCCAGCCATGTTGTCATTGCTTTACATCAAAATAAAACAACTTAAATACCAAACACACAGTGACAGGCAATTCACTATTTTTATCTTCTTGAAAGCCTTTTCACATACAGTTAATCAATGCAGAAGTAAATCACTGCTCCTGAATCTCTCTTCTCCAAACACCTAGGCACCCTGATTTGCTCACCTATTTTGTTTTTGTTCTCCAGATTTCTAAACCAAACCAACATCCAGGCACTACCTGTGGCCATATTCTCACGGAATATATACTACTTCCTTTCTGTAAAATTGCAGTAAACAAACCCAGAGCCTGATGAAGACCAAGTGTTTGACAAAGACTGTGCACTTCTCATGAAGTAACAAGATCTTTCTCAGCTCCCCATTAAAACACTCTCCCCAAAACTTCCACAGGCCAGACAGCAATGAATTAACGGAGCCATGTAGACCTACCATTTAAGCTGGCAACCTACAGTTATCTCAGGTGAGGCAGACTCTATAAGAGGAGAAAGGGCTGCAGGTAATTGTAAAATACTCATGTCCCCTCCCAGTGACAAGCTGGTTCAGGAACAGTGGGATACTTATTAGTCAAATAGAGAAGTTGCTGGTTTGGCCTTTGCTAAAAAGACTTATTCATGAGAGGTTTTGTCAGGAGCTGTTTTAGCAGTGTGTGAGAGATAGAAAGTGAATTGGAGAGGATCAAGGATGGGACAGAATCACAGAATCAGTGAGGCTGGAAAGGATCTCTGAGATCATTGACTCCAGCCTATGACTGAACACCACCATGCCAACAAGACCATGGCACTGAGTGCTACATCCAGACATTCCTTAAACACCTCCAGGGACAGCGACTGCACCACCTCTCTGGGCAGCCAATTCCAATGTCTAATCACCCTTTCTGTGAAGAACTTCTTCCTAAAGTCCAACCTAAACCCCTCCTGGTGCAGCTTAAGTCTACATCCTCTTGTCCTGTAGCTGGTTGCCTGGGAGAAAAGGCCAGGTTTGGATAGTTGGCGACTACAGGGGTGGCTTCTGTAAGAAGCTTTTAGAAGCTTCCTCCATGTCCAGTGGAGCCAGTGCCAGCCAGCTCCAGGACAGACTCACCACTGGCCAAGGCCAAGCCAATCAGCGACAGCAACACCTCTAGGATAACAGATTTTAAGAAAGGTGAAAGTTACAGCACAACACCAACTGCAGACAGAGAGAGGAGTGAGTGTATGTGGGAGCAGCAGCCCTGCAGACACCAAGGTCAGTGCAGAAGGAAGGGGAGGAGGTGCTCCAGGAACCAGAGCAGAGATTCCCCTGCAGCCCGTGGTGCAGCTCATGGTGAGGCAGCTGTGCCCCTGCAGCCCATGGAAGTCCACAGCGAAGTAGAGATCCACCTGCAACCTCTGGAGCACCCCATGATGGTAAGTGGTGAGTGATAGCTCCCTGTTCCTTATCTCGACCCACAAGCCTTTCGTTGTATTTTCTCTTGTCTGCCCAGCTGAGGAGGGAAGTGATAGAGGAGTTTTGGTGGGTACCTGGCATCCAGCCAGGGTCAAAACACCACAGGGGAAAGTAATACTAAATTTGTGGCAAATTACTTGGGACTGAAACTTAAACATAATATAAATCTACTTAATTCTTCTGGCCATTTAAATTAGACATTAAATAACAAATTTCAGTGTGATGAGTATTCTGAGACCAGATAAGAATCCAGAGATCAAATAGGCAAAAAAAGCTCACGTAGAGCCCAAGGCAATTTTCAGGATTCTTTGGAGCCATCACATACACTAACTGCTTTGGAAAGACCAGACACAACTTGACCTTAACTAGGAATTCTTCTTTCACTTACAGAAAATGATCCCACAGGTCCCATCTTGCAAGCACTTTAACCTGAATAAGTTATACTACTTAAACCCAAACACACTGTCCTCAGCTTGACTCAGTGTTCACAAAGCAATGAATACTGTCTTGCTGCCAGACACACAGCTCTTTAAAAATGACAGTATTGAATTTTGCCATTTCTTTGTTTGTTGATTATTTGATTGTGCATTTCATTAGCATATTTTTGAAAAGTTTTGAATAGCTCTGTGCAGCTGTCCTTTCAATTCATAGGTGGAGTCTAGATAAATTCATAAATACTTTTCCAAATATAGTAGTGTCCAGGAAAGATCATAAACCACTACAACTAAATAATAAACATACTGGATGTCTCACAAGTTGCTAGCGATCCAAAGGCTATATTTAAAAGGTGGAATGAGCAAGTTTAAGGCAGAGGTACTTAAATTAAAAAAAAAAAAAGGAAGAAGGAGAAGAAAGCAACATGATTTAACATGAATTATTTTGGCTATGCCTGAGTGAGCACACAAGGCTAACCACCCAAGGCCACCACCAGTTTTAAGCATGTGCTGACATCACCACTCAACCTGTTCAATGCAGTGCTACAGTTGGCTTGATTTTTGAAAAAAAAAGGTTTGCAGGGTACCTTTAGCAGCAGTGGCCTAGTAACCAGCTCATCAAAGTAGTGGCACAATATAGACTGTCTTCCAGGACAATGAGGTACTATCCATGACTTCTGTAAAATTGAAAACAAAACTGAAAAATGCAGCTCTGTTGAATATCTAAGGCATTTCCCTTGAAACAGCTATTCTAATGAAGTCTATCTTGCTATCAGTTGAGGGTATGTATGTGGCAGATTAAACACATGTTTCTGGAGCACTCTGGGAGCCCACTGAAACCCAACCAGCCTATAAATGACAGGCAACCTTCTTTTTTTTCTAATGCAGCCCATGTACTTCTCTTTGAATGCTTTTTAAAGAACTATTATTTTAACCTACAAAGGGTTTTTGCTACTGTTAGCTTCCACAAATACTGCACAAAGAAAGAATAAACCCATTACACCAATTTTTTTCTGCTTTTATCCTTTGATGAGCTTGGGGAGGGAAAAATGAGAAAGAAAAATCTCCCAACAGGCAGAAAGTATTTCTAATAGCCATGCTCAATGTGCCTCTAACAGGAACAATTCACTCTCATTTTTAATGTGCCCTGTTATATTCACAACTTTATAATAGATTTCAATGCTTATCACAATGAAACCTCATGTCCTTACCAGTATACAAAATCCATGTGTGCAAAAATTTAAGTTATTCCACAGCTTCCCTTGCTGAATGGCATCACATTGAGCCATGTTTTATTCATCAACCACAAGCCTGACTTTTTAAAAAAATTCTTCCCAGCTGTTTAAAACAGCAAAAAGACCCTTTATGTCAAAACACTGTAGCTCACAGGAAGGACCTTGGCTTCGATAAGCGCATCTTCATGGAAGTCTGTGTAGACATTGTATCAGAAAGCTGCTGCAAACCTGTGCTCAGAAACAGGATGACAATGGCAAGGCTCTCTGCCACAGAGGATGCAGCTTTTCTCACCAGACTAGAAATCTTTTCTGTAAACATGCTCTGATTTTTGGTTTATGTGCCCCACACCCACATTCATTTCATCTTGTACCCTACAGTCTCGTAGGGCTGTGTACACTTGGGTTTCCTTTTCTTATGAATGTGTCCAAAGGCTTCTGTGGAAAAGGCATCATTGGAAAATAACTCCCTTTCAGCATCATCACTACGAGTTGCTTTGTTAAGTGTAGTGTGGTGGGTCAAACAAAAAATATGGACTTTATACAATTTTGCAATAAACACCAAGAAATGCAGCAGTGAGAGAGGGAACAGCTCATCTCTACTGGGCTGAATAGTCAAGAATGGATCTCTGATCTGAAGATGAAGCTAAACACCTAAGAAAGGTGTCTTAAGTAGTCACAGCTCCATCTGGCTTGTGTCTCAAGACTCACTGATGGCATATTGGTATTTTGGTTGTTGCTATCCAATGTGTGCAATAAATCCATAGCTTTGCAATTACCCCTGACATACTTTCTCAGTTGTGTAGGCAAAGACTAAAGAAGGCAGACACAGGATGTGCTTCTGATGTATCTGCATGACAAATAACTGCGTCAAAGGGTAAGAAGACAGGGAAGGCAGGAAGACTTACTCTGATCCTTTGTTGTTTCTGTGTGCGTGGGCTGTGTGCAAGCCACAATCTATTGGTTATAAACTATGAGAAGAACTGACATTTAAGGATGAAAAATTTTTCTATGCAAATTTTAATACTTACCACTAAGGATGTATCTAGGACAAAAATAAATTGTGCCTAATTACTACCTGTGGAGCCATGGCAGTGACTCTTGTCTAAGTTAATAGCAGCCACAGATGGACAATCAAGAATAACATTTGGCCAGCAATCAGGATGAGAACCTGTGAAGAAGTTATTTTTACCACATCACAGGCAATACACTAGGGTTAAAAACAACAACCTTCATCAATAATTCAGCCACCAGACAGATTCACTTCTGCATCAGAAAGCTCCTGCAGGACAAATCAAATTCATATTCTTTACTCTGCCATTCAACAATGTTTACTGCTTTATTAGAGATGGCAATAGGAAAGTGTTTTCCCTCTCTCATCTCACACGCAGGAATACGTCTTTCATAACGAATAAACAGGAACAGCCACCAGCTAGTTGCAAATAACTGGTCATTAGTGCTGACTAGGACCGACTTTGAAACCACAAAGTTCCTAAGCTCCTTCAGTTCCAAAATCATTTTGCAACAGTCCCTGCATCATATGCAGGAAGCTGAGAGTGTGTAGTTCTCTTGGCTGTAATGTTTAGGGGGTTGTTTATTTCTCATAGCTCTACTAACAAAGTAGCAAAGTGCTTTGGTCTCCTGAGGAAAACCAAACTCCCTTATCAGCTCTTTTCAGAATATCTCAGCCAAGTACCTGGTAAATTGCTCAAAGAAACATGAGTCACATAGCCACCAGCTGCTGGTGCATCGTCCTGCATGGGGATACACAGACAGTGCATCTCATGGAGACCATATGAGCCTGGTGACCTTTGGAGCACCTGCACAGAGCTGGCATGGTTCTGGAAATATTAAAGAGAACAGAATAGAGATGCCAAGTTAGCTCCACTGCAGCAAGACTTCATTCACTTTTTAATGGCATTTCACCTTTTTTCTTTCCCCTTATGCAGGCAGTTACATCTTCTGGCCTCTTGTGCGACAAACCAAGAGTTGGGGTTTTATAAGTGATTCCAGTAAAGAGAAGCCAGTAGAATGGTTAGTCATCATTGATACAACGATTTGTTTAGAAGAATTCCCAGACAAAAAGAAGAAGTTTAAGTTTCTGGTTTTGTTTTTCCACCCTTACATAAGTAACATGGAGGTGACTCTATTACACCGTAAATACTCTTCCCTTATAATTCATACTGCTACTTATATCCTGCTCTTGTTTTACCTTTCCCATTTCAAGGTCCAAAGCAGATGACATAAAATGTTTCCACTCTGTTGGCTGCAAGAACAAGGAAAACTAATTCAACTTCTTCCTTCTGAGAATTACCAGCCAGCAGTGCACGATTCAAGGACCTTATCCTTGCAGAGAGGCAAAATCTGTGGAAAGACTTCCACTGAACCTGATTAGAGCCCTTCTTGGGCTACTCAACTATTCATTACTCAAGAATGAATAATGTGCAACAGTCAAGCTGCACAGTAGCAGCTTCAGAGGACAATCCATCCTCAAACACCTTCCCTGATGCTGGTTATCCCAGATTAGGCAACTCACTGATTCAGCCTCAGGACAGGGTCTCTCTCTCCCTCTCCACCCCTGAACTTCAGGATGCTGTTGCCAGGGTAACTTCTGAAGATGTTTTAGGTTCAAATTCCAACATTTGCCTATTCAGTGTTTATCTCTCCCTTCACTCCTCCTTCAGTAAAATTCTCTCTGCACATTCATCTGCTAAGTATTTACCAAACACCCAGGTGAAAGGGACATGGCCATGGGTGAGCAGACTTTTTTCCTAAAGCAGAAGAGAGCTGTGCAAGATAAGCTCAGCCAGCCACAAAGATTCAGCCTGCTCATCTCATGTGTGGTGCTTCATACCCTCAAACCCCATCACTCCCACCCTTACAGCCGGTCTTAATCATGCTGGGTTATTTTTTGCTTTTCTGGGACCACGGCAATTTGGATACACACTGAATATTAACATAGACATGGACATTACATGCATGCAAAACTGAGCTACAAAAAGTGTACAGGTTAGAAAAAGGCATTTGAGCCCTGGACAAAAAGGGCCAAGGTCACCAGGATCCTGTTAAACAGATGTGATGTTTTACTCCGTGCAAAACTTGGTGATCACATCAGGGAACTCTGGGATATTTTGTGATTTTGTACATTCACAGTGATGTACAACATCAAGCTTCTACGAAAGTCAGGCAGACTGAACACTGAAGGTTTTTTCTCACTCCTTCAATCCAATACCTCAGCACTGTACACTCTTGTCATGACCACACACAGATGTTATACAATATTCACTGTGATTTTTTCCTTTATCCTTTAGTGTTATTCTCTCATCCAAATACCCTATACTGCCAAAATAATAGATAGACCCAGCTCATCCACACATATCACTTACATTTCCAAGCTGCCTTGACTGCCTCCCCTTGAGGCTGAAATGTATGCCCATGATCTTCATAAACCTATCTTAAATGAAAGATCTACTCGTTTCAACAAAATTTAATCCAATCCATAATGAGATAACCTACTCTGTCAAGCAATTAACACATTTTGAACGGCCAAACTGCACCTGAAACCTGCTTATTCTAAGGAAGACTGGTTTCTGACTTCAACTAAATAATACACATGTGCTAACACAACTATAATTGCAGCCTAGTAACTCTGAAAATGCTTGTTCCAAAATTAATATCTGAGGCTTATGTCAAGCCCAGAGGCAAACACATTTATTACATTTTGCAATTGGCAAACATAGACACAAGAATTAGAATCTTCTTTGAAGAAAAACCCTTTTGAGCTTCACCTGTTTGTGTGGGCAATAAAATTTCTAAAGAGGAAGGAAGAGAAACGACAAAAGAAAGACATCTGTGTTGGGCATGTTCCAGAACCACAGTGAACGAGCAGTTAAAAATGTACCCTGCTGTTCAATTAAGGAGCAGAAGAAAAGAAAGTACCCACAGGTTTTAAAATGTCATGACATTCTTGTACAGAAAAAAAAGTAAGAACAGGGTGCCCAGAAAGGTCTGTTTTCACATTCAGGCAAAATTGCAGCAGACCTTACAAATTTAGACAACTAAATATATTATTAAATTAATGATCAAAGTTTCTACCAAAGGCTGAAAAGGACTGGATGGTGAGTTTTGCATCATCCCTTATGATGCATAAATTTCAGCCCTGCATCAAATACATTTTAAAAAGAGCATTACATTGTGAGCCTGGTCAATGGAGGCTGTGTCTTGGTTGGTAGAGCACTCTATTCCCCAGTGGCAGTCTTTTCATATTTAATTTCTAAGCCATCCTTTATTGCTGCATATATCTATGAAAGCACTCAGTCGTGCAAACAATAACAAAACACAAAGGGTGTTTGTGTTTTAAGCCATACATTGTAAATACAGAAAAGATGACCTCAAACTACTTACCTCAGTAGGAAATGGCAATGGACAATATTCATATTTACTTGTCTGAAAATTTGGTTTTAGGGAATTGTTTGCCTGGGGTAAGAGATGGGGGAGAATTCAGTGTTTCCTAGTCTCTGGCTGGTCTTATTTTGGTTTTTTGAAGAGTGACACACAGCACAGTAAGCCAGCTGTTGTATGCACTTGGAAAACACCAGCTCAGATTCCCACTGAAAGTTTTAGAAATAGAAATGTTGCAGGAACAAAGACTGCTCAGTGAAAGCTGTTTTTCTTGAGCCTTTAGAAAGTGATAAAAAAGTGCCTAAGTTTTCATTTTCATCTGCTAATGTCTGTGCTTTACCCAATTCTGGTTATGCAGTCACCCCGAGCACAGCTGGTGAAGCCAACACTCGCCCCACCTCCATGTCTGGCCAGCACCAACAAGATGGAACACAATTCACAAATAGCTGAATAAGGTTGTGTCAAAGAAATAATGGACATGGTTGCCAGGTTTCTCCTGTTAGGGATATTATCCCCAGAACCTCACAATCAGGGGATGAATCCTTCCAAGAGTCTGGCCTTTGAGTGTCTATTAAAGAGATGTTTCACTCCACTTTATTTTTCCTAGCACTCAAACTGATGAGGAGAAAAAAAAAATGGTGTTTCCTTCAAGAGCCTGAGGACTTGCACAGCACATTACCAGCAAGTTGCCCCTGGGGTTTGCTGACAGAAGATGACAAAAAAGGGGGAAAAACGGGGAAACTGGGATTTCTAAGTCTTTCATTCAAGAACAGAAACAAAACCAGATAATGGCAAGAAGAAAGAAAAAAAAAATTAAAAAAAGAAAAAAGGACAATGGATACAATGAAGGCTGGGACCTGCAGAAGAAGAGAGCTGGATCTTACACAGGGCTAAAAGTAGGAACTATGAAAACCTGCATACTGAGCAGGGAGCTGCCTGAACTGCACAACAAGGGCTTGATGGAGAAAGGTAGGGCTGACATCTAGTCTACTGCCAGCAGCCTTGCTCTCTCCTGAAAGGGTCTATCAACCTACAAGGGAGGGGACTACCCTCACCTCCAAACATATTCTCCTTCCGCTTTCTTGGAGCACCAAATCCTGGGAAGATTTCTTCCTCCTTTTCCAACCATGTAATGGTAATTTCAACAAGGCTGTATGATTGTGATCCTCCCAGTCTACTCATTCCACTTTATGTAATTTGTCTTAGTAGATGTTGAGAGAATAATCTGTGCAATAGGCTAGTGATTACACCAGTTACTCAGGTCCAGTTTTTAGTCAACGGGTCAATGACTACCTCAGGAAAAAAAACCACTTTAAAACAGCACTTGTTTCCCAGCTGAGGAAGACCGGATCCAAAAGAAGAGAACAAAGACAAGGACTCGTCATGCTGTTCTCAGACTGGAGAGAATGATCTACCCCGTAGAGAGAGTTCATCCCAGATGATTGTGGCAACTTGCAGAAAAATTGCAGGTCCTTCCAGCACAAGGACCCAGAATGTCTGTGGTTTACTATACCCAGGGGAACAAGAAAGAAGGGGTCTATTTTCAGAGTTCTCATCTGCTTGATAACAAGAACTAATTAAAAGTCAGGTCCCTCAAATTACAGAATCCTAGGAAAGATGTGTACTCCCTTCAGCAGTTCATATCAAAGCCATTCCTTATATTATTGTCTACTTCCCCTACAGCTCAGAGGTACTGAGGGCACTCACAGTTCCCCACCCAAGAAATCAGAGTAATAGCCAAAGCCAGCAGTCAAAAACTGCTCCCAGATCCAAAAAATGTCCCTGATTATTAACCTGAAAAGAGTGGTGTGATTTAAGCACCAAACTTGAGAAGGGAATTCACCAATAAAAATAGGAAACAAAACCAGAAAAGGAACTCTGTGCACCCCAAACGTGAACACCAAGTCCAGTCTAACACCAAAGTCCTCTCATTCAAGGAAGCCTGAGCTTCCGTGACGAAGGATTTTTCTAGGCACTAAGGTATCTGAAAGTTAAATTTTCCAGTCCCTGAGGGCCTTTGTAGAGGGAACATTTAGGTCCCTGCTTCCCTTTGTGGAAGTAAATCAGCAGCACACACACATACGACAGCAAACTCACCCCTCAGCAGAGACAAAATCTCTCAAAGCAACCCACACGCTATCAGGAAAGGACATTTCCTATCGCTGACACCACCACCAGTAACTTGACAGAATGAAGGCTGAGTTTGCTGATAAACCAAAACGGGGAGAAGGAAGAGTTATCATGAAGTGAAGCGGAGGAAGAGTTATTATGAAGTGGAGCAACAGGTACAAGCAACAGCCAGCAAATCACGATTACAGCAGTGGGTACAATTATTTTTTTCTCGCTAGCAACAAACTCTTGATTACGCTAACAAAATATAGCAAAAATCTCTCAGGAGAATGCAAACGCCTTCTCCCGCCGGCGTGACGGCGGCTGCAGGCGGTTCGGCGCTGCTGCTCAGGTGCCGGCCAGGAGCATCCTGCAGAAATCGCTGGTTCCTGCTCAAATTATTCAGAGCAGTGCCATCTACCGGAGCCAGCTGCCGAAGGCCGGATCCTTGCTTTTCTTGGGTTTTGTTCCTGCTTTTAATTAACTTGGGTGTTTTGATAGACGAGACAACGGCTGATGAATGCTAAGGGTTTTAGAAGTACCCTTTGCATTTCACTAGATTTTAGAAGTACCCTTTGCATGGTCTCACAAAATGTTTTCTAAAGGTTAAACTTCTCTGTATGGTGCTCAGTTCCTTTAGATGTTTTGAATCATGAGGGAAGCACGGGACTTTTTTTTTTTTTTTTTTAATTGGTACTCTCCAGCACAATAAAAGCTCAATCAGTAAAGCACTTAAGCCTTTAAGCACCTAAGTGATTTCTCTGATGGTGGTGAAAATAAATGCAGGTCCTCAAAGTCCTGTAGAGCAAGCAGTGAGATCAGGGGAAAAAAAAAAACCAAAACCATACTTCTAAAAGTACCTGCCTCTTATCTGTCAAAGAAAAAGTATCTGTCTGTTATTTACCAAGGAATTACCCAGAATTAATTCAGAATCATGCATGGGGGTGGGGGGGAAGCAATGAAAAGAGCATGTGAAGTAAAAGTTTAATTCTTATATGGAAAAAATATATATATTGCAAAATCACTCTACTGCTTGAACTGGAACAAATAGACAATGGAGCATTTAAATTCATTAACAAGTTAGTATTGAGAAATCCAAAAATTATTTTCTTATGTTTTAAAATTATTTATAGATTTTGTAGAACTGATGCTGATAACCTCAAATTCTTTCTGGACTTTTTAATACACTAAAAATCTTTCTCTACTTGTGTGTTTAAGAGCACCAGGAACAATGATAATGCAAATTTTACAACCTGTATACAAGCTCTAGCTTTACACTTGAGAAACTCAAGACACAGAAAGTGTCTAAAGCTGGAACTTAAGATGTGCTAATCAATCTTGGGTTATCAATCTGAGTTATCAGATTGTTACCTGTAGCAAATATAGAAGGTGTTTGCCTTTCCACTTTACGGACTGCACAAAGAAGCTGATAAGGAAATAATTTTCAAAAGAAAAATAAAGGACCTCTAGTGAAAGTATTCTGCTTATATTTTTAAAGAAATAAATTCTTAGAACAACTTGTAATTGATTTGTGGACTTCCATGTAACGTTTTGGTAAGGATATCAAAAGTATAGAAATATGCTCCAAAAGTATTATCTTAATTTATGGATTATAACTACATCAAAGAGTTATAGTACCCCATTCCTGTTTCTCAAAACTGACTTTTTATAGTCTTAGGTCTATTTAAAGCACATTTGCAATCAGCTCCTGATCAGTTGTGAGTGTGCCCAGCACCACCTCCAATCTATCCCTAAGTCTTTCCCACTGTTCTCCAGACAATGTGACACATGTCATTAGTGGCCAGCTGTGATCGTTTTGCCTTGCAGCTTACTGCCACATCTACAGAAAAGTTTTGAGCACTCGTGTAGTGTGATGGCCCCTGTTGGCCGCCAGGGAGTCTCTGAAGAGCCACGCAGCTCCTTCAGAGCAGTGGAAGTTGCTTAAATCCCTGGTATGAAATTTTAGCCAGCACATTTGGCTAAACCTCACTAGGATGGGATTTCCTCAGGTGCTGGTGATCTCTCCAACATTTAATCCAACAGAGAGCATCAGAGCACTCTGCTAGGAGAAGCTTCATGCTTCAAAGAGGAGCTATTGTTTTGGAAGAAAAAAACCTTCTGAAATTAGGCTGGTTGCTTTAGGACCTGATGAGTGGCTACAGCTGGCACAGGAAGCTGTACAAAGTGAGAGAAATAAGAAGCATCTAATACCTGTCCTGGCTGTGAGCAGGCCCACAAACACCTATTCCCAGCCATGCTAGAGTCAACCAGCAATGCTTGCTGTCTGTAGCAGATCCATCAGGGCCTGGTACAGCATTGCAGTTTTTGGGATTGAAAGTCTTCATCTCATATGAAGTTCCTATATCAATTCTCCCAGCATCCAGTGTCATGATTCAAGAGCTTTTTAAAGATAAAAGTAAACAAAAAAGACTAAATTTCATTATGAAATAATAAGGCATTGAAAGTATCTCCATGGTTATGAAGGTATCTGCACTGATCTAAGAACAGAGGAAGAGTGCAAGCAGGAGAAGACTGGCAGAGAAGCAGATAGAGACAGACAAGCTCTGAAGATCAGCCAGTCTTTCTTATTGGAACAAAAATTATCTCGCTTCAATCTTGGAGGATGTGATTACTCCTGTGGCTTGCCACCCCTGTCGAGAGACAATAAGAGAGCTGGATGAGTGACCAGTTGACATGGGAGGTAATACAAAATTAGGTTTTGAGTGAGAGAAGTGAACATGCAGTGAGGACAGTAGTCCACCAGCTGGAACACTTCTGAGCACTCACAGAGCCCTGCTCAAAGGACATTTTTGCTGCTTGTTCCCCAAGCAAACTGCACAGGCTTGAATCATTTAGTTGCTGAAGCACAGTGGTTTTTTACCAAGAAAGGGAAAACCAAGTCCATTTGACAAAATACCAAGAAATTTAGAGGGAAAAATTGCACTTATCATTCCTTTCCTCTCATTTTGTATTTTACATGTAAAGTGCATGATATTGTGCTTTATCTCATTCTGAACTACAACACAGATCTGACGGGAATATCTTTGTCTGGAATGTAAGCACAATGGGAGTCCTGAGATATCCTTCAGTCATACACCACATACACACACACATGTTCATAGTCATATAAATGACTATACACATACAGGTATATGCCTATATTTTGAGCTGCATAAATACATATGACAGTATCTCTTAGCATTAATGGATTGACTCTAGTGCAAAAAGGTAAGATTTTAATTTATTTGTAACATTAATTTTTTGCAATGTGCAACATGGTTGCAACAGACTTTTTAACACAAGGAAAATCACACTACTGTACAGTTACACTCTCCATGCAGAATTTAATCGCATGTAATTTTTATGCCTGCCACAAATTGATAGGATTATTACGGGGAGACATCTACAGGTGAGAATTGAATGCGTTATTATATCTTCAAAACGAGTGAGCCTGTCACTGATGTCCTAAGGTTTTGTGCTGAACGCAATGCCTGGTTAGCTCCCTACCAGCTCTCCATTGCTCCACTCCCAAGGCAGAGTATTGTGACGCTAAGAATAATTTTTAGATCCCTGGGGTCAAGAAAATCCTGAACAATCCACATTATGATGCTGAGGGACAGTCAGTCTGAATGGATCTTAGGGAGCACAGCCAAGGACCAAGGACAAACACTCCCTGGTGCAGCCTTGCTGGTCCAGCTCTGGTATGAAGGCAGGATGGATGATGGGATCCAGGGCACGTGGAGGTTCCTGGGTTACTGCAGACCTGCCTTCCTCGATGAGTATAATTCAGGCTTTGAGTGCAGGCTTGTATTTGCTGGGCCAGGAATCTCTCTCTCATTCTCTTTTACTTTATTCTGTACTCCCTCGGCACTGGATTTTAAATAAGCCTACAATCAAAATACAACATAAAGGTTGCAAGAAAATCTGCTTATGGATTTAGTATCACATATCCAGCTGTGATATCTTACAGAATTCTAGTTCTTTCAGCAGCCCACAACTGGGTTAGCTTCTTGCAGATACCAGGGACAGGACAAGGCAGCTGGTGGGTGCTCAGGTCACTGTAGATGACGTCAGGTGAGATGGAGTCCTTGGATTTAATTTAGACAGAATGCTTCTTTCTGCAACAGTCCTCATGATAGTGCTCCAACCCACTTCTGACATGTGGGAGATCTAGAGACACACTAGGAATGTTCATAAGGTAGTGCTGTTGCCTTTTACACGCTGGAAAAGGAAACGAATAGTATATAGTACACAATCCTACTGTATAACAACGAAGTCCACATATTGATCCCTATAAAAATGCTGGTGGAAGGCTTGACAACGCCAGCTGCTTAAATAGAGGTGATCACTTGGCTTCAAAATTTGCGTGAGCATTAACATTAAAATAAATGTTCATTTATTACCTACTTCTTCATTTGTATCATGAAATGCCCACACTTCTGACAAGTGTGAGAAGGCTCCTCATATGAGTGTTTCCTGACCTTACTTTCTGAAATAGGTTTGCTAAATGTTGGCTGCCAGCTGACAAGTGAAACCAGTCATCTGCTCCTGCACTGCCTGTTCTGGGACAGCAGCTTCAGGTGCTAAGTCTTGAAATTGGCTCCGTGCAGTTTTAGAAGATAATTGAGGGGGTTTGTTACATTTTCTGTCTATAACTATCACACATAATTGCATTTCCTACATGCATTGGGACGTATCCACTGCCTTTGCACACTAAGGGATCGCTGAGTTCCATATACAGAGTCCTTCAAGAAAGTCAGATGCTAATTTAGCATATTTCCCAGCTGTTTGCCTATGTCTGACAGGAATGATCCACAGATTTCCTTACCTGTGGAGAAGGAACCAGGGGTCAGATTGGGGTGTCCAAGGGGATTAGACCCCTATCACTTAGGCAGTTAAATTCACATAACCCTTATGCTATTTTTGTCTCAGATTAGCCCATCCCTACACCCTGGGAACAGCCTCTCCACAGTTTCATCACCAACCACAAAACTCCCTGGAGCCAGCAGCAGCTGCCATCTTCACACAGTATTGCAACCCTCAGTGAATCACAAGAAATTCCTGTAAATTAAACTCAGAATCTTCCAGTTTGTTACAAGGTTTACAGCAGAGACCAAACTAGGAGAGCACAATGAGCAAAAAAAGTCATTCAAGTGACGAGAAACAAGTAGCTTCAGTTACCAAGAGGTATGTCTTTGTGGTTTACAAAAATGAATACTTTTTAATAGAAAGGTGTGATTATTGGTCATGTTGTGCAGGCTATTTACAATAACTGTTATATTAAAACTCACTGGCTATGCAAGAAAAAAAAATAGTATCTTCTTTGAGAAAAAAAAAAGGAGTTTTATTTTCAAACTTTTGACCCCCCCAAACAACAAAACAATTATGCAAATGCCTGGCTTCAATCATATGCTGAAGGCACCATAATCAGTGACATAAAACTTAATGGGACTTCAGAGTGTTTTGAATCAGCTACAAACCTAATTTCCCATTGAATTCTGTTTCAGTTATGTTTCATCACAAAATAAGAAGGTCATGGGAAGGGAATTTTTAACTGCTTTTGGTATTTCTAAATAAATTTATTGAATCAGCCAATTTGTAAAATATGGGTTTTCAGAATTCCCTAAACTGACTGGTCACTAAAAGTCACAAATCTCTTGGTATGATAAAACCACAATTTAGCATGTTGGCAAAATCCAGGTCCAGTTTATGGAGAACAGTGTTACCAGTACTATTTAGATTACGGTTTCTTAATAGTTTAGTTGAGCTAAAAGATTCTGTTTTCCCTCAGTTAATTTAGGAAATCTGTGTAGTAGCTGACTGTATGGAAAGGGTGCAAAGCACAGAGTCATATATAAAACCTGGAAATAAGCATAGATACAGGTACAGAGAAGCAGATTATTTCACTATTTTAATTTGCCAAATTTTAAATTTGGCATATATGTCAGTATTTATCTTGTAACTACTAGCTAGTGTTACAGCAGAAAGAATAAAATGAATGATCAGCCTGAAGAAAATCACCTTCATACAGTGGCCATTTAGCCACCAAAACACAGGCTCAGTCATGGCTCATTGGTTGAATGCCATGTCATTTAGGTATAACTCAAAAACATTTAGAGGTTTTCTTACATGTGAAAACACCACGTCTGAAGAAGCAGTGCTGTCAGGTAGGTCACAGAGCAGTTAAATATTCAGAACGTGGAGAAGGGGCAGGAACTCCAATCTCAGCACTCCACAATCACATGATAAAAATGATTGATATTCCAGAAGTTGAACTCTGAACATCAAGTGCAAAGATGGCCTCAAGAATTCAAAGCTTAGACAAGAGTCTTTGCATGTTGATTGATGGCCCTGTGTCACTCTGGTTTATGGGTTATGACCATTGGAGACTTCAAAATGAACTAAGCCAAACATAACAGCATCCTTGCTCAGTGAAGCAAGAAACCAAACTGTTCTGTCAAAAAAGAAAATACTTAGCTCAAAAAATCTGTCAGACTTTCAACACTTTTGACAGCTTCCATACTCAATGCATACAAAAGAGACTAAGATGAATGCAGTCAAAGCATCCAAAATATTTCTTTGACATTAAAAATCCCTAATTTGGCATAATAGCCTTAAATAGTTCACACATCTCTTTTATGTAGGTCTCCCTGTCTTTAGAAGAAACATCTTCATTAAAGTAAACAAAAATAAACTATTCTTATACTGGATAGCATTAGAAACTGTCCTTACATACAGTACAAAAGTATGATAGCACTTTAATGACACTGATGAACAGCATATTTTAAAATATGCTGAAAAATAGCTATTTTTTAAGCACACAAATATTAAGTGTGTTCATCCTGTATTAGGACTGTCATTTCTTGTGACAGAAGGAATTTTTCTCAGCATCTAAAATGAAGTTTATATTAATGGTCATAATTACCCAATTCTTGAAATTCAGCCATAGTTGTTTATAAGGACATTGCTTTGTAAGATATTTGCTGTTAATCTGCAATCTTCTGTTCTTTAATTTCATTATGAACCCTCATGTCTGACATCATTCTTTTTGAAAAAGAAAAATCACATGAAACTGGATTATTAATATGTTGCTGAATCTCTTTACCATTTGGAAAGTTGCAAACAGCAGAGTTTATGAACTCTCACCAAATTTAACAGAAGAGTTTTAGATCAGATATAAGCAATCTAAGGAAAGACACCTATCCAAATTTATAAAAGAATAAGAGGCCACAGTTTCTTGATTTTGTACTGAAGGTACACTTAAAAGATTTGAACTGAGATCTAATCATCAGTAGTGACTTTCCAGAAGACATTTTTCAAGACAACTAGAAAAATGAAGAATGAGCATTGTTAAAAGGTAAGAAATTTCTAATAACTCAGAAACCATCCTGTCACACTTTTGTCATTCATACAGTTTAGATCAAAGCACAAATACCTGACTGGTCTTTTTTTAAATTATTATTCCTATAGCATTCTTGCTTCATATCTGTTTTGACTTTAAACTCTACTTTTCTTGTTGGGAAAAACTGACAGCTGGATCCTGTCTTTCTGTCTTGCAGACGACATGTGCAACCATGTATCCCAAGGAACAAGGCTGGACCTACAGGAACAGAAAGTATGACACAAAGTACACAGAGAGCCAGAACCTCACGTACCTCCTTTACAATCTCTGGACAAGAGGATTGTTCTCTACGAGATATGCTGTTAAGCACAGTTGAAAAAGTATCTTGTTTATTGCAGAATTTTCAGATGCCAGTAAGACTTTTTAAAGCCTTACACATTACAATAGTTTTTAATCCCCCACCAAGCTAGTATTCCAAACTAGCTCTTCTCTCTTTAAATTCATAGATACATTACTCTACATTTTTCTGGAAGCAGGACTCCAGCACACGCTTTAGAAATTATGCTGTTTGTACAGAGCTTTTTTTCAGACCTTCTGTTCAGCATTTGGTTGGACAACAAAGATGTAGACTAAAGAATTTTGTTTATTTCTAGATAGACATTTGCTTTTATATAGGTTACTATTCCTCATATATCGACTTATAGGTGCGATCACTTAATATGTGCAGTTCTGAATCCATTTTATTGATAGCCATAGTTGAGTCTGGATTTAGTTTGCCTACCTTCAGGAACTCAAAATGGTGCCTACATTAGAATTCTAGTTGCTTTAGCTGGCCCACTTGTCAATGAAGAGAGGTAGACATCCACCAAGGCAATTCAGCTGCATCTGAGTGATGATACACTGCATGTGGAGTTTTACACACACAGAGTAAAACCTTACACCTGACAAAACAACCAGTTGCTACTAATACAGGGAGAAAGTCCTGTCCAGCATGTCTCAATCAGTTAGTGCAAACTTTACCTGTGTAGTAATCCATCCTGACAGTCCGTGATTGATGTCTCACATCTATAGTACCCTGATGTGAAAAGACAGCTTGTCAGACTCTACCAATAAACTGGCTGTTCAGAAAAGACTTTTCTAATCATCTTTTCACTATACAAGAGTTACACTAGAACAGAAGAAATGCACCCATAGGCTGTGTAAATACAGCATGCAGCACCTCAGCATTTGTTTTTGTTGCCATTGCATCTTCAGGGAAAGGTAACAGACATTTTAAGCCCAAAAGTTACATCTTAAAAGCAAGAGAGTTTCTTCGCCCTTAAAGCTGCCACAAGGAATAGCATAGTCCTTAGCCTACAGTGTAACACTGAAACATGGGTCATTTGTTTCAGAACAGTGTTAATTTTTCAGAAAATGTGAACACTGCTATTTGTTTCTATGCCAGTGGCCTGAAGGAAACAGGTTAACTGTTTTGTTGACCTTTGGGAAGAAAAATACTTGGCAACCTCAACAGACTTTATGAATCCTAGATCTACTCCTCTCCTCCTAGTTATATACTGGAGCAATTCTATTGATACGAATGGTATAGTCCCCAAAAGAATGTCCAAATGAGAGGTGAAACACATCCACTAAACTCTGAGCAGATTTTTATCTGTAAGAAGAAAAAATCAAGAGGAATATTTAAAAAGAGAGAGAACAAATTTCCCACTTAAATATTTCCACCAGAATCAGCTCCACTCACATCACAACAGACAAGCTCAGTAGGACAGTGAGGCATCTGAATTCCAGCTGTTGCTAACACCAGGTAGCTTCATCCTGGTATTCATCCACAGCTGTTGAAGTGCTCTTTTGATATAGGACTGGGAAGGGGTGCAGATTTCAATCTGTTTCAAACCACGTTCCAGGAATCTTCAACCACACAAATTTTTTTGTGATTGAAAATATGAACAGACTTTCCAAAATAAATACATAAACTATCTTTAAAATGCCAACCTTTAAGGATGCACCCTTGTAAATTAAAGCTGGATTCCTGTATCAGAAGACAGAGCCAAGTGAGACGCATAGACTTTACTTCTGAAGAGTATCAGATTTTATGTTGATAATGAATATTCCTGATAAAATGTTGGTGGCAAGAACTTAATTTTTATACTCACAAGAAAACCTACTAATAATTTTTACAGCTTTGCTTTTCCTCACTGCACTGTGTTTAACCGAGAAAGATCTTTTTACAACTGTGCATCAAGACAGACACTGCCAAGAGAGAAATTTTTATAAGCCTTATAAACAGGAGTTTCTTATACCTCAAGTATTTAGTATGTAATGTTCTTTCTGCTACTTAATAAGAATCGTGACACAGAGAGCTATTGTACTGGAAAAAAAAGAATGTATGTTCTATTTTTTCTTCTTTGTAGCATCTGGATTCCATTCTTTAAGTTATGAAGTACACATTTAAGGATTTACCAGAACCAAGCAGGACTAGTGGCACTGCCCAAATATTGCTCCCTTAACACTTCTCTGCTTGGTACCACCCATGAGCTGGGCACCTCAGCCTCAGCAAAAGGCTGCTTTTACCACTCTGCTTAGGGTTAGGCTTAGGCTTAGGGTTAGGGTTGAGAAAACCACAAAGCCCAGACCTCCAGAGACACAGCAACTGCAAAAGGCATGCCAAGGGGAGCACGGCACTGCCCCAACATTCATCAGCTTTCTGATTGGCACCACTCATGTGCTTGGCACCTCAGCAAAAGGCAGCTTTTACTGCTCCCCTTAGGGTTAGGGTTGAGAAAATTCTCGGTTTTAGGCTTGAGAAAACCACAAAGCCTGGAGGTCCAGGGACTGTGCAACTATAAAAGGCATGCCAAGGGGAGCACTTCACGTCATCTCACTTCATTTGATTACAATCACTTCATTTCAGAATTTTCTTTAATTTCTTTCCATTGAATTTCATTTCATTATAAATCCACCCCTCGTTTTGTTTCCTTTTCTTTTCTGACTTTGAGAGTTTATTTCCTTTTATGAATTGAAATCTTGGGATTCCAATGCTTATCAATCCACCAAGTTTCAGTCTGTTTCCCTGAGCTTCATGTCATCCCATGACATTTTATTTTTTTTTCACAATGTTTCAGAACTTTCTCTTTTTTTTTTTAGCATTTCATTAGTTTCTTCTCCTGTCTCTTCATTTCACTTCAAAAAAAGAACACCCCACTGCCTTCATATGAAAAGGCTACATCATGTTCTCTCTGAGGCTATATCTTCTTATGAAAATAAGAAGGTAGGTTACAGTAAAACACAGTCAGACTTGCACAATGATTTTTTCAATATTTCCCTTGAAGAAACATTCAGTTCATTACAGCTGAAGACTGAAAATTGAAAATTTACTTCTTGCACAACTGGTGATATAGCAGGATGCTCAAGTGCTACCCTCTGCTACCTTAGGAACTGAAACATCTTGACCTTTCATGTGGAACAGTTAAATGGAGTTTGTTTAAGTGGCACATCTGCTCTTCAAGCTGGGATTTCATTGCATAAAGACTGCCTTTTCCAGCTCAGAAAACATTTGTTTATCCAACGAAATTATAACTCCAGTTTCCTTTTTACAGACATCTGTTTGTAGACAGGAAAATCTCTTTGGATGTGAAGCTTCAGAAAGCAGCTTCAGAAATTTTTATGTGATCTTGAAATTGTGATCATTAGCCAAATTCCTCTCTAAATTTCTGTGAGACCAAGAATTTTACTTCTTCAGACTAGTCCCTTGGCATGCCTTTTGCAGTTTCATTGTCACTGGAGCTCTGGACATTGGGGTTTTCTCAAACCTAACCCTAAGCATAACCCTAACCCTAAGCTGAGCAGTAAAAGCTGCATTCTTGTGAGGGTGGTGCCAAGGAGATAAGTGTGGAGGGAGCAATGTTGGGGCAGTGCTGTGCTCCCCTTGGCATGCCTTTTGTAGTTGTAGTGTCCCTGGAGCTCTGGGCTTTGTGGTTTTCTTAACCCTAAGCCTAACCCTAACCCTAAGTGGAGCAGTAAAAGCTGCATTCTTGTGAGTCTGGTGCCAAGGAGAAAGCTGTGGAGAGTGCAATCTTTGGGCAGTGGGGTGTTCTTTTTTTGAAGTGAAATGGACCAAACCTTGCTGAAATGATACTCACTGAAATCCCAGAATCAGCGAACCAAGTGAAACAAAGACGCAGAAGAAGAAATTGACAAAAGGAAATGCTAAAAAAAAAATAAGAGAAAATTCTGAAACAAAGTGAAAACAATAAAATAGCATGGGATGACATGAAGTGCATGGAAATGGACGAAACCTTGCCAAATGGATCATCATTGAAATCGCAAGACTTCATTCCTCTCATGAAATGAAGAATTTCCTTTCATAAAAGGAAATAAAATCTCGAAGTCAGAGAACAAAGCCAAACAAACTGATGGGTGGACTTCAAATGAAATGAAATTCAATGGAAAGAAATAAAAGAAAATTCTGAAGTGAAATGATTGTAACCAAATGGAATGAGATGACGTGAAGTGCTCTCTCTTGAGCGCCTTTTGTAGTTGCAATGTCCCTGGAGCTCTAGGTTTTGTGGTTTTCTCAAGCCTAACCTTAAGCATAAGTTTTGGTACACCCATGTTTAAGCCTGAGAACTTGAACAGCTTCTATCTCATCTCTGTTGAGCAATGCTGCCTGTATTAACATTGCCCACACTGAGCTTGCTAGTGGAGTCTAAAGCTAACTGAATCATGTACTGACGTGAATTAATGCTTTTAACTACATCCCATCATTTAATATACAAAGGGTACCACACTCTGTAACTCTTTATTACAAATTTCTGGTTTTCTCCCCATGGCTTTGAACCAAATCTCATGTACAAGTGGGAATGTGTTATTCTGCGTAATGAATACCTGACCTTCTATTTCTACAAAATAATTTCCAGAAACAATGCCAAAGCACGTAGTGCCACTGATAGGATGACACTTCAGCACTTTATATGGATATTTTACTGGGAAAAGTACTTTAAAAAGCTGCAGGATTCCAATTAAACTTTATCACTTGACTATGCATGCCCACAATAACAAGATTTTATATTAATGTGACTGTGACCCCAACACATGTGGAGCTGGTCAGAGTTATACACACTGTAGGCTCCAACACTTCCCCTAGCAGGAAACTCTGCTGAAGAGAGGATACTTGAAGCAAAGAAATTTCTGGAATGTGATGGTAATGGAACATAAATGCTTTACTGATAGGGATTGCACTTAGGTATTGTGCTTAAATGGGTTGCTTAATTAAAGCCTTAGGACTTTTCATTCCATGTTTACACTTAAAATATCCTTTAGTACTTACTTTGTTATTGCATAAATATATCTGTGATGATTATTTCACCTGTATCTGGCTGCAAGCCAGACATCAAATAACCATCACAAGATTGGGAGTAGTATTCCTATTTTACGGACACCTGCAGGATTGTTCTCCACAGCATATGGAGGTAGCCAGGAGCCTATGACAGGAAATATTTGTGATTGACTCTAAATGCATCCCATAGTACCAAAAGCTTTTGTTGCCTAAAGTTGCTCACTGACTCACAGCCAGATCAAGCTTAATTCAGTCACAAAGAGATGAATGCAGTTTTAAAATTCAAGAAGCCTCAAAGTGACACCTTGGTCTGTGCAGGGTGTTCTTTCATTTCTCCAAATTATGCATTTTTCTGAATGAGGAATACACGTGGGTATCTAAAGATACCAATACCTATCAAATGTAATTTTAAGCTCAAAATATTTTAACATCTTTTGGAATAAAGAGACTGTGTTTTGTCCAGCAGAGGGAGACCAGAGTTTTAGAGAAATGTAATACAAACATTAAGCATAACACAGAAACACATTCTTTCACTCAAATGTATCATACACAGATTTTAATTGATAAGACATAGTACCTTAATTGATAAGACATAGTACCCTATATTTAATTTATAAGACATAGTACCCTGTATTATATACACCATTAAATGTAGGCAACATATGAAGTAAATCAGACCTAAAACCATATCATAGTGCTCAATACTGATGTAGGATTTGTAGCCTTCATCCCACTTCAAGTCTGATACTATGGAAATAATAAAAAAAACCACAGCCAAGCAAAAATAAAATCAAATTCAATAATAAAATAAAATAAACTCAGTGTGTTTTGCATGAGAAAACACCTTCCACCAGTTTGCACGCAGAAAAAGGTCAATGGAAACCTGGAAGAAGCTCTCTGTAGAGACTGCCTGGTCTTTTTTTTGGAGTGGCTCTGTAAATCATGATTTCAGACAAGAAATCCAGTCCCTGGACCAGCCAGTTCTACCATCATCTCCCTGTTTCACAACCAGAGAAATTCATCACTCATTGCCTACTTCAAAAGCAGTTTTAAAGCTACACAGAGTGACTTTTGACCTCACTGCAGCTTATCTGGCACAGTGCATTGTTCAAAGGCTACTCAGATTCACAGCTGCAATAAAAAAGAGCCACTCAATAAGCAGTTCTTGGGTTTTCTTTGTCATATACACAGCTGATATGCTTTGGGGATTACTGCATTATCAGGATGGTTGCATAACTGAAAGAGTGGGGAATAACATTACAAACCAGTAAATGAACTGCCAGGTTGAGAAGAACAAGCAGAACCAGTACAGGCTTAACAGAGAGAGGAATATGGCAAATCCTCCCATGAGAGAACTTGAAAGTAAAAAGAAAAATATTGTATCTTACCCATATATTCTCTGCTTGTTGTGTTTTAATTATTTGTTCTGGTGTTGTCAGCCTTCAGAAGAAAAACCTGGTGTAAGAGCCAGAAAAAATCAAGTGGTTGACCAAAGACTAGAGGGATATTCCATAACATGATGTCTGCTCAGCAACAAAAGCTAAGAGAAAGGAGGAGGAAGAGAGGGCATTCCTAATTTACAGTGCTTGCCTTTCAGAGCAACCACTGTGTGTTCTGAAGTCCTGATTCCCAGGAAGTGCCGTACAACACCTGCTGATGGGAAGTAGAGAATAAAATCTTTTGATTTTCGCTTACATGACCTTTGCTTTTGATTTAGCAAACTGCATTATCTCAACACAGAAGCCATTTTTCCCTCTTATTTTCTTCCCCACTGTCCTGTTGAGTAGGGGAGTGATAGAGCAACTTGGTGGACACCTGGTATCCAGAAAAAATCAACTCACCACAGTCACTTTTGGCACCCAGCATGGGGCTCACGGTAACAGCAGTTTTGTATTAAGTGTCCTGTAGCTATAGCAGATAGTAAGTGGCAAGCTCCTGTGCAGGTCAGAGCTTGGTGGCTGCACTGATTCTCTCTCTATTTTGCAAATGTGTTAATACAAATAATGTCTCTGTGTTTTCCCCGGGAATTGCTGGCCTTGCTGTGCTGTATCTGCTTTGTGGAGAAGATGAAGGAATACATCTCTCTCTCCTATCTGGGATTGATGTGGATGGTTTATTAGTCAGGCTCACAAGGTCCCTGTTCACCCTCATTGAACTTTCATACTAATAATTAACACTGTTAGCATATTGTGGAGCTTGAGGAATCTGGTGTCATCCTGGGATCAGAGAAGAAAAATTTTGGTTGAGGCAAAACTCTGATGCGCCCTAAAGTAGTCAGTCAGTCCTTGCATGGCAGGGTGTGTGCAAGGATTTGGGCAGATTCTCTGGACAGATATCACCTCCCATAACCTGGGACTTTACACCTGAACAGACAAACGACCCTAGCAGACTGAGAATCAGCAATCTCTAGCACTGTACTGGAGCCTGACATGTGCCCATTGAGCCACAGGTCAGTACTGTCACAGGATTGTGACAGGCAGGGACACAAAATGTGTTGGAGAGCACCATGGTTGAGACAGGGATCCAACAACGACAGTAATTGTGGAAAAGTTGACAAGGAGAATAATGGATCTGTATTATCAATTAGAAAGGGGGCAAGGAAAGCACAAAGGGTTTTATCAAGAAGCTGGTTTTTCAACAAAGAAATTGGAGGAAAGAGTGAGAGAATTCAAAAAGAACGAGGAAGCAACGCAGTCTCTGGCCTCATCAGAACTTCGAGACATGCAGAAAGATTACAGCCACAGGCCAGGTCAGTGGATTTCTGTCTGGCTGCTTCAGTGCTTGAGTGCTTCAAGCTAGGGAATAGACAACCCTACAAGAGGGGATGTGACACTGCATCTGGTGGTCATCAACATAAACAAGCTAATCAGAGACACCAAGATCAGTTGCCTCAGTCTCTTGCCTCAGTCTCCAATGGCGACCTCTCTTCCCACACCTCTTGAGTCGATGGACAGCAGGATTGGAACTGAGGTAACAGAGTCCCTCCCACTGTAAGGAAAAATTAGGTTCATGACTATCTTAGGATCCTGAACACACAAAAGTCCATGGGACCCAAAGAGATACATCCCAGAATCCTAACAGAATTGGCTGATGCAGTTGACAAGCCACTCTCCATGGCAGTCAGGTGAAGTCCCAGGCGACTGGGAAAAGGACAAAATTGTACCTGTCTTTAAAAAGTGTAGAAAGGAGGATCCTGGGAACTACTGACCTGTCAGCCTCACCTCTGTGAAGCTTCCCCCCCAGAAGCTGTGCTCAGGCACATGGAGGACAGGGAGGTGCTTAGGGACAGCCAGTATTACTTCACCAAGGGCAAGCCCTGCCTGACCAACATGGTGGCCTTCTAAGACAGAGTGACCATATCAGTGGAAAAGAGAAAGGTTACAGACGTCATTTATCCAGACTTATGTAAAGCCTTTGACACAGTCCCCCCAAAATCCTTGTCTCTAAATTGGAGCGAGTTGGATTTTATGGGTGAACTGTTAGATGGATAAGAAAGTGCTTGGACAGTAGCATCCAGAGGATAGTGGTCAATGGCTCGGAGTCCTGATGGATAGCTGGAGAGTAGCCCTGGGGAGAAGGACTTGGGGGTGCTGATGGATGAGAGCCTGGACATGACACAGCAATGTGCACCTGCAGCCCAGAAAGCCAAACGTGTCCTGGGCTGCATCCAATGGAGGCTGGGAAGCGCGTTCAGGGAGATGACTCTGCCCCTCTACTCTGCACTGGTGAGACCCCACCAGGAGTGCTGCATCCACCTCTGGGGTCCTCAGCACAGGAAGGACATCAACCTGATGGAGCGAGTCCAGAGGATGCCACCAAGACAATTAGAGGGATGGAGCACCTCTCCTATAAGGAAAGGCTGAGGGAATTGGAATTGCTCTGCCTGGAGAAGAGAAGGGTTCAGGGTGACCTAATTGTGGCCCTGCAGTACCTTGAAAGGAGTCTACAAGAAAGATGGAGAGAGACTTTTGACGACGGCATGTAGCAACATGACAAGGGGGAATGACTTCAAACTGTACGAGAGTAGGTTTAGATTAGTTGTTAGGAAGAAATTCTTTACTGTGAGGGTAGTGAGACAGTGGAACAGGTTGCCCAGAGAAACTGGGGATGCCCCATTCACAAGATGGATTTCATTCTCCCCATAGCACCCTCATAGTGCTAGTAAGTATAAGTGCAGTAGGCTTACATACAGCAACCACCTGTGGGCTGAAGCCCTGCTTCCTGGGAGGTGGCTGGATCACCTGCTGATGGGAAGTAGAGAATAACATTTTTGGGATGAGGAAAAACTCTGATGCGCCCTAAAGTAGTCAGTCCTTGCACGGCAGGGTGTGTGCAAGGATTTGGGCAGATTCCCTGGACAGATACCACCTCCCATAACCTGGGACTTTACACCTGAACAGACAAATGACCCTAGCAGACTGAGAATAAGCAATCTCTAGCACTGTACTGGAGCCTGACTTGTGCCCATTGAGCCACAGTTCAGTGCAGAGTTTCTCTGCACACACGGGATCTTTGCAATTTAGATTATATATTAGTAAGAAAATGAATTATCCCAAGACTGTTGACAATGACAGAGACAAATTAAAATAATCTTGCTGGAGCTATTGACTGACATTTTTTGTTGTTGCCAGTAAAGAATCTGAGAGATTCTAGATGAGAATTCCAAGTGTTTTTCTTTCACAGGATTAGAAAGGATTCATAAACCTTGCCACAAAAACTGCTCAGCCGTTGGCTGCTGCTGCACTTCCTCCTTTACTCTCCTCACACAGATAGGAAGAATGGAATCTCCACCCACACAAGTTTTCAGCCTACTTATGCCTGAAGATTTACATTCCTGTGTAGTTATCAATACAGCCAAGGACTGAAGACATTTAAGCAGGAAAAATTCTCTGGCAAGTTTCTTTTTCCTACTTTTTTAAAATTTCTCGAGTGACTGCTCAGCCACCAATCCAACATCTCATTCCTCTCAACTGAATCTGTATAAAATTGCTGTGAGTAAACAAGAAAACTAAAGAAAATATTCTAGCAATGTTTGCTGTCGGGATCGAAATGTCTTTTTTTCTGGCTGATATTTTTAATTGGGATTATTTCTGTAGCCTTCCATTAAGCAGATCTTTCCTCTAACCAGACTCTGGAGCTCTGAAAGTTATGCCTAAGAGGTCTCCTTGGGAGAAATCCAGAAATCAATAACTAGTTATTGTAAAACAGATTGATTTACATAATTGAAGTCTAACAACCTTTAGTTAATTATCAATCTAGTTCAGGTTATTTATGTGCAACATATTTCAAAATACAGCAAAGAGTTCCGCAAGTGAAAAGATCCAGGAACCAAACTCAGAAAAGGTCTGCAAATATTTTTGTGAGTATAAGGCACAAAGGGTGGTAGCAGGCATTTCTGTTTACTTTCTTCACAGAGGAAGGGTTGGGTCCTGTATGATGATTTCATTGCCAGCTATTATTCTCTGCCTTCTTTTGAATCACACCTCTGAATACTTTTTCTTGCCTTTAGAAGGCCTCATACCAACCATCAGAATTTTACATAAATGTGTTTGATATGAGAATAATGACTTTTTTCTCCTTTTTTACCTGAGTAAACAGAGTGATTTTTAGAGACACAGAGAACTACTACTAGCAATACACCAAGCATTTCTGAAAATGAGATCCAGGAGTCTATATATGGATCCAGATAGGCCAAATCATGGCCAAAGAAATCAGAGGACATGGAATTTAGTCAATAAGAGAGACGTCAAGATGAGGAAATTCAGATTTTTTTTTTGGAGCAGCCATATTAATTCTAAGCCTTTCTTCATGCAGTGCTCATTGGCCATGGATAAAATGAAAGATTTGAGTCTGAAAGAGACAGTGATTCGACCTGAATTATTTGAAGTGGAAGGTGTTCCACTCACACAGCCAATTGGCAGCACGTGGGACCAAGTGTGGAAGTTCAAAGCCAGACCTGACGATGTGCTCATCGCAACCTATGCAAAAGCAGGTTGGTGTGGGTAGGAAACAGAATAGAAAAGTTTGGCATAGTGGTTATTGTTGGCATTGAAATCTATGTTTTTCTATTGTGATTGACATTTGTTTAACTCCAAACTAGACATATTTTAAAGACATGAAGCTGTGTCAGCTGTGACTAGTAACTTCTGACTTCTTTGGCAGATGCAACAACCATCTGTTACTACTGAAGTGCAAATGGCCAAAGTCTAATGACCTATAATTGTTTCCCTTAACTGAGATTATATGCATTTATATTAATGGTGTCAATAGAAGTTTTCCACCAATATGCAGCGATTTAACAATGCCTAGAAAGAACTGATCATTACTAAGAAATAATAGAAACTGACTGTATGACTATGGAATATATCATGTATTTGGGGAATGATTTGTTGTGTAAGCTTGTAGTGATTTCTGAAAATTGATTAATTCTTTAAAATAACCAAATTAATTTAGTAATTTTGGCCAATAAAAAAAAATTACCATTAATATTAGCTATCTGGTATTTTTCTCAGTGACTGGACAATATTTCTCCTCATCAGACCATTTATACTTACTACACAAGAAAACAGCAAATAACAAGCATCAATATTAATTCTGTATGAATAAAAACATGTACCGTTTTGGAGATTCAGGAACAGATATGGGAGAATTTGATCATCATAAAAAAATAATTACTTGAATTAGCAACAATTTTTAAGGGCTTTCTTTTTTGTCAGTAGGGGGAAAAAAAATGTTTTTAACAAAAAACCCCACCATAAGTTTTGTAAAACTTGAAAGCTTTTGATTTGCTCTCTGTATACTGAAGGCAAAACCACATTATTTTATCCAGCTGGGATTAAAACCTTCTAGCCACTTGTCCTAGAGTGAATGTATGATACTGTATTCCCTACCAACTGCCCTGTGCCAGACATGAATCCTGTGCCTTTCTGTGTCTTTAAGATGGGTCCGAGAGAAAGAAAAAAACCCTGAAAATAATTAAAGTTAGGATTCCATTTGACATTATGTCATGCCTGTCTGAGATGAACAACACAAGCATCTTAAGAAGGGCTGAATCTCCTGCCCAAATTGCTTTCCAATTTATCCCTTAGCCTGTTCTCTAGCTGACCTGCCACAGTACCTCAGAGCAGGTGCAGTTAACACAGTGTTGACAGCCATAAAAGGAAAGAAACACACAAGATACACTATGCTGTAACTCTTATAAAATGTTGAAGCCGCTCGGGCAGATGAAATGTTGTTCAGACTTTCATAAACATGTTTCAAATGGAAACTTTGCAAATACTGCCACTTTTTTTATATTTTCAAGCTGTATGAAATTTTTACTCACTTGAAGTTCAGGTATTGCATTTTTTTGCTCAAATTCAGTATGAAAACAAAATTGAAATACATGACTTTTTGTGAGGGATAAAAGAAGGGAGTTTTATTCCTCTCTGCAAACAATAGTGAGCTTATCCTAGTGTTTTTTTCAGTACTGGTGTGGGGGCTATTTCTTTAAGCAAGAAGAAGTCTGTCTAAAATGGAATTCCTTAAATTGTGCTTTGGGAATTACCTTTGTATGCTTAATTAGGCATTTTGCCTCTATTACACTCTCTTTCCATTTTGTCTATTATTTTCTATGCTATTCTTTCCCCCATTAGCACAGAGTCCATCCTTCTGGCTTTCAGTTCCATGGAAGAAGAAACACTTGACTATCCTGGAGGGAAACCTCTAAACATTTGACATTTTCAGGTACCACGTGGACACAGGAGATAGTGGATATGGTTCAACAAAATGGAGACACTGAGAAGTGTAAACGTGAGACTACTTACAAACGCCAGCCTTTCCTTGAGTGGTTTATCCCAGAGCCTCCATCTCTACGTTACTCAGGTGACTATTATTTCTTTTTTAGACAAAATGAAACAAAAAAAGCACTTAGTGCTGATGCCACAAATTTCCTGGGAAAGGTCCTACTTGCTCTGTTCTTGAACTAAGCACCATTTTGGCTACTAAGGACCAGTTCAGTTGCTTTAACATAAACAACTAGTGCTACTCAAAGTGCTGCAAGGCTGGCAGATGTGATAGCTTCAGGTGCTACTGAAGACCATTATGTTTTGGAGTGGTATCTGAAGCTGTGTTTGATACTCCACAGTACCTAAACCAGCAGCAGATACCTATAAAATGGCAACATGGGGGCAATTGAATGCCATTCTGTGATTACAGCCTGTATGGAAGAGAAAACTATGTCATGGACGTATTTCCAAAAGGTTGATTAAAGCAGCCAGGACGGGGTCTGTGGCTCAGACCCAGGAAACAGACAGCTCCAGAGAGAGCGTCCTGCAAGGAACAGTCCCTCAGAGGTCTGCGGCGATCCCTTGGCCGCCGGGGTGCCTTCACAGGGGGTGCCTGTCTCAGCAGGCTGTCAGCTCTTCAATGATTCAGCAGGAGCGATTTCAGCTCTTGTCCTGCGAGGCAAACCCCAGGCCAGACCAGGAGGAGAGAGACGAGAGACCCATACAGCAGTTCCGCATGGGGCAGCTTTATCAGTCCACACCCTGCGAAGGAGAGGGTAGGGACAAGCTCTCTGATCCCACAGGGGCAGAGGGCTATATCTTATAGGGATACAGGGGTGGGTGTGAGAGGGTAAAAGCCAATGGGTTACAAAGGATCTGCATAGGTCTCCAAGAGGATCATGGGTCTGTGTCCTCTCTCGCTATAGGTGTAGGGTGGCTGCCTTTTCCAGCGGGATTCTGCTGGGAGGTTGTGCAATCTCCCTATCTCAGCAGGCGTCCCCTCCAGGGCAGAGGATGGGCATACCGTACAATGGATAATGTTTTCAGTGGTTTTGCTACTGTTTCAAGTAACCGCTGCTCAGTTCTAGGGTCTAGTCATCTAAACAAGCTGTGGGACATTCAGGCAACCAGCAGGCTTCACTGGTTTGCAGTTTCTTACAAAAGTCTCCCCCAGCAAGGCCTCCATTTCCACACAAATCTTTAAGTCAGACTCTCAGGTTTGAAACTGAAAAGCTTGACTAGCTCTGCAGAAGTGCTACTTTTGGTCTTATAAGCTAGAATGTGTTGACACGGAGAGAGACAAAAAAATGATAGATGACAGAGGATGATAGATGATGACCGAAAAAAATTATGGAGGTCATGACAGATGTTTAAAAAGGAGAAGGGAGGAGATAGCACATCTCCAAATATCACCAGATATTCCCAAGTAGTCCCATATACCCATAGCTACTGAAAATCCACTGTCATTCTCTTAGTTTCTCTTTATGTGCTATTCACAAAGTCTAGTCAGCCGGTCATATTCTTGTATCCTAGAAAGAAACAAAAATTTCTTACCTGTAAGGTGGAAGGAGATCACTAAATACTGCAAAGGACAAACTTTGGTTGGATAAATATAAATCAGTATTCATCACTATCCGTTGGAGAGCAGGAGTTAGGTATGGGCCCAAGAAAGCACGAAGATATAAATCAGTGTTTCCCCTTTTCTACTTGAATACATACATAAAACTTTCTCTAGAAACACTGAAGATGCTTATGTAATGTTGTATATGTTACACTGCTATGTAAGTGGATATGAATGATCAATGCAAGGTGAACTGCTGAAAAGTCAGTCACAATCACATGTATAAGCACAGGAAAGAAGTGCTAGTGCAATTTAGAGAACAACTCACATCTTATAATTAACATCCCACAGGTCTGGAGTTAGCTGAAGCCATGCCATCTCCACGAACAATAAAAACTCATCTGCCTGTGCAGCTGCTGCCTCCATCCTTCTGGGAACAAAACTGTAAGGTAAGGCTGAAGAGGCATACTCTACTTCAAGGGCAAAGAAAGTGACATAAACCAGGGCAGAATATGTTTTCCAGAATCTCTGTGAAAACAAAAGGTCTCCAAAAATATTTTCCCTTTAATGTGCAAAGTCCATGCAAATCTAAAGTCATGACTAAGTTACCTGAGCTGGATTTTAGAAAATGGCAGCTTCAAAGCAAAATCTCTTAAACCTCTACCAGCAGGCTCCAAGAGAAAACTCCAGGAGATGCTCAATATCTATATAAGTATGTGCAAGTTAATTTCTCTCTCTCTCTTTTCATATCAATAAAGATAATCTATGTGGCAAGAAATGCAAAAGACAACCTGGTGTCATACTACCATTTCCACAGAATGAATAAAGGATTGCCTGATCCAGGAACCTGGGAGGAGTTTGTGGAGAAATTCATGACTGGAAAAGGTGATTAACTGCAATCAGTTGTATAAGAGATTTTGATCATTTTAAGAATGCATGGCATTGATTTATTAATTTCAGTTATGGTTTGAAATCCAGTTCTGACACTGTGGAAGGATATATGCTGAAGGTGTTTCAGTCACAATTTTTCTTCATTCACAGGTTTTTATTATTGCCCAAAGGATTAAATCTACCTTTATGCTCCCATTTTGAGAAAAAAAACCAACTACTCTTTATTCTGTTATCATTCAGAAAAATGTACGGCAATTTTCAGTCTTAATCTCTTGTCTCTGAGATTAAAAGAAGCCAGTTGAAAAGGAACAATGGTTTAATTGGTTTTACTCTAGACTGATAAAATTAGAAATTTTAAAAAGAAATTGAGGGTTAATTTTGCTAGAAATGTGCAGTGTGAATTTGAGATAAGGGAGTCTTTGTACCTAAATTAATGTATCTAAAAATCAGGCATCTGAACAAAGACAGTTATCTAACTAAGGGCAGGCAACCCCAGAAGCTGATTCATCTGTTTCTAAAAGAGGTGCTGATATCACAGGATATCCAAGCAACAAAACCTGGTCAAGTGTGTGTCAGTTTACAGTTTGGGTCATTAAAGCTTCCTTTGGTCATTAATATTTTTACCACCATGTAGGCCTAGAAATACCAGTGGCTGGGCCAGGGCCAGCATAAGAATCTCACGTCCAAAGGAGGCCTTATGTCTTGTGTTTGACCAGATCAGCTTGGGAGCCATCCGTCCCAGTGCAGACATCTAGAACATATCTACTTCTGTCTTAGCTAATCATTTTGACACTTGCTGGAGAGAAGCAGGCACTTCTGACAGCATAGCAAATATTTAAACCAGGTAGAATCATAGAATAACACAATGGAATTTTGTTGTCTGTATGGTTCTAACCCCTGCCCTGCTCAAAGCAGGGACAATTAAGACAAGCCTTGTCCAGGTGATCAAATGAATACTGGAAATGTGTGTTTCCATTGACCATAATGCATTTGCATTTGTTGCCCTCTAAAACTACACATGAATCCTGCTCTGAGCATCCATACACCTGAGTGATTAATAGCAAAAATGCTGTAATAAGCACAGTGCACAGCAGTGCTTATCACAGCCATAGTGATTCAAAACCAGCTTGGAAATTCACAGGTACTGGTTAAGAGGGAAACATGAGTGCTACGTGTTAAAGACAGTTGGGGCATTTATAGCTGCTGCTGCTATTACTTCTTTTTCAGTCCTCTGGGGTTCCTGGTATGACCACGTAAAAGGATGGTGGAAGGCAAAAGATAAGCACCGTATTCTCTATCTCTTCTATGAAGATATGAAGGAGGTAAAAGGCAGAACATATGTTTATAGAGCTCTGAAGTATGTAAGTCTAGTAGATACTACTACAAGCAACAGTTTTGTATTACCTGATCTTCTTATCAGACCTGATCTTCTCTGTTTGAGAACTGCAGCTCTAACACTATGTTTGATTTCTTTGCCTTTCCTAGCTCTCCATCTTATCCCATTGTAATTGTCTCTGCAGAATCCAAAGCAAGAAATTCAGAAGATTGCCAAATTCCTTGAGAAGGATCTGAGCCAGGAGGTTCTAAACAAAATAGTCCATAGCACCTCATTTGAGGTAATGAAGAACAATCCCATGGCAAACTACACTAAAGACTTTCAAGGAATAATGGATCACTCCATTTCCCCATTCATGAGAAAAGGTACTGAGGTCTGTTAGTGACATCAACTCTGGTTGTCATTCTGTTTTGAAATAAGCATTGAAGTGAAAGTATCTGATAAGTTATGGATAATGAGCTTCAGGAAATACTGGGAAATTAATCTTTTCTCTTTTTTTGCTTTTCTGTTTCTTAGGGACTGTTGCAGACTGGAAGAATCATTTCACTGTGGCTCAGAATGAGAAATTTGATGAAGATTATAAGAAGAAAATGTCTGATACCTCTCTTGTTTTTCGCATGGAACTGTAATTACTTGCAATGGAACTTAATGATCTTCAGCCTTTTCCATGTCATATATTTTGCTTTTCCTTCACAAAATGTCAGTGTCCCTAAGAATCCAAGATCTCTCTTTCACACATCACTGATTTTTCATTACTGAGAGAGTGCCCAAATTATGCCAAAGTTTAGTAATTCCACTGAACACTTCTGAAATAATTCCACTGAACACTTCTCAGTCACCCCTACCACAGCAACTTTCAGCATTAATAAAAATATTTCAGACATGCTGTGAGTTTTGGTCTCTGTAAAGCTGCAGTTGATATTGCTGGCATTTTCAAATCAAACTCTTAACAGAAACTAGGAACCAACAGGAAAAAAGGTGTTAAAGGAGTGCAACAGGTCATAATCAATAAATAACAATAAACAAATTTAAAGGTGGTCAAGTATAAAGAGACCAACAGAAGTCCACAAAGTAGAATAAATTTAATTTGGTCTCATTTTAAGTTGGACATTATAAATGCTGTTGAGATGAAAGCAGTATTTCCAAGAATACTGAATACCCATTACTTCCTTTGGTAAAATTTGCTGAAGGGCTGAACAGAGGCATTTATCTACAGTCTAGCTGTGGACACAGTAGTCCTTATTGCATCTCACACTTGCCTCCTGAACTGGATATCACAGTGTTCTGCTAACATTTGGAAAATTCTGAAAGTTGGTGTGAACCAGGTGGGGAGACAGTGCTGCAACCTCTTCACTGTTGTAAAAGTGTTCATCAGATGCCTCACTCCATTGCCTTCTCCTTCATCTCACTCTTAATCAAATATATAAACATCTCATTGAGGGCTCTTAGTTGCAACAGGGCCTGGTAGGTACAGGAAAATAAAAACCAGTTCTGCTTCAGCATTAGTACCATAACTACAGCCATGCTTTGAGCTTGCACAAAATTAAGTAAAGTAATTCATAACCCATTTAATTATAGGCAACTGTTACCAATCCACTTTTGGATTTCAAGTGCCATCATTGAGCTTGGCACACAAAAAAGGCCATAAAGACTTCCTGCTTAACTGAGTTTTCACTCTGGATGTCAGAGGGAACAGAATGTAGATTACAGCAGCTAAAGGAAAATACCGTTTCAGTCTCATTTAGTCTCATTTAATCTAGCTTAGTCTAGTTTAATACAAAAAAATGTTTGCTGGGGATATTTTCTCTTTGGCTCATGGAGAGTTAAAAGTGAGCTAAAAATCTGTAGCAATATGAGCAGCTGTCAAATGCAAAGTTCAATTCAGGCTACCTATTTAATTCACATATCTAAAATGAATACAGTCATAAAGGGCAGCATATATCTAAAGTGAATGCAATCATAAAGGGCAGGAATACCTTGCATCAATTTGAAAACAAACAAAAAGCTGCCTGTTAAATGTATGAGTTACATTGTCCTGGCCCATTGAGTTTTCCCCAAAAATGCAGGAATCACTGAAACTGGAAACACATATTTATTACATTAGTGCAACTTTTTTTTTTTTAAGACTTCAGGCCAACAGATTCCTGTCCACAAACAAAGGATGACTCAGTAAAATGACTACCTGATAAAAAATTATCTGTCACAGGCACGGCTGTTCATCACAGTAAGGCTAAATACCAGCTTGAGGAGCTTTTCGCTACTTGTTTGGTTTTTGTTTATGATTAACTTGATTTACTGTCTCACTACTGCAAGTATAAGGAATAGGTGCTGCCTGCTCTCTCAGATATTCCATTCTCTTGCATTGCTCTATGAAACCACGAGTCAGCACAGCTTGTCAATCTAATCCTCATTCAGTGCCACAAGAGGTATCACTAAATGGAAAACATGCTTAACTCAGTAGCTTGGTGACATTTTATGAGCAAGGCTGTACAAAAGGTCACACAAATGACCTGTTTACTTCTCCCTTGAAATCTCTGAACTATCAGAAAAGCAAAATGCTGACAGTGGCTGAAGCCTGATTTGAAAAGGGAGTTGCATAGCAACTGCAAGGATAGAGGAACCATATAATAAGGGACTTGTATCCCATTGAAAAGCCACCTTTGCTCTCACTTCCTTAGGTAACTTTTCACCCAGCTGCAACTAAGCTGCTACAAACAACAGATAAAAAGGACCACAGGTCAGACTGCAATCACAGAAAAAAAAAGGGGAGAAACAAACACTTGATGTGTGGCTACATAAAAACTGGCTTCTCTTATGCTATTGATATTATCCTTCGATATATTCAAAGACAAAAATCTTAACTTTTTTGAAAAAATGTAGCTGGCAGAAGGATAGAAAAGTGGGGAGTTTCTGCTTTTTATTCCTTCTCAAGCCACCATAGCTGAGAGATCAACTTATGGATTCAATCATGATTTGCAGAATGTTCATATTGTACTAGTGTAAAACCACAAGGAATAGTTTATTGTTACCAGTGAAAATTATTTGATCTGTAGTTACGAAGAAAATTTGGGAAATAGTTTAATGGGCTGTAAGCATCCCGCAATGGACCCAGATTCTACAATGGTTTGATGTTTATTTTGAATGTATGTCAACAGAGATGTGCATATGCTTCTGGGCAGATGACTGGAGGGTGCCCTCATCTAGACTGCCTTTAACTTCCATATCTTTAGGTCTGTCAGTTGTTATGTACAGGAGAGCTTTAAATGATGTGTTTGTATATGGAGATTTTTTACTAATACCAACAGAAGTTGGTAAGAGACTTAATATATTTTTACATAAGATACTGTAAATCAATGAGCAACTGCAGAAGGAGATTGTATGTGTTCAGCCAAATTATTTCAAGTAATTTAAACTATTGTCACACTTCTGATGCAAACACATGACTCTATTTACCATGGAGATAAAACTGTACAGAACTGTATTAGACATAAATTCTGAATATATGCCCATGCTTTATTTTCATCCAGTTATCTAGATGCACAGTTTTACTAACCTTCTCAGGTGCAACATCTTCAATGTCAGCTTAACAAGGACTTGTGTCAGTTTAGCTAATGCAATCCCACAGCAACTTCTTCGATGCTGCTTGTTTCTTCTTTTGCAAGAGAGTGTGCCTGCTGGGTTCTGATAGTGGCGAAACTTTGTTATTCATCTCTAAAAAATGTTTCAAGGTCAGTGTTGATTAATACATGTTAGCTGTTCACATGGTTTTGTTTTGCACCTCTGCATAACGACTACGAAAACAAATCCTCCCATGGGAATGAGTGAAGATTCCTGCTTCGATACAGACTGTTTAAAGGACATGGCTGTATTAATCCTAGAGTAGTCATAATCCCCCTTGAGCCTGGCTGTCAATAGCAGCTAGGGGAGACATTTTACTTTCACATGGAATGCAACCATTTCTGAAAGAGAATGAAAGAAGCACAGAGCTTCAAAAAAATTAAAGAAAGAAACAGAGAAGTGAGCTGTTCTATCTTCCTAGCTAGCATTCAAAGGCAGAGGGACACTGCTTTCCCTTCCACTAAACTAACTGCAGATGATCTGCTTCATACTTGAACTGAAAGTCTCTGTTTCTCCAGTTAGGAAAAAAACCACATGCAGAGGAAGAAGATTTTATTTAATTTGTCCTATCCATATAGGATATGGACATCTTACTCTATATAAGTTTTTTATAATGGTTTATGTAAACATGTTCACAAAGAGCCTTATCTTTACAACCAGGTTAATCATTAATTCTGGCATTTTTCAGAAGTGCATTAACATATTTTAAGCCTGGATGGAAGCTTTCATTTCCCTCACATCCTCAGTGTCTCAATGGAGGCTGTAGGTGAGCCTAGAGGCACATTGAGAGTGAGAGTTAAGTCCTTCATACTTCTAAGATGCAACCAAACTGTGCTGCTGGACTGAAAGTAATGGGCTTAGGCTGGATAACAAGGCTCTGCCTGCCCTCCAGACCAAGCACTGTCTAGGTAGATCAGGAAAGTTGTCATTCAACAGTGTTCCATGGTTAATGTCAAAGAGGCAAATTACTCATTGATTGTTTTGCAGAAGGGCTTTGGCATCGCCTGCTGCAAGGGCAGTTGGTATCTATCAGCTGTGTGAGCTCAGACTGCGTTTTGAACTGTCTGAAGGCTCACAGTCTAATTATATCCATCTACCATGACTGTGGAGACAGAGGCATCATGTCAAAAGCAAGCTACACTGGGTCCTGCTCTGGTACAGGCAATGTAAGTACAGGTAGACTCTTAGGTCAGGCACCTAAAAATTAAGGTAACTAATTTTTTTTATTTGTTAAAATTGGGCCTTTTCATTCACAGTAATTTTTTATTGTACCAATAACACTCACTCAGCTACATTTGTTACTATCTCTGTGTGCAATTAGAGGATCTCCACGTTCTGTTAACAATGGAAGTCTTTTGTAGCCAGACCTCATCCCAGGTGTGAAAAGAAAATGGTTCCTCCTGTGAGTTTTACACTAATCTGTCAACAGGCTTGTTGGCCTTTGCTGGTGAGAATATCAAATTACTCACCTCTCTTTCCTGTTGCAGCTTAAGACCAGAATTGAGGACTATATATACAGTCTATTTTTTTAACACCTAACCAATCCTTCACACACAAAATGGTACTGAGATAAATAACTCTCTTTTTCACTGTATCATTCCACTCTTGTGGGAACATACTGAATTTCAACCCAACATAGTCAGCCAAATAATTTGCAGTTCATTTGCACAGGGCAGGGGCTGTACTTTAAGTTTCCAAACAGAGGAAAATAGTTAACATACCATAAATTCATATGCCATTTTCCCTTATATTAACCTGGCATGTAAAAAAGGTATAGAAGCAGCTCAAAGCAAGAACTCTGACTGGCCTGGCATAGGTCACAACTGAGAGTCTGCAATCCTCAGAATTTGTTGCAAAGACAGATTCTACAGTGGTAAGTATTTAAAGCATCTGCTCCTTTATGTCAAAAACACATTCCTCAGTAGCAAAACTACAGGCGTTTTCTCATTCTGTGCTCTTCAGAAAATTCTTGCAGGTCTAATAATTCCAATGCTAGTGAACAAGCATTTGTGCCCTGCCTTGATGTAAGGGCTAATTACAGCCCTGTGGGACTTGGCTTCTCAATGAAAGCAGGATAGAAAATTTGTTATGCTCTTTTATTGTTTATCTTGTTATCTTGTTTTACATAGACAATGCTATTTTTAAATATGAATTAATTATCTTTTACAAAGATAATAAAATCGTGGGATATATGGACTATGTAAATTATTCTTGTTTTTCTCACTTATCTTGTCTCAACTTAGCTGCATTCATTATTATGTATCAGCTTACTGTTTCCTTCTAGATAGGTAAGACAGTTCTTAAATTGTTTAAGAAAATTCTATCAGTCTATTGCAGGTACAAATTTTTCAACAATTTTCCCCACAAAATTCAGAGCAACTTGTGCTTTATTGTAACAAACTGAAATAATCAACAGTCAAAATCCTCAATTGTTTTTCTTTTAGTTATTCTATAAACTTTTTAAAATTCTTCTACCATTCCCTAACCAAGATTCTTTACAATTGCTGTTGCAATTCAGGACCAGAATAAAAGACTGTTAAGACAAATGTACAATATACCTAAGTTCTGTTGCATAAAATGGAGGAGGGTGGGAGCGGAGATTTGGCCTGTCTCTGTCAAATATTTGATTTGGCTCTATTCCTGTCTCACAGGAACATGGAGCTCAGGGAGGGGCGGCTGAATCAGCCAGAATCAGTTTCAGAAAGCCTGCCATGAGTGAGCCAGTAGCTCATTGCCTTCAGTACAAACACCTCTGAAAACTCTTCTGTGTCTGCCTTGGACAAGCTCCAAAATCAATTCCCTCGTAGGCTAAATCATGAGATGACCCAAGAATTGGTACATAATACATATTGTCTGAAGATAGGCAGAGGAACAAATTTACATGAAACATTGTTTTCTCTGTGGTTTTCCAAAAGAGAAGGTTAGTTTCCTACAATGTTCTTCTCAAATATCAAAATTCAGTTGGAGGCTGACCTTGAAGCACAGAGCCGTGCAGCATGGCATAGTTTGGGGTAAAAGCTTTTGCTAAGGAATGGTTTTGGAAAGACTCTTTCTTGAGAGGCTCTTCTTGAAATTGTGTGAAATCCCCATGTTAGATCACAGCAGCACAGGAATAGGTAAACAGTTCAGAGTATCCCAAGGTGAAAGGGGAAAGAAAGAATTATCTGTTTAATGCCCTCTGAGGCTTCTAAAAAGTATAACACAAGTTATGAAGAAACAACACCTTCATGCTGTTTGGTTAGGGACATCTGTTCCTTGACAGCAACCTTTGTGAGCATGGAACCGTATGTTCCTGCTATAGCTGTGTACCTGCATAAATAAATATACATGAATATATACATAATGGCCTGTGAATGCATTTCAGGGGGGAAAAAAATAAACACTTTCTTAGGTATATGTGAAGAACCTTTCTGCCTTTTGTCAATATTTGCCATTTGAATTTTACAAGAAGAATGACGGTAAGTGCACTTGAAAAAATGCAATTATTCTTCCGAGATGAGCGTTTCAACTAATGCGACTTTTTATTAAAATACATATTCTCTCATGGCATTATAATTAATTTGGTGGTATTCATCCAGTGAACCATAAACAGAATAATATGCCTAAATTGTTTTTCCCAGGCAACTTCTCATTAAAAATGAATTACTTATCAGAAAATGTGAAAAATTATTCAGGCACTACCAAAGTGCACGCATGGTTACGATGAAAAATGTGTGCCCTTTAAAGTAGGCATTGCTCCCCTCAAACCGGCATAAAAGCGTCTCTTACAAAACACGTAATTACAAGCCATAACACCTGGGTTCTTCTATTAGCTCTGGTAGTCCTTCACATCCATTTTTGAATTTACTTTATCATGGAATTGTTAGGGTTGGAAGGGGGATCATCTCATCCAACCCCCCTGCCAAGGCAGGGTCACCTAGAGCAGGTGACAAAGGAATGTATCCAGGTGGGGTTTGAATGTCTCTAGAGAGGGAGACTCCACAACCCCTCTGGGCAGCCTGTTCAGTGCTCTGACGCCCTCAATGTAAAGAAGTTCTCCCTAGTGCTGGAGTGAAACTTCTTGTGATTTTGTTTAAGGCCATTGCTCCTCGTCCCTGGGCTCTGATGAAAAGTCTGGCACCATCCTATTGGCACGCGCTGCATTTATTCGATAAATAACTTAATCACTTTGTGTTTCCATCGAAGTATTAAAAACAGGGTCTTAAATCGTTAAGCTTCTGCCCTAGCACGTTACTCTTCACCTCACGCTCTCCTTATGGTGGCAGTGAGACACCCGCGCTGACGGCACTGCGTTGCCCGCAAGAGCCCTTCAGGAACAGGGAATAACAGGGTGCAACCGTGTTGCAGCCATACCCTTTCCCCTTTTTAGAAGGCGGAAAACACGAGCTCAGCAGCGACACCTGGGACCAACACCGCGGCCCAGCTACACCCTGCCGCCGAGGCAGCAGGCCCTCAGCACAGCCCCGCCCGCCCCCGGGGCGGTGCTCAGGGACGGACAGGCCGAGCCCGGCGTGCCGGGATGACGGAGGCGGAAGCGGGTCGGGGAGGATGTAGCGGCGCTGGCAGCGGCTGCGGCGCCGCGATCTCCCCGCCCCTGCAGCCGACCGGCCCCGCCATGGAGGTAACGCGGCGGGCGGCGCGGCGGGGGGAGAGGGGCCGCGGAGCCCTGGGGGTCACCGCAGCTGGGGAGGGGCGGTGCGTGACCTTGGCATGCAGCATGGGGGACCGGGGAAGGTACGGAGCAGCCCCTCACACGCCGCGGGTTCCCTTCCCGCGGTGCCGGGCGGAGAAGCCCGCGGGCCGCTGGGCGCCCTTCGCCGCCGCCTCGCAGCGGGTGGCGCAGCCCTGGCGGACGGCAGCTGTAAGGGAGGCCGGGGGCCGGGGTGGGAAGGGAAGGGAGGCCCTGCCGCTGCCTCTGCCCCGCGGAAATACGAGCGCCGGTGAGGGCTACAAGAGAGGTTGCTTAGTGCCCCGCCTGCTTAGAAGGTGGGGACGTTGCCCTGCTGGCCCGGGCTGGGGAGAGCAGGCGCTGCTGACTCGATGGGAGCGACACCCGGGTGACACACGGCGGGGGCGTCGAGTGGTTACTGTGTGGAAGCACCCACGGGCGAACAAGGGCTCCTTTTCCGCCGAGGTGACCCGATGTGTTAGCAGTACGTCAACTGTGAAACACCTACCAACACAAGCAAATAAACCCACTGAAGTGTCTGTATCTAGTGTCGCTTTCATAAACACCAAGGCAAATCCAAAGGCAACATTGAAGAGTTTTAAGTTCACACATTAAATTAACTCTCCTGGTAGTGTCTGTGCTGCTCACGTGACACATTCTAATAGCGGTTCAGTGCCACTGGTTGTTGAAGCGATCACGATTCAAAATGCGTTTGGATGGGACTTGGTACACTTAGAGTTGGTGATGTCTAATAGTTGCACACTGCTCAGAAAATTGCTGTTTGTGATGGCCATTACTGCCACAGTTCACAGCAAAGGCTGCTGTTATTGCATTTATGCATTGGTTAGGCTTTCTAAGAGTATGTTAGGCTACTGCAAAAGTAAGGGATAGATAGCAGTTAAAATACATAGGTCATCTCGAAGTGTGTTATGGAAACCCCTTAGTGTAGGGGCTAAAGTAGGCTTGAAACAAAACCAAAAAAAAAAGATTGTGTGTGTATATATATATACGTATATCGGTATACTATGGAAGCATCCTGATTTCAGAATGGTGGACTAGAAACCATGCAGGATTGTGTTGGGCTTAAAAGCATACTTAGTAGCTGCAGGCTCGCAGCTTGGATGCACCTAACCAATAAAAATTCAGGGTGTTTTGGTAGCTCATCTTCCTCATTTTTCTTCTAACTCAAGTAGGTGAAGCCCTCTACATGAGCTGCTTCTGGTTTCTGTTACCAGAACAGCAAAACTGGATGCATTGTTTCACACGGTATGTGGTTCTGCCTCTCTGTGATTAGCTTAAAAGAGTTAAAAGTATTGTGAGAAGAAAATTCATCTGATCTTACTGTAGTATGAAGAGTGGTGAGCTGTCATTTTCTGAACAGTACATGCAGTTTGTTGTAATTCATTATGCTGTCCAAGTGCTAAAATATTAGGAGTGTAAATGTTGACAAAGTTTTACATGCTAAGAAAATCTGAAACTTTATAGCTTTTTTTTCCTAATGCTGTACCAGCACATTATTTTCTAATAAGTTTGCTTTTGCCATCTTAAAAAAAAACCCCAAACACATAGATAACTATAACTGCCTTTGTCCTTTGTCTGTACTTGACCTCATGTTTCTAAAGGTGATGCTTTTTCTTATCTGTATCACCTGTTCTCTCTAAATTCTTAGTGATTGTCCATTCTCTTAGTGTTTAGATCTAGTTTGGTTCTTCCTTAGTTTCTACCATAAGGGTTTTGATTTCTTTGGCAGAATGAAGAGAGTAGCAAAATAAAAGTGAAGGTATGTGTGTATACATACATACACACACACACACACAAACATCTAGATATATAAAAGTACAAAGATTTCTATATACACGTCTCCACTTTTATACCTATGCACATATGATAGTATGAAGGAAAAAGCAGGGTAAAGGTTGAGGCTTGGAAATGCTATTCCTAATATATTGGAAGTGTCTGTTCCCTTTTCCTTCACAGCATTCTGGCTGTATATGTTTCTTTGTGTTCCTGATGATACATAAGCATATCCCATATAAACCACTGTAAAGCAACAGTCTCCCAGATTAGATCTGTGGAAGTTTACAGTCGAACGCATTTTATGTGTATGTGAGGAATAGGAAACCCAGAATTTGCAGAGCCTTTTCAGATATGTTTGTCAGGCCAGCAATCTTAGTGGGAACTAGTATGTGTAAGGAAAAAAGAAAGAAGAGTGGGTTTATAATTTGTTCAAATGAGCCCTGACTTTGCTGAGTCTTTTGGAATATATTTGATATGCTAACAATTGTAGTGATAAACCGGTGTGTTTAAGAAGGAAACAAAAAAAGATTAGGAGTTTATGTGGTTCAGAAGTTCCCAAGGTTTGATTTAACTGCAACTCCTCTACAAGTTTTTTTTTTTTTGTTGTCTTTTTTTTTAAATGGTTCTTTTAAGAACAAGATAGTGAGTCATGCTTTTGAAACGGCTTGTAAATAAAATTAATTTGCAATACTGTATCAGTTCTAGATGTCAATTCAGTAATGGAATCATAAGATCATATTGGTTTGGACATTGGGAGCTTTCTATTCTGCTGTTCTAATAATCACAGTAGATGTTTTTCCATTATGCTTCTGACTAATCCTACAAATATTTGTTGTTTTAAAATTTTATTTTAATTTTTTTCTTGTTCTCTTGCTATATTCAGTTAGTCTCAGTGTTTGAAGACTTTCAAATAGTTCCTTTGGTAGTCTTATACTGAAAAGTTAGTTACTGCAAATTGTACTTTATCTTGTGCTAGGTTCAAGATGCTGGGCAGGAGATGGTGGCGTCTTCTGGCACACCAGGACCAGGCAAATCAAAGGTAATCAGTCCTCACAAACCTAATTTATTTGGATACCAGTAGCTGCAAGGGTTACAGCTTAGCCTGCGAGCCATGACTAATAGGAAGACAAAGATATTTTTAACATTCCTTCTAGACAGGAAAAATTAACTTATAAACATTAAGATAAAGTGTTTTGGAAACCATGAGGAAAAAAATCTTTTTGGTATGTTCACTTCCTGTTATATTTGATAAATTAATAGCATGCAGTTTTGGCAGCATGTTTCATAATGGACACAGACATCTTTGCATATGTTGGAAGTAAATTTAAACAATGACAATGTTAGGTCAACATGCTATTTTCGAAATGTTGTTCAAATTGTATTATTGAATTGCCATTCTTGCCAAATGAATTTTCCTAACTGATGCTGCCCAGTTGTCTGCTCCAGAGTTGTTTCAGAAAAGTACAGAATTAGGAGTAGTTTCTGTTACTGTACTTGAAATAACAGAATTGGATAACAAAATAGCAGTAACTTGTACTGTTATTCTTCTTTGAAATGTTGTTCTTCTTGCAAATGTATGGCAAGAGTTTCTTGTCCTAAAATTCAGCTTCTTGGAAGTGAGATGCTAAAATGCCTTGTCTCTATTTCTCTCCGGGTTAAAGGAAACCAGTTTCTCTGATACATACTTTTTTTTGCAGCTGGACACATTGCCCAAAGAAGACCTCATCAAATTTGCAAAAAAGCAAATGATGCTAATACAGAAAGTGAAGTCAAGATGTGCAGGTATCTTTCTGGAAAGAACAATGTCTGGCTAAATGCTTGACACTACCTGACCTTCTCAAATATCACTGTGTGGTTTTGATAAGTAGATCTAAATTCTAGGTAAAAATCCTAGATTTTATTTTTGTTCAATTTTGCTGTTTATGGTGGGAGGATAAGGGCTGAAGTAATTTGATTAAGAAAGAGAGGAAAAGAAGTATTGCTTTTGCCAGGTATTACATTAATTTTGGTCTGACAGTATGGCATGATGGAACAGTGTAGCTTGTGTAAAAGTTTTAGTGTGATTTGTCATTGTCTGTTCCCCGTGCAGGTTGCTTTTCAGGCAGCAGATGGGAGGAAGAATGTCTGATATTTTTTTTCATGAATAGTACTGTTGTAGAGTACAATGGCTTCTTTAAGATAGTTTGCTACTTTATATTTGAACATTTGTTGCTTTAACAAGAAATTGTAAAATATATCAAACAAAATTTTATGCTTAACAACAAAAAGTATGTGTAAACCTGTGCTCTCACATGCTGTCCTTCTCTCTGCTGTCCCTTTTCCTCCAGTGGCCCACTACTTGGACTGGTGTCACTTCCCCTTGTTTGAAATGACAATTATGCTGACTGCTGGGAGCTGCCCAGTGAAACAATAAGGATATAGGGATGGGCTATACCAGGCTTTTCCTCAGTGTGGTTATTCATAAGATCTTGTTCTTCTGCTTGCTGCCTATTTTTAGAGAACCAGTAGAAACTGAGTATCTTTCCTCTGATTTAAATTGACCATGAAATAGAAGGTAAGATGATCATCAAAAGAATTTCTATCTGTTGTCCCTCTATCCAAAGAAGGAAGTTTTGCTTCCTCAGGGAACCATGCTCAGTGTCAGGACTGGAGAAGTAGTACTGAATATTTGGTCTCTATCTGTGTCTCGGTTTTGAAAGACAGGTGTCTGCTAGGGAAGGCAGAAGCCCCCCCTTGAAGTGGCAGATATAACCCCTTTTCCCTCCAAGTTATTATATTTTGAAATCAAGAGCCTTTAGGCGAAGATGTGGGAAATAGGAATAACAGTTCTTTACTATATATATATATATGTATATAACCAGTCAAACAAAACAACAACAACTATGGCAGTAACAGCAATCACAAACCCAGTGCCAGCCTTCTCGGCTGTCAGGCTATTTTCCCTCGGGTGCAGTTCCGCTCGCAGCCGGCAGGGGCGCTGGCGGCTCCCGGAGAGCAGGGCAGGTGCGATGGTTCCCCCGCGGCTGCAGGGGGCGCTCCGGAGCGAGCTCGGGAAACCCGCGGCTCTGGTGCCCTGGGATCCCGGGAAGGGATGGAACAAAGGCTTCACAAACCGCTGGGCAGTTGATCCCGGGCTCTCAGGGACAGCAGGCTGGAACGGCAGGGACGAACGCAAATCCCGGGTGGCAGACGAGATGTATCCAGATGGGAAAAACCCACGGAGGCCCAGGCAGGCAGGGCGAGCAGGGCTACAGCGTAGCGAAAGCTCGAAGCAGCAGCGGAGCAGGGCAGCCACAGCTCGGTCTCCAGCAGGGCAGGGAAAGCGGCTTTTGGGGTCCCGGCGTTGTTTCCAGCAGGAAGAAAGAACGGCCAAAAAGAAAGAAGCAGCAGCTCCTTTCTCTGCAGCTTCTCTCCCCGGACGCTCAGAGCGAACTGACCCCACACCCAGGTGTAGACAAAGGAGTAGCCAGGTCCGCCCCACTCCCCTTTTGTCTTTCTTAAGTACAGCTATTTGTCCCCTAGCAACATGCATATGGGAGAAAATTCCTTTAACAGAGAAAAAACAGACTAAACTAAAACCCCAACATTATCCACCCCGAATTTTTTCCCATACTAACATGTTACATGAAACTTAACTTTTTTAACCACATAAATCTATGCATTACCCAAATTATATACAAATATACATGCTGATACTGATACAAGTACAGAGCCATGGGTAGTTCACCCTAAAACAAGGTCCCCTTGAGGTAAGCATCGGGTCTCTCCATCCTTTTGCATCACCCACCAGGTGCAGCCTGGTCCCTGAGCAAAAACAACCCCACGGATGGGTTTGTCTTTGCTCAAGGCAGACTTTACCCAAACAGTTTTTCCAAGCATACCTCTCATGTGCACCACTGGAACCTTATCCCCGTCTGTTGTTTGTAGGGGTTCAGATTGGGCAGGGCCTGCTCGGCTGGTGGAACCTCGAGTGTTAACTAACCAGGTGGCTCTTGCTAAATGCATCTCCCAGTTTTTGAAAGTCCCCCCACCCAGTGCCTTCAAGGTGGTTTTAAGCAGTCCATTACACCGCTCAACCTTCCCAGCTGCTGGTGCATGGTAAGGGATGTGGTACACCCACTCTATGCCATGTTCTCTAGCCCAGGTGTTTATAAGGCTGTTCTTGAAATGAGTCCCATTGTCAGACTCGATTCTCTCAGGGGTGCCATGCCTCCAAAGGACTTGCTTTTCCAGGCCCAGGATGGTGTTCCGGGCAGTAGCGTGAGGCACAGGGTAGGTCTCCAGCCACCCAGTGGTGGCTTCTACCATTGTGAGCACATAGCGCTTGCCTTGGCGGGTTTGAGGCAGTGTGATGTAATCAATCTGCCAGGCCTCCCCATACTTGTATTTGGACCATCGCCCGCCATACCACAGAGGCTTCACCCGCTTGGCCTGCTTGATCGCAGCGCATGTCTCACAATCATGGATAACCTGGGAGATACTGTCCATGGTTAGATCCACCCCTCGGTCTCGTGCCCACTTATAGGTGGCATCTCTGCCCTGATGACCTGAGGCATCATGGGCCCATCGAGCTAGGAACAGTTCTCCTTTATGTTGCCAATCCAAGTCTATCTGGGACACCTCTATTTTCGCAGCCTGATCTACCTGTTTGTTGTTACGATGTTCTTCATTAGCCCGGCTCTTGGGGATGTGAGCATCTACATGACGGACCTTCACGGATAGCTTCTCTACCCGAGTGGCAATGTCTTTCCACTCTTCAGCAGCCCAGATTGGTTTTCCTCTGCGCTGCCAGTTTGCCTTATTCCACCTTTCCAGCCAACCCCACAGAGCATTGGCTACCATCCATGAATCAGTGTAGAGGTAGAGCTTTGGCCACTTCTCTCTTTCAGCTATGTCCAGAGCTAATTGGACAGCTTTGAGCTCAGCAAATTGGCTCGATCCACCTTCTCCTTCAGTAGCCTGTGCAACTTGTCGTGTGGGGCTCCATACAGCGGCTTTCCATTTCCGGCTAGCGCCTACAATTCGGCAGGAACCATCGGTGAAGAGGGCGTATTGTCTTTCACTCTCTGGTAGCTCGTTATATGGTGGGGCTTCTTCGGCACGTGTCACCTGCTCCTCTTCTTCTTCAGAAGATAACCCAAAAGTCTCACCTTCCGGCCAGTTCGTAATTATTTCCAAGATCCCAGGGCGACTTGGGTTTCCAATTCGGGCGCGCTGCGTGATGAGGGCAATCCATTTGCTCCAAGTAGCGTCGGTGGCGTGATGCGTGGAGGGAATCTTTCCTTTGAACATCCACCCCAGCACCGGTAGTCGGGGTGCCAGGAGGAGTTGTGCCTCTGTGCCGATTACTTCTGAGGCAGCCTGGACTCCTTCATAAGCTGCCAGGATTTCCTTCTCTGTGGGAGTGTAGTTGGCTTCAGATCCTCTGTAGCTTCGGCTCCAGAATCCCAGTGGTCGGCCCCGAGTCTCACCAGGCACCTTCTGCCAGAGGCTCCAGGATAGACCCTTGTTCCCGGCTGCAGAGTAGAGCACGTTCTTCACCTCTGGTCCTGTCCTGACTGGGCCAAGGGCTACGGCGTGAGCAATTTCCTGTTTGATCTGGGCGAAGGCCTGCTGCTGTTCAGGGCCCCAGTGGAAATCATTCTTCTTGCGGGTAACCAGGTAGAGAGGACTCACGATCTGGCTGTACTCGGGAATGTGCATCCTCCAGAAACCTATAGCACCTAGGAAAGCTTGTGTTTCCTTCTTGTTGGTCGGCGGAGACATTGCTGTGATCTTATTGATGACCTCAATGGGAATCTGACGTCGTCCATCTTGCCACTTTACTCCCAGGAACTGGATCTCTCGGGCAGGTCCCTTGACCTTGCTCTTCTTGATGGCAAAACCAGCTTGCAGGAGAATTTGAATTATTCTCTCTCCTTTCTCAAACACTTCGGTTGCGGTGTTCCCCCACACAATGATGTCATCAATGTACTGCAGATGTTCTGGAGCCTCACCCTTTTCTAGTGCAGTCTGGATCAGTCCATGACAGATGGTGGGACTGTGCTTCCACCCCTGGGGCAGTCGATTCCAGGTGTACTGCACGCCCCTCCAGGTGAAGGCAAACTGAGGCCTGCACTCTGCTGCCAGAGGAATGGAGAAGAATGCATTGGCAATGTCAATAGTGGCGTACCACTTTGCTGCTTTGGACTCCAGCTCGTACTGGAGCTCCAACATGTCTGGCACGGCAGCGCTCAACGGTGGAGTCACTTCATTCAGGGCACGATAGTCCACAGTCAATCTCCATTCCCCGTCAGACTTGCGCACAGGCCAGATGGGGCTGTTGAAGGGTGAGTGGGTCTTGCTGACCACCCCTTGACTCTCCAGCTCGCGGATCATCTTGTGGATGGGGATCACAGCATCTCGATTTGTCCGATACTGCCGGCGGTGCACTGTCGAGGTGGCAATTGGCACTCGTTGCTCTTCCACTTTCAGGAGCCCAACTGCAGAAGGATTCTCAGATAGTCCAGGCAAGGTGTTCAATTGCCTAATGCCCTCTGCCTCCACAGCAGCAATCCCAAATGCCCATCTGAGTCCTTTTGGATCTTTGTAGTAGCCATTCCGGAGGAAGTCTATGCCCAGAATACACGGGGCCTCTGGGCCGGTCACAATTGGATGCTTTTGCCACTCCTTCCCAGTCAGGCTCACCTCAGCTTCCAAAAGGGTCAACTGCTGTGATCCCCCAGTCACCCCAGCGATGGATACAGGTTCTGCCCCCACATGTCCCGATGGCATTAAAGTACACTGTGCCCCAGTATCAACCAATGCATCATATTTTTGTGGCTCTGATGTGCCAGGCCATCGGATCCACACCGTCCAGAAAACTCGGTTCTCCCGTGCCTCTTCCTGGCTAGAGGCAGGGCCCCTCTAGCCCTGGTTATCATTCTTTCCCTGGGTGTACATGCTCGAGGTACCTTCAAGGGGATCCGACATATCATCCTCCCTTCTGTAATGCCTGGCAGCTCGGTCACGGGAGGCTGGGGCTACTTTCACCTTAGCGGAACCCCCTCGGTTAGTGCCTCCCTCCTTGAGTTCACGCACCCGCGCTGCCAGGGCAGAGGTGGGTTTCCCATCCCACCTTCTCATGTCTTCCCCATGCTCACACAGGAAAAACCACAGCTCAGCTCGTGGGGTGTACCCTCTCTCTCTAGCAGGGGGATGACGGGCTCTGACTTGGGGGCCTGTGACTCGCACTGGTGCCACACTGACCCTCCTCATCTCCTCCCTCATCTCCTCCATCTTCTCCTTCATCTCCTCTTTGAGGTCCTGGACCACAGCAGAGACATGAGCTTTTAGCGGGCCATTGATCATGCTGTCATAATGCCTGAGCCTGTTGGCAACAGAGCCCACTGTTTCTCGGGTATTGTCAGCATCAATCGTTGCAATGAAGGTGGTGTATTGTGATGGCCCTAGCCTTGCCAGGTTCCACATCATCTGTCCTGTGCACCTGACCTTATCGGGGTCATTATCATGCTGTCCATCCTTCCCAAAGAGTACCTCTAATATTGCCACCTCTCTTAGCTGTTGGATCCCTTGCTCGAGTGTCTTCCACTGCATTCTATGATGATACTCCTGCATTCTTTCTTTGTGAATGAACCTTTCTCTCACACTCATTAAGAGCCGCTCCCAAAGAGAGAGAGGCCCTGGCTCCCTCACAAATATCTGGTCCACACCTGGGTCCTGGGTCAACGATCCCAGATACCTTGCCTCACCACTATCCAGTTGCACACTTGTGCCCATAAGGTCCCAAACCCGAAGCAGCCAGGTGGTATAAGGCTCACGCCCCCTTCGCACAATGTCGTTTCGCATAGCACGGAGACTGTCGTGCGACAGGGACTCAGTGATGACTTCTGGCTCTGGCTCTCCTGCTGGTTGTGAGGGCCCTGGTTGCCCATCATCATTAACTGGTCGTACTGATTTGGTCTTATACTTCCTCCTTTGCACAGGGGCGACTGCTGCTGGCTGTGGTTGTCCTTGTGGTTCAGCTGAAGCCTGGATGGTTGTAACATCCGTGGGTTCCACTGCTGCACCATCGGACTCACCCTCTTTGGGGCAGGGAGAGGGTTTTTCACTAGCTGAGGAGGTGTATTCCCTTAGCAATTGGCATATCTCCTGGCGCACCTGGCCCATCTCCTGGCACATCTCCTTGCGCACCTGGCCCATCTCCTGGCATATCTCCTGGCGCACCTGACCCATCTCCTGGCATATCCCCTGGCGCACCTGACCCATCTCTTGGCACATCTCCTGCATCCCTTTTGCCAGTACCCCCACCCAGTTTGGGTAGTCCATTTCTGAGGTGGACTGTTGGGCAGTATCAGTCTGTGGGGCGGGATCTCTAGTGTCTGGGGCTGTGGCAGGCTCTGGCTCTGGGGTAGGATCTCTAGTGTCTGGGGCCGTGTCAGGCTCTGGGGCAGGATCAGGCTCTGGGGTAGGAACTCTACTCTCTGGGGCCATGTCAGGCTCTGGGGCAGGATCAGGCTCTGGGGTAGGATCTCTAGTCTCTGGGGCTGGTGTCCGGATAGATATCCAAGCCAATCTCAACTTATCCTTGAATGCTAAATAGAGTAGGCCTATCAGCAGCAGATGGTTAGTATTCAGAGGGAATTTAAACCCTTCGAAAATTGATGGGGTGGGCCCAAAGAACTGGTTGAGGGGTTGGGAGAAAACTTCTCCTGGTGTCATTTCCTCACAGAAGGTACCATTGTTAACATAACCCCAAAAACATGTGCTCAGTGTGTGATAGCTGTTTATCCATGTGCCCACATTCCGGAGGAAGTTAAAAACCCATGAATTCCTCACCTTCTCGACCCATAACGCAAGCTGGATAACAGCAATGGTAGCCTTAGTCAGAGGACCCATATTCAAGTAAGGAGCTGCAAAGGGGAAGAATATAGCCACGGCTACATGCCACCCGAACCAGGGTAAACTAGACCACATAGTGCTGCCTAACAAGGTTCCAATATCCAGCACACAAAATAAAGTTATCCAGGAACTGTTATTCCTTTTTCACCTCTATCTCTTAATGCCCTCGGGCCCCACGTTGGGCGCCAAGATCTGTCTCGGTTTTGAAAGACAGGTGTCTGCTAGGGAAGGCAGAAGCCCCCCCTTGAAGTGGCAGATATAACCCCTTTTCCCTCCAAGTTATTATATTTTGAAATCAAGAGCCTTTAGGCGAAGATGTGGGAAATAGGAATAACAGTTCTTTACTATATATATATATATGTATATAACCAGTCAAACAAAACAACAACAACTATGGCAGTAACAGCAATCACAAACCCAGTGCCAGCCTTCTCGGCTGTCAGGCTATTTTCCCTCGGGTGCAGTTCCGCTCGCAGCCGGCAGGGGCGCTGGCGGCTCCCGGAGAGCAGGGCAGGTGCGATGGTTCCCCCGCGGCTGCAGGGGGCGCTCCGGAGCGAGCTCGGGAAACCCGCGGCTCTGGTGCCCTGGGATCCCGGGAAGGGATGGAACAAAGGCTTCACAAACCGCTGGGCAGTTGATCCCGGGCTCTCAGGGACAGCAGGCTGGAACGGCAGGGACGAACGCAAATCCCGGGTGGCAGACGAGATGTATCCAGATGGGAAAAACCCACGGAGGCCCAGGCAGGCAGGGCGAGCAGGGCTACAGCGTAGCGAAAGCTCGAAGCAGCAGCGGAGCAGGGCAGCCACAGCTCGGTCTCCAGCAGGGCAGGGAAAGCGGCTTTTGGGGTCCCGGCGTTGTTTCCAGCAGGAAGAAAGAACGGCCAAAAAGAAAGAAGCAGCAGCTCCTTTCTCTGCAGCTTCTCTCCCCGGACGCTCAGAGCGAACTGACCCCACACCCAGGTGTAGACAAAGGAGTAGCCAGGTCCGCCCCACTCCCCTTTTGTCTTTCTTAAGTACAGCTATTTGTCCCCTAGCAACATGCATATGGGAGAAAATTCCTTTAACAGAGAAAAAACAGACTAAACTAAAACCCCAACAATCTGTTAGTCCTGTCTATCACTCAGTAACAAACAAAAACTGATGAAGTTAAAGACATCTCTGATTTGAACAAAAGTGTTGTCAGGCACTGGATTTACTAGAAATTTGCTACTGTGATGCAGCATCAATTCATACTGTGAAATTTCTTTACATTTTAAGAACTGGAGAAAGAAATTGAAGAACTCAGATCTAAAGCAGCTACTGCAGGAGCTGATGATATTATTCAGGTAGGAATACATAATGGGTTTCTACTGTATTACATAAAGTTAGCTTACATACCTCCACAGAAATAATTTGGTAAATAGTAAATAGCTTGAAAACTGTTATTCAAATTGAATGGAATCAATCTGCAGGAATCCAAGACACTTCCTAAAACCTTTTTTATTCCTTCTCCCCTCATGTCCTTACTCCACTTGCCAGCAAACACTATTGATTCTGTGAGGAATAGTACAGAGTAGTACACTTTCCAGGCAGAACTTATCACAGCACTTCAGTGCTTGAAGGGGGCTTATAAGATGTGGACAAACTTTTCAGCAGGACCTGTTGTGATAAAACAAGGGGTAATGGTTTTAAACAAAAAGCTGGTCAATTTAGATTAGATGTAAGGAAGATGTTTTTTTACACAGAGGGTGGTGAAATATTGGAAAAGGTTGCTCAGAGAGGTGGTAGATTCCCCACCCCTGGAAATATTCAAGATCAGGTTGAATAGGGCTGTCAGCAACCTGATGGAGTTGAAGATGTCCCTGCTTGCTACAGGGCAGTTGGACTAGATGGCCTTTAAAGGTCCCTGCCCACCCAAACTATTTTATGACTCTGTGAATGTCCCCACCAAGACTTTTCCTTGTGTGGCTGGTTAGACCAGTTTTTGTTTATTTTGGAGTGACCATTGCAGAAAGACTTCAGCTATTTACAAAAGTTCTGACAGTCATTTGATGAGATTAAAAACACATAATTCAAGTTGCATGTCACAAGAAGTGTTTTTGGGATCTGTCTTTCTCAAGGTAAGGATCATAGCATACGAAAGTGAAAATTGGTAGTGACGAGGAATTTCTCAACTGTAGAATTGTTTTGAATAATTTGGGTAGAGATTTCTTTTCTACAGAAAGGGAACTTCACCACCACCACCTGATAATAAAAATTAGCTGATCACAAGTACAGTTTTTAAAAGAACCCAAAGTCATTGTTTTAGTCTACTTATTTCATATCAGTTTTATTGGGGCTGAAAGCAGTTTTTAAAACCAGACTGATGTGTTTATTTGACAAAAAGGGTCATAATCAGTATGTGAGTTCCTACATTTTGCAGAAATCATTGTTTCCATTGTTAAGAAACCCTTCTTTCAATGATCTTTCTCATTTAATATTAGGCTCTCACAGAAAGGCTGGATGCTGTGCTTCTGGAAAAAGCTGAAAGTCAGCAGCAGTGCATAGCTCTGAAAAAAGAAAATATTCAAATAAAGCAAGAAGCAGAGGTACTGAAACGAGCCACAGAACATTACTGAAATATTTCAGAATTATATTTATTTTCTAGGTTTACTTGTTGTATATCTAATTTTAATCTTTTTCTTCACTTACCTTTGTTCTATCTTTTAAAAAAATCTAAAAAAATCTAAAGGCTTTATATATTAAAGCATATTTCTCTGTACCCCCTAGTCCATAGTAATAAATATAAAATTCTTACATACATTGTCTAGATCCACAGCTGTGAGAAGAATTCAGTGTGTACATTAAAAGCCTACGTAGGCTTCAATCCATCAGCTCTGCCTTTCCATGGGAGATACGAGATTTACCTTTAGATATTCGTAAGAAGGAGCCTGTCAGCCAAGGCACCTATATTATATCAATAATCTCAATTAATAATAAAGTGAAGACTGAATTGCTTGCAATTGATGGGCATTGTTATATTCCAGATACCTGAATTTGTTGTACTAAAACTAATCTGATATTTAATACATTATCAGAATAGTTGCTAAAGCTGAAGTCTATCATGACCGTTTTGTGAAATTATGCTGGTAAACATGATTTAGGATTTAGTTTTCCTTTCTCATTTTGCAAATGTTCTTGTACTCTGTGCAGTGTCTTCTGAATTTATTTGTCTTAATACAGTTAGATATCTAAAAGCTATAACAGTTTTTAAAAAACATTTTCTCATTCATTTTTGTAAACAGTTCACTTGGAAATTCTGTGTGCTAAATTACCAGTATTTAATAATGTTCTTGTTTGTTTAGGCTGCAGTGGCTAAAACAGAAGAATTGCAAAAACAACTGGAACAATCAAGTATTGACTCTCTGGAAGAAATAAAAGCTCTGAAGAGCGAATTAGCAAATGCACAATGCAAGCACAATGAGGATTTAAAAAAGCTGAAGTTGGAATTAGATGAACAAGTGAAGAAACAAATTGAGCTGGTGGAGCAGGTTGAATGTCACAGTGATAGTCAAAAAGAAGTTAAAAGATTACAAGATGATGTCCAAAGAATTAAATCTACTTATGAGGAGCAAATTCTGTGTCTGAACAAGCAGTTGGAAACTGTGAATGAAGACAAAAACAAAGAAGTGACAAATCTGCAAGAAACTATTAAAAGCAACTCTCAGTGTTACCATAATGAAATAAAAAATCTGAATGAAGAGCTTAAAAAATTAAAAAATGCCCATCAGGAAGAGGTGTCAGAATTGATGCATCGGATTGAAGTATCATCTAAAGAAAACAAAGAAAAGCAAAATCAAATAAATCAGTTACAGCACAATTTGGCAGAGAAAAATGCCAAGGATGAAATGCATGCTCATACTGACCAGCGTGAATATGACTTGGAGCAGCTGAGAGAAGTCTTAAATAAAAATTTAGAAAACAAGATAGATGTTGCAGATACACAAGAAGAACCTTGTGTAGAAGCAAGAATGGAAGAAAAGGTTAGGTACCTGGAACATAGTTTAGAAGAACTCCAGTCTCAACATAGTATATTAAAAGATGAGTTAACTTACATGAGCAATGTCAAGATAAAACTGGAAGAGGAAATCCATCGTATGAAGGATGAGTACTTTCATGAGCGGGAAGACTTGGAGTTTAAGATAAATGAATTGCAGCTTACTAAAGAAGATTACTGTTGTGTAATTGAAAAACTAAAACTGGAGCTTCAAGGAGCAGGACAGCACTATGAAACTGCTGCAAAAGAGCACAAATTAGAGATTCAGACTCTGAGAGATCAACACAAGAGAGAAATTTCTGAACTAAATGAAACTTTGTTATCTGGTTCTGAAAAAGAACAGATGGCATTAATTTTTGAAATGCAGGAACTTAGAGAACAACTTGAAAAGCTAACTCAGGAGAAAGAAGAAGCTGTGTCCAGTTACAACAGCCTGAGAGAAACAATGGAAACTCTACAGGCTGAGCTAGGTGAATCTGCTGGAAAGATCAGCCAGGAGTTTGAATCAATGAAACAACAGCAAGCTTCTGATGTCAGTCAACTGCAACAGAAACTCCGGGCTGCTTTCAATGAAAAGGATGTTCTTCTTGAAACTGTAAATCACCTACAGGAAGAAGTAGAAAAATTGTCATCTAATCAGTTAGAGATAGAAGAACTTAAATCTAAAATTGTTAGTCTTGAGGAGGACAATAACGCAATGACAAGCTCCATTGACCAAAAAGAGATTACTGTAAGAGAACTGGAAGAGAAGATCATTGCTCTTACTGATCAAAACAGGGATATTTTAAATGATGTGAAATGCTTGGGTGAAGAGAGAGAAACCCTTCAGGAAAGGTGCAAGCAAGAACAAGTTAAAATTCAGGAACTTCAGCAAGAAGTAGATGTTGCTAACCAATACAATAATGACCTGAAGGAAAAGGTAGAGGAATTAACAGAGAAACTGAATGAAGTTTTAACTTCAAAGGGTGAAAATGCTCAAATGCTAGAGCAACTAGAAAAACAGATTGAATGTCTTGTGCGTGATAAAGAGCAGCTTTCATCTGAAGTATACGCTCTTCATGAGGAAAACAAGAAACTCATTCAGGAAAAAGGTGAATTAAGTGAAGAGCTGGGAAAGACTACATCTGAAAAAGATGGTTGTTTAGTATTGAAAGAGCTGTCTGAAAACTTAGAAAAGAAACTACAAATGATGACTGCAGAAAAAGACCATATAGCAACATTACTTGAAAATGAACAAGTGCACACATCCCATGTAAGAACTCAGCTGTACCACCTACTTGAGCAAGTGGGGTTCAGCATTTCAGATTCTAATGAAGAATATGATTCTCTTAACTTGATAAAAATTGCAAATGAATGCTTGTCAAAAATTAAAGAAGAGCAGTGCCTTGCTCTACAAAAGGAGGAGGAAGTAGTTCATTTGCAGCAGGAAGTTGAGAGATTAGAGGAAGAAAATGCAGCTCAACATAGAGAACATAGATCCCTGATTAAGGATTTTGAAAAAGAAAAGAATCTCTTGAGAGAAGAACTGGAAGGAGTGTTGTCTGAAAAAGAGGCGCTTCAACATGATATCCAGGAGCTGAGGAATGTCAGTGAAAAAACAAGGATTGAAAATCAAGATCTTTTAGCTAATATTGAAGAGATCAGTCAAAAACTTGCTCTTTATGAAAATCAAATACAAGAACAGCAAAAAGGATCTGAAAAACAAGACGACTTAAATTTCATTCTGGAACAAAAGGAAACTGAGCTTAGAAATGTGAAAGACGAACTGAGTTCTCTAAAGGTTATATTTTGTTATTGAAGTATAAAGACTAAACCTCTAAAGTCTTCAGAATTAAGGTTCAAAAAATACTTTCAATTCTCTCTTCTTTTTTTTTCTTTTTTTTTTCCCTTGGCCTGAAAGTGAGTTTCCCTTCTAGAAAGCACGTGTTTCTGAGTTTTCTAGCACCTCAAAATTCCCTTCTTTCCCCCAGGAAAAAAAAATGGAACAAAACCAATCATAAAGCTTTTTTGACAAAAGTTGTTTGTAGTTGAACCTCTCTTCCTATCAATATCCCTCAAAGCAATCAATTGACTAGATGGACTAACTGACCTCATAATCTTTCACCTCTAACTTTCTGTGGTTCCATCTCAAACAAAACTGCTTGATCTGCATTAACTTCAGGTCTTGGGAATTGCTGGTTATGTAAAGCTGACAGCTCCAGAATGAGGGTGTCTCCCCTTTTTTTGTGCTTTGACAGGATGGAAAGCAGCTCTTAAAAGGTTGGAGTGTTCTGCTTTCAACATAACTACTTTCACCAAGCTGATACGAAGTTGCTCATAAAGGCTTTCTTGGTAGTAAGAACGTAGACAGTTTTAGCTGCAGCTAAAACTTCTGGTGGCTTTTTAGGGAAAATACAGGTACCACAAAGAAATTTTTGTAATACTTCTTATATCTATTTTTATAATACAGAATGTAATGGAGACAATGACTGAGAAAACTGATCAACAGTCTTCAGTAGCAGAGCTTCAAGAAAGAATTGGTATCTTTCTCACTTTTTTTTTTATATAAATGGTTTGGCTTCTTTGGATTGTTACTTTTTCTTTCTTTGCATAATTGTCCTGTATTTCCACAAGTCGAGGAAGATGGGGAAGTAGGTATTAATGCAGCTTCCTGCAATATTTCTTCCATTGGGAATTTTAAATGTTAGCAATTTTAAGTTGAATATGATTTGATACTTTTTAAGGCTTTTTCTTCCTCTGTACATCTGTCGATAAACAGTGTAGTGGATTTAATATTTATTTATTAAATGTGGGTAACTTGTCAGTAAGAATCCTTGAGGCTACCAGAAGGAAAGGGAAGCAACACTGCCAAAACTACTGTTGCTTTATTGCAGTTATCCCAACACAATTAGCAGGAAAATGCTTCTGAGTTGTTAAATTTATGTAGAAGTAGACAGGAATATGGCTCTTAACTGTGATGGAAGCTTCTGAAACAGGGAAAGATTGTCCAGGGAAGGATTGCCCCTAAGCTCTCTGTGTGTCTAGATGTTTTAGCTTCAAATTAAATGCTTAACTGAATGAAACACTTGAACATCCCCCCCCTGCTTTATATTTTGTTTGGTTTTAAAATCATGCGGATGTTTGTGTTCTAATTGAATTTCATTTCATTTCACTTCTTGGGAAGAAATGGAAAGATGTAATTTTTAATTTTCTTATGTATTTATTTTAGGGATGCTCGAAAAAGAATCTGCTGAAAAAGGAGAGAAGCTAAATAAAATTAAAGTGGTTGCTGTGAAAGCAAAGAAAGAATTAGATGCCAGCCGAAAAGAGGTACCCTGACTACTTCCTAATATGAAGAAGATTCTGCATGAGGGGTTTTGTTTTAATGACACACACTTCTTTTTATTAAGATGCAGACTCTGAAGGAAGAGTTGGAGTTGGTTCGATCAGAAAAAGATCAGTTGTCTGCATCAGTGAAAGATGTAATTCAAGGAGCCGAAAGCTATAAGGTAGGTGTAGTGCTGCATTCACAAAAGACAGTAAACTGTCAGAAAATACTTCAGGTTTGAAGCCTAGCCTGGATATACATTGCTATTTACTTGCACAACTATATTTGGCAAAAAAATTTGTGTCAGTGCAGTTGAATACCAGAATCCAGAAATGTAAGGTTCACTTAATGGAACCGTGCAGCTGCTGTCAGAAGAAAATGAGGCACTTCCTTTCTACTGGAATGTTATTTTTAAACCTTTTGAATCTAGCATCATACATACCAAGCAATGTGTTGCTGAGGCAAAACATAAATCCCTGTGAATTCTTCAAAGTTGAAGGTCCATTTGAAAATCCTTAAATGATGAAGACAAACTTGGAATTCCTTGGGAGCAAGTCTTTTTGGAGTACACCTCTGGGCACATGAAGGCAGAAGCAGATGACAAGTCAGCATTGCTTCCCAAAGAGAAAGCTGTTCCCCATAAGACTTATGAGGAGAGGCTGAGGGAACTTGGGTTGTGTAGTCTGGAGAAATGCAGGCACTGGGGGAGGCTCTATTGCTCTCTTACAACCACCCAAAAGGAGGATGTAGCCAGGTGGGGATCAGTCTTTTCTCCCAAGCAACAAGTGATAGGACAGAGGGAAATGGCCTTAAGTTCCACCAGGGAAGGTTTAGATTGGATGTTAGGAACAACTTCTTCACAAGAAGGGTGCTCAGGCGTTACAACAGGGGGACAACGGAGTCACCATCCCTGGTGGTATTTAAAGTATAATAAGTAAACACAGCAAGCACTTTATATACATGTATATAAAGTAAACACAGCACTTAAGCACGTGGGTTAGTGGTGGATTTGGCAGTGCTGGGTTTACTGTTGGACTCAGTCGTCTTAAAGGTCATTTCCCATCTAAATGATTCTGTGGCATCATTGAGAGTATTGCATCCAGTCTTGTCCTTCCTTCTACCCCCAAATACAAGAAAGACATTGATAACTTGAAGCGATTTCAGTGGAGGGATGGCCGGGTTGGTCAAGAGACTGGAATAAGCGATGAGAAGTTGCTCAGCCTGGAGAAGACTTCAAAGGAACCTAATACGAGTCTTCCAGTACCTACAAAGACATTATGATGGGAATAGAGCCAGGTTGTTAATGGGGGTGCAAGGTAAGAGAGTAGTCCTCAGTTGAAATGAGAGGTTCCAACTGGATACCTGGATTTTTATGCTATGAGAATGGTTGAGCTTTGGAATAGGTTGTCCAGTGGAGTAGCCATCTCCACCCTTGGAGACAGGTCCTTGGAAAGACCTGATTGGACAAAACTCTGAGTAACCTGGGCTCATCTCACTGCTGACCCTACTTTAAGCAGTAGGATGACACCTACTGAGCTGTCTTCCAACCTGAATTATTCTAGAATTTCATGAACTGGAAGGGGTTTCTCCCAGAGCCTGTAGTGGAATCATAGCTTTAATTTCATTCTGGTATTTCTGATGTGCAGTAAGACAACTCCTATACTGAAATATTAGGTAAGCACACCTCAGAGGTGTAGAATGTGCTTATGCAATACATCTTGCAAAAAATTATGCCTTTGTGTTTGTATGTGTTAAGAATCTTTTGATGGAATATGACAAGCAAGGAGAACAGCTGGATTCTGAAAAAGGCAGAGCAAATAATCTTGAACATCAGGTAGATGACCTCACAAGACAGCTACAGATGTCATCCGAGCAGGTCAGTTCTGTATGTGGGTCTGATCTATTGATAAGTACCATAAAAATTAATTCTGCCTGTTGGATGCAAGTTTTAATCGTGTAATTGTTACTATAGTTTCATAACCTAAGTGTATTTTGAATAGTGACTTGAAATTCAGAGTGGTTTGTTTGTTCCTTTTCAACATCTGATATCTTACCTGGGCTGTGAGAAGGATAAATATATCTAGAATGTCTGGCTTTGTCAATAGAAGGAGTTTAGTTTATCCCAGGTCAACTCACAGAAAAGAGCAGATCATCTCTGACTTGATTTTGGACCTACGGCTCTGCTGCAAGTATCAAACTTGCAAACAAAATGTGCGTTTGGGTTTTTTTAATTTTTTGTTTAACCAACGGAGTGTTTAAATATACTAAATGAATTATGGAGTTTGCATTTTTCACAAGGATGAGAGTTTAAGATGTATTGTAGAGTACTGTAGTGGCATTCAGAGGGATCTGAGATGGTAATTAAGGAGCTGTAAGACACATTTTTGCAAAGCTAGCTGCAATGAGTTTGGTATTTAGGATTTAAACTCCTGGGCCCCACGCACCAAAGATCCACCTAGGCCACTGTTTCCTTACAAACACAAGCCAGTAGTGAATATCATAGGAAGAAATAAGAAATAATGGTATATATTCTGCTGATTATGCAGGCATTGCATTTTTCAAGTTTGTTACAAAGAATTTGTAAATAAAACACTGGTTAGGTAATTGACATCTTTCATTTATACTGCATTCTTAATAGGCAAAATAAAGACTAAGATACATCACTGAAAATGTCAAAATTTAATCTGTTACAGTCACTGCAGAAGTATTCCAGATGCAGTAGAGTTCTTACTATGTGCTGGTGGAAGACTTGGTGGTTCAGTCAAAGCTTGCAGTTCAGCCTTTTTTAGGAGTTAATACTATGATCATTTGTTTATAAATACAGCACCTGTATTTGAAGTGTGGCAATAAGTATTGAAGTATTGTATTGTTGCAAGGGGAAGGTGATTCTTGCAGAAAGCATAAGTTTTGAGGGTTTTTTTTCAGATTTCTTTTAATTCTTGCCATTTTACAGAAAGCTGGGCAAATTAACTGAACAAAATAACCAAAATGTGCTAATGGCTTTAATTTCACCTGTTTATTAATCTGATTTAAAAGAATTAAACTAGAAAAGACTCATCTGTAGGAGTGGTGTTTGTTAGGGATTTGGATAGAAATCAATGTTGGGAATTTTTTTAAATATAGAAAATATTTTATCTGTTAACATTGCACATGAATTCAGCTTATGTTTTTTATCATTCCACTGTGCTAATTTCAGCATGATCAGTTACACTCTGCGCATGAAGACCTCCTGGCTCGTGTTGAAACACTGCAAAATAATACTAAGCTGCTGGAAACTCAGATACTAGAAATACAAAGAGCCAAGGCAAAGGTTGACAAAGAACTAGAAGCTGAAAAGCTTCTAAAAGAACAGAAAACAAAGGTAATACTTTGTAGAGATGGTGAATGGGTTGAAGCATTGCTTTCACTGGATGTGATTTCTGTTAGACCTTTGTAAACTGTGTTTTCATAGATCAGGTTCTGTGCTTTCTCTCCTTGTTACTTGACTGTCCTTTTTGAAAACTTGGTCTGTTCATTGAAAGAACTTTGCAAGGCTGTCAATTCAAGTAGGTTGGGGGTAGTTACAGAATGTGAAAACCACTTTGTAGGATTGTTGGTTTTTCTCCTGTTTGCAGTGATTTCCCAAAAAAGAAGTCAGCTATCTGTACAACCCAAGTGTGTGTGTGTCTAAGTATAAAAAGATGCTGACATCTGTTTTGAAATTGGACTGCATAATTGACAACTATTTGAATTTCAGGAACATAGTGGTGCTCTCCGAGAAATGGAGGAGCTTCAGATGCAACTTCAGAAGGAAAAGAAGCACCTGCAGAAAACTATGCAAGAACTAGAGCTGGCCAGAAAGGTAGGGTTGCTGTCCATGTTAGTGCTTAATGGACTACCAAAGATTTTGGCCCATCTGGCTGTGTAGAGTGCCTTCCTTTCTGGTCTGAGGATTTTAAAGCTGGAGGGTTGCAGAAGGGAAAATGTGAGGGCTTTTACCCCTGCTTGTGTGCTTGGAGAGCTGAAATGTTCTTTTAGGGTTGGTTTTGGTTTTATTTTTTGTTTGTTTGTTTAGCTTGGGTTATGTGGCCTTTCATGAGTAGAAATAGGAATAGAATTCAGATGTCTGGAATACGTGTATAGTGCACTGTTAAGAAATTGCCTTGGTTGTAAGGACTGAAGATGACAGAAACTAATACATACAAAACACCTACTGATAAAACTAGCAACAGGTTTTTCAAAGCTTTTGGTTCTTGTTTGAAAACAGATTATTTACTGAGGATATGGAAACCAAATGGATGGGTGGTATTTGCGGATATGGATAGAGACAAAATTTTTGTCTGATGAGCAGTATAGTTTTTTACAGAATTACAAAAGTCATAGCGGCCAAGACAAATTGTAAGCTCTAACTTCATTTTGTGTACCTTGCAGGATGCTCAAAAGAGTACACTGATGGATATGGAAATAGCTGATTATGAAAGGCTAGTAAAAGAACTTAATCAGAAGATTACTGATAAAGACAGCAGAATAGAAGATCTTGAGCAAGAAACAGGGATTCAGAAACAGAAACAAGAGACCCTACAGGAAGAAATAAGTGAGTAAACTATAAACAGCAAGAGTCACAATGGTATAGTTAGCAGTGGTAAAAAATACAATTCAGAAGCAACTTCTTAAGTCAGCGAGTGAGAGTAAGCTTTGCAGGGAATACTAAACAGTTGCATCAGGAAAGCAATTTTTGTCTTAGAGGAGCCTTTACTAGGTTATGTATCACTTAATCCAGAATTCAGCGCTTAAAAGCGAATTCGCCTGCCTGACATACTGTGTTTCTTACCTGATTAAGTTATTCATAAGTTCTAAATTTTGGTGACTGACAAGGGTTTTATATACCACACTCATAAAAACTTTATTGATTACCATGTGGTTAAAAATTCCATTTCTTCCTATCCTCAAGTGTAAATCTTAAAACCATTTCACTTATTTGAAGATCTTTGGGATAACTTTGAAAAAGGATGCTAACGTTACTATAAGCTACTTGTTTGCAGCTCTTAAGGAATCTGTTAGAATTTGTTTAAATATTTTCCAGCGTTTTTAAGGAAATACAAGTGGGGAGGTTTCCTTTGCATATAATTGTTGTTTTCTGCATTAGAGTCACTTCAGTCAACTATGCAACAGGATGAGGAAAGAAATGCCAAGATAAAACAACTCCTGGTAAAAACCAAAAAAGAACTGGCTGATTCAAAACAAGCTGTAAGTCCATATGCTAATGACTGTGTATTCTATTTTTAAACTAAATTTTAAAAAACAGATGGTAGGTGAATTTTTAGGTTGCTGAGGTTTGGGGGTTTTTTTTAATATCCAGGTAATTTTATCTTGCAGGAAAATGACCATCTAATGTTGCAGGCCTCATTGAAAGGGGAACTGGAAGCCAGTCAACAGCAAGTGGAAGCCTATAAGGCAAGAAACTTCACTGTTTTGTTAGTACAAGTTTTCTCATTTAAGTACTAAGGGTGTGATTTATACTGGGCACATGAAGAATAGAGGTGCTATTTTTACTTCTAGGTTACTGGTTGTTTTTCTTAAATGAGTTTTTTCTGTGTGCTGCTTTCCCCAAATATTTTTTCCAGTGATTTTTTTTAAGTGGATTTACTCTGTCTTTTTCCTCTTTCCCTTTCCAGCAGAGGAGAGGACTGTGGAGTTTGAAGCTTGTAATGGGAATATATTTTTAAATGATTCTTTAAAAATGGAAGTTGCTCTGTTTTAAAACAGAAGAGCACAACATTGTCCGCAAAAGTCTTAAGTGTTGTCCATCTGTATGTGGAAAAGGAATGGAATAGGAATGGAATGGAATGGAATAAGCAGGGAAGGGAGAGGGGTTGGCTTTCTTAAATGCTGCCACACCAGCACTGTAATTTTATCTTCAATTCTTTCTTTAAAACATCATCACTTTTTAAAAATGAATACATAGTAACCCGTGTCTATTTTTTTAAATTCTATTTTTATTGGATTTAATTTGGTATTTACCAGTTCTGTGCAGGAATTACTGTAGTAGAGTCCTAGGTGGCATGGTCCCTTGGAGAAGGAAGAAAAGTTTTTGTAATAGTGAAGTTTTCAACTGACTTTTTCAGATTCAAGTGGCTGTACTGACATCAGAAAAGCATAAAGTTCAGGAACAACTGCGAACATCTTCAGAACAGCACCAGCGTATGATGAGTACTTGCCAGCAAAAAATTGCAACCTTGCAAGAAGAGTGCAGAGCAGCCCAGGTATTCCAGTGGAAGAAGTCTTAGAGACTTACGAAGGGAGATTTACTGCACTCTCTGCTTCTTCAAAAATATTTTGCAGATGTTTCACTCTTCTCTTTTTGTCTGTCAAGAATTAAGAATTACCCCCGTAATTGAGTGGTGGTATAAAGGACAAGCCAGACTGTCCTGGTTGACGTGTATCACTTGGGGTGACACATCTGGATTTGCATACTTCTGTTTCCAGTAGGGAAAAACTTGTGGTAGTGGGGAGCCGGGGTTTATTTAAGATGATCAGTAAGTATACACTCAGGGAAAAAAAAAGTCTTGAAAGAAAAGAGCACAAACAAAATAAAGGAATAGAACTTGCTTCATTTAAAACGAATTAACACAGATACCACTTTAAAGAAAAAAAGCTGTGAGAAATATATTTGCAAGCACCTTTTCATATGCTGAAATATGAGCAGCTTCTTAATTGGCAGCTGAACTACATGCAAAACTGACACTATTGCTGAAGTTTATTATTATTTCTGGGATTTTTTTGCTCATATAACACTGTTTGATGGTCCTGGACTGCAGTGTTTGCATTGGAGACAAACAGATTAAGAATATAGTAGGACTGTTATGTTCAAACCACCTTTATGGTGATTACTACACTACTCTATGGCCACTGTTGTATGGTAGGTGTGCATCCTGCAGGTAAGTAACAGCTGAATGCAGCCTCTCAAAAAAACCTCTACATTTTAAAAAGGTGAACTGACATGGACAAACTTTGTGGTTGCTGCTTCAGGAGGTTTGCCTTAGTTGTGCTGGTACACGTAGATCGTGGTTTTACAAATATATTCTTCATACCTGGGTGCTTACCATACCTGTCTGTGGTGGCTTGGTCTGTGATGCTGTGATATCAGCAAGGTTGTAGATCTTCCATATTGGCATGGCTTGAACCTCTTGGAAGATTAGCTTTCCTATTCAGATGCCCTACATCTGGAAAACAGATATTATTACAAGGTTATTAGCAAAGGAAAACTCCCTCTAAAGGAAAGGTGGACACCAAAGCAGATGGTAGAGAACAAAGTCATGCTGACATTTAAGGCTGTGTACCTGAGGACTTAGGAATATTCTAGCTCACATAATATGACAGGATGAAAAGCAAAGGATTAATTTAAAGAAATGACCACAAATTTATAGACTCTGAAAATCTGGAGCAGTGGCTAATCAGAGTCAGTTCTGTAGAATTTCACTCACCAGTTCAGCTGAAGGGAAAGTTTCCAAAATCCTTCTCTTAGGAGTGAGAGCATTTTAGTTACCTGTAAATGGGAGTGACTAATGAATCCATGAGCTTGTCCTAAGACCCAAGAAAGAAAACCTGCATCAGTGTTTTGGGTTGTTTTAGAGAAATGTACAACATGAGTACTGTAAGGATGGAATAATATTTGCTGTATAGTGTGCAGTCAAGGATGAAGCTTCTACGATGTGAGGCAATTTTCTGTATGTCCACAGGAACTCATGTAACAGCTGCATTTAGAAGAAAAGACACACTAAACACCTTTACAGTCAACTACAATATTATATCTTGTGCTGTGTAATACCACTGCAAGACTGACTTAACTCCTCAGAATTATGCATAACTTTATGGCACATTAGAATTTTTGTCACCTTTGTAATACTGGAGAGAAACAGAATTATACCTCCTTTTGTATTTTCTGTCACCTTTGCCTTCATTTAAAGATGTTGATAGAAACCCTGGCTTGTGAATCTCTCAGTTGAATGCAGTTTTTGAATTTTCAAGTATTCTTTCATTTCTTGAACACTGGAATGTTGAAAATCAATGTCTCAAGTTTCACATGTTATGATACACAGTTAAAATCTAAAGAAACATTATCTGTTATGGTGGTCACTGTTTTAATTATCTATTTAAAAGAAGGAAATGCAGCAGGTGGTTTTCATTTTTTTCAGTGTAAGATGTGTTTCATTATCAAGAAATAAGGGAGTAATAATCAATAGTAAAACTTACGGGTTTGTTTTGTGTGTGATAGGCTGAACAAGCATCTGTTACATCTGAATTTGAGAGCTACAAAGTCCGTGTTCATAATGTTCTAAAACAGCAAAAGAATAAATCTGCTGCTCGGACAGAATCTGAAGGAGCCAAACAAGAAAGGTAAAACTAACGTTTTTACTTGACCTGTAATCTGCCTGTGGCACTGCCTAACTGAACAGAAGAAATGCCAGTTTCTACTGTTGTGGTGCTGTATTAGTTCTAGCTGGGTTTGTCTTTCTAACCATTATTTTAGTGTAGATTACCTATTGTTACAGTTAGAAGGAAAAGTAAGGTCTTAAGAAGTTTTTAATGACTCTAATGAGCAGAAATTAGCCAGCACATTCTGTGTAGACTTGACATGATGTTTCTCTGATGTGAAGTAGCCAACTGCCATTTGCAATTAAGAAGAAAAGAGCAGATTGGTTCGGTTCAGCTGAGTTCACTTCGAACTTTTTCAGGAATTAGTGGTTTAGTATAGGTAAAGCTCTGGATGCCAGTTCAGTCATCAGTTCCAGTAGATTTACAAAATCCTCTATGTTGTATCATATGAGGAAAGACTTGGAAGAAAAAAGTTACACTACCGAAAGTTCCCTGAAAATCCTTTAAGTACGGTCATAAGCCAGGTGAATTCAGATTCGCTTCAGAAAATGTCTCAACTCACTGCAAAAATCAACCAGTTCCTGCAAGTTATTTTTATAAGTCGTTGATGGCTGCCCTTGGTGACAGACTGGGTGTTTATGTGTGGAATGTCAGGATTCATTTCTGATAGACCTTCAGTCGGTACCAACAACTGCAGGCAAAAATCCACCAGAGGGCGACTTGTGCTTTGTTAGAGACCTGGGTTTAGGGTTGGTTTGGGGTTTTTTAAACATTCTTGCCTTTGAAGCAACAAAGCTGCAAGAGTTACATTTCTTTGTCTCTCCTTTTTGCAGAATTTTAAGAAGTTCTGGTATTGTTTTTCGTTGTTTTTGTGAGAGAGACCTATCTTAGGAACAAATTGGATAAGCAATAAGCAGATGACAAATGTTTTCCAAAGAAATTATTTACAAGTATCAACCCTAAGGATTAGTGAGATGTGCAGTTCATGAGATAATGGAGGTGTCTGCATATATAAATACAGAAATCAGTAAAAATAGAATGTGTGTGACTTAAGATTTTTTTCTTCCTGATATATCTGATTTTGATTTGTTTCTGACCAACTGTGTTTATCTGTTACAGACTTGATGTTGCTTTCTAGTTCTTTGCTCAGAATCTACTCCAACCATTTGTCTCCTGTATTTGGTCTTATTGAACTGATGTGCATTTACTAAACATACAAAAAAAAGCCTCACTATTTTCAAGAAGAAATTTTTTTGTGCCATCTGAATCCCATATATTATTTCCTTCTGTCTTGGCCTTCCTTGAAGTAGAAAGTGCTATCAGTCATGCTTTCTACACCAATAGTTGCATTCCCAGCAGTTCAGATGGGATGTGGCAAACCTATTTGTATCTACATTGAAATAGGATCTGGTTGTTTCTGCTTGTACCCACATTCTAAGATTATTTTGGTCTTAGTGCTGTGTTGATTTAATTAATAAATATGCAATTTGGATCAGCTATCCAAAAAGTTGTGGATATCATATAGGTTCTGAAATAATTAATTATTTTAAATGCATGTTGCATATTACTTTTTCTTCCATGTGCAGGGAACAGTTGGAAATGGTGATAGATCAACTTAAAGTGAAGCTGCAGGATGCTCAGCATAATTCACAAATGAATGCATCTGAACTCCAGGCATTGCAGTCTGAACATGACACCCTGCTGGAAAGACACAATAAGATTCTGCAAGAGACTGTTGCAAAAGAAGCAGAACTCCGTGAAAAGTATGGTCCGCTGATGAATAGATACAGATATTTTATTTTGTTTGAACTTTAAGATCTTGGCATGTAGAAGCCTGTAAATGTACTTAACAAAGAAGAGGCATGTTCTTGAGAAAGTTAAAGGAATTTTCAAAAGAATTGTTGGCTATTTTTCATGAGTCATCAGAAGTCTCAACAATGGCAATGAAATAGTAGCTGATGAGGGAATTTGAGATTTCTGCAAGCTTTCTACCTCTTAACTAAATCTAAATTAATCTAATCTCATTAAATCTAATTAAACTAATCTAAAAATTAACATTTTTAAAGCATATTGACTATTTTTAAGTCTAATGCCCAGCACTACATTTGTGTTGTACTGCTCTACTAAATTTTATGGATGTTTCCTATTAAAAAAAAAATAAGATACTTATTTGCAAAGCAAACAAGTTCACTGAAAAAATACCGAGTTCTTGTCCACCAAGTGCCTTTCTTACAGAAAGTACTGTATTTTCAGTTTGTGCTTGCCACAGTCTTAATTTTCTGTTTCTTTCAAAATGAAAGGAATCTGTTTAATCTGTATCACATCTTGAAAAATCACATGAGTACCTGATGCTTGAACTCCTCAAAAAGAGTCTGTCCTCATCTTTTCTTCTCCATTTAGGTACAAAGAAGTTCACATGAGGTATTAATTAGAAATTACAGATTGGTATTAGGAACTGTTGACTTCTTGTCACTGTCTTTGTACAGTTTTATCTGTTCCTCATAGCTACGTAATGGTTCACTGTAGTCAACCAAATTATGTTCTGCATTTTCCTGGAAACAAACCATTCACAATAGGTTCCCTTTATACCTAGACACTGGTATTTGCTATTCTGGCTCTGTTTAAGTCTGTGTGCTTATAAAGGCAAGTCCTGGGCTTAGTCTTTCCATTAATGCACTTGTTTAACTGCATATATTTAATTGTTTAATATTATATATTATTATTTAATATATTTAATTGCTTGTGACAGTTTTGTCATGCTTCTGGAGTACCTCCACACTAGGTACAACTGATGAGTTACTGACATTTTTCTTGCTAACAGCTACACTCTTCTGCACTGGAAGTTGAGGTTTAAAAAAATTAAACTTACCTTCTTAGAAACCTGTGTTTTTAGAAGTCCTGCATAAGTGTTTGGTAAGCAGATGTTATAGGAAGTGGACTATAAGTGGCATGCCCTGTATGACACTATAAAGAGTCATGATGCAGTTTTAGAATTTAAAAATGTTTAGACCACAATGTCTGTTAAGTCTTTCATTATTTCCCAAAGACATCTGAATTTTTTGTTCTGAAATAGAAGTCGAGTTTATATAGCACAGTGCATTCATATGATAGGAAATAAGTGTAACTTTTTCAGTCTCAGATTTTCCCTGTAAAAAGAGGACTTTAAGTGAAAAACAGTTGCACACAGTCATTCTAAGATAATCATACACATGAAAATGGAAAACTGCCTCAAACTGTAAAAATTTTGATATGTAAAATGACATTGGTTTGCTGTTTGTGTCTTACTGTTTGTGCATGCACTGTTTTCAGACTCTGCACAGTACAGTCTGAGAACATGTTCATCAAAACAGAGCACGCCCAGGCGTTGAGTCAGCTGACAGCCCAGAATGAAGCTCTCCGGAACAATTTCAGAGATCAGGTCAGGAACCTGCAAGAGGAGCACAGGAAGACAGTAGAGACACTTCAGCAGCAACTCGCCAGAGTAGAAGCTCAGCTCTTCCAACTCAAAAGTGAACCAAGCACTAGAGGTAACTTCCAGGCAGAATACCAGTTTTTCATGGGTTGGTTACAGATTTGTGTACCCCAGTCTGAAGCTAAAACATGCTTACAGTGTTTGATTCTGTAAAATCACCAGAAACTTTTTCTGGAAAATCTGCAGCATGCTGTATCAGTCCACAGATACCAAGTCAGGAATGTGTCTTTGTTATTATTTACTGTCACTTAAGAATCCCAAGGTCCTTGAATACATGCAGAGGAGGGCAACAAAGGTGGTGGAAGGGCTGGAAGGACTGTCCTGTGAGGAGCAGCTGAGGACTCTGGGTTGGTCTAGTTTGGAGGAAAGCAGGATGAGGGCAACCTCATTGCTGTCTTACAGATTCCTGAGGAGATGAAGTGAAGAGGGAAGTGCTGAGCTCTTCTCCCTGGTACCCATATAGGACATATGGGAATGGTTCAGAGCTGCCATGAGGAGGTTCAGACTGGATATTAGGAAGCATTTTCTTACTGAAAGAGTGGTCAAACTCTGGGACAGGCTTCTTAAAGAGCTGATTGATGCCTCAAACCTGTCAGTGTTTTAAGAGGCATTTGGACAATGCCCTTGATAATGTTTTAACATTTGATCAGCTGTGACATGGTCAGGCAGTTGGACTAGATACTTGTAGGTCACTTCCAAGTGGAACTATTCTGTTCTAGAATCTGCATCACTGTTATCTATTCTGCAGTATCTGCATTGTCAGACAGATGGAGGGAAATTATTTTGTAAATATTTGGTGTTCTTATCAGGTTGTCTCAGGTTTTGGAGCATGCTGTACATCTGCCTCAAGTACAAGGTGTAAAGCTAAAGAAAAGTGTATTGAAAGCTGTTTTAAGAATGTTTGTTATTTGTATACATGCTATTTATTAGTGTACTTGCTGTTTGATCCTTCTTCGAATTTAAGATTTTACTGTCTTCAAGCTCAAGTGCTATTTTTGTATCTGTAAAGTTACTAATAAGGAGGTAGCTGGACATTTGCCAAGCAGCAGTAACAGTTTAAGAAGTTCCTATGTTACTACTGAAGCAGAAGAATTTACACTTTCCCACAGGACTGGTGGAAATAAAAGTGAATTCTATTATGCATTAAAAGTATTTGTTACCGTAGCTAAAACACATCTTCAGGGAGATGAGCATGAAGGTTTCATAGTCATTGAAATAAAAATTGCCAGTCAAGTTTGGGTTTAGAACCAGACTTTGATTGGAATGTTCATTTAGAGGTGAAAGGCTGTATTTTGCTATTATAACTGTTACGTGTGTATCTAGCTTTCTCTTTTTGCTTCACTTTCCCCTGCATTTTGAAAACTGTTTTATGTACTGCTCTCAATCCAAGACAGTCACAGACATAGCCCTCCCAATTTCATTCTGATACGAACATCAGTAAGTGTCTTCCAGGTCCAGGTGTTTCAAATCTGGCAACGAAGAACTTGAGAGAACGGCGGAGCACTGACCTTCCTGTCCTCGATGTGCATACTGTCGCTAGGGAAGAGGGAGAAGGTATGGAAACAACAGACACAGAGTCTGTCTCCTCAGCCAGCACCTATGTTCAATCCTTGGAGCAGCTTCTGAACTCGTCAGAAGCAAAGCCTGGTAAGTAGATCGTGGCTTTCAGAAGCGCTTGCCTACATGGGTTGCAGAAGTTTGTGCCCTCAAACTATTTTAGAGCATTGTGTTTCATGCTTTTAGGTGCAAGACACAATTGACTTGACAAGTCTAGTCAAGTGCCACTGAGTTTACACAGTTCTGAACTTTTGTAGGAGTTTTGTCATTGAGTAAGGACTAACAGTAGAACATTCCTACAGGATTTAGTGATTTAAAGATGTCATATTTCTGAGCTTTTAAATGGAAAAGACTGGGTGAGCAAGTCAGTGAATAGTTACAGAAATTTTTGTATTCTGGATGAGTCTCTACTAGGGACAATTAAGTGCAGATTTAAGCTTATTAATGAAAAGATAAAACTTCTGTTCATCTTAATGAGGCTTATTAGAACAGGTCTTTATTCATAGGATTTCTTCTAGGAAACTGAAATCCAGCATGAAGAAGAATGTTTTAAGAGTCACCCAAAAACCAGTAAAATACGTGGTAGCATATAATCTCGTTTTAAAAGTCTACTGATGACTTTGTGGATAACTATTGAAAATCTCTGTTTATGGGTAGGAAATAAGGTATCTTGCTGTATTCTAGAACTGTTTTGTCAGCCCCCATCTAATATATAAACAAAAATAGATCAGAAAATTAAGAATGCAGCAGCAGCGTTGATGCCTGTTAAGTCTGCAGTCTGGCTTTGCATGAATTGTTCATAAGAAACTACATTATTCAAGTCCTGATGTTAAGTAAGTATGAATTAGATGCAAGTGCTTTTTCCTTCTCTTAGTTTTCTTTTCCAATTAATTACAGAACCATCTCAGTGGCAAGCAGATCTCACCAAGGATGAACTGATTCAGAAACTAAACACAACAACTAAGAGTGCTGATCACTTGAATGAATTACTTCGTGAATCAGAAGCAACCAATGCAATCCTAATGGAACAAATCAAGGTTAGCCAACATACAAGAGATATGAGGACGGCTCTCATTTCCATGGCCTGTTTGTTAGACCAAATATCTTTCAGAAAATACCAGTCTATAAAATTTTGGTGATATGAAACCTAATTTTGGAGGGACTTTTATTCCACAGGTCTAATTAGTGCTTCCAGTGTCTACTTCAGTTTTGGGCTTCTTTTTCACTACAGTCTGTAGTTGGGTAGGCATGTGGGGGAGGCGGAGAGCAGTGTGGAGTAAAAGCTTCTACAAAAAAACCTCAGGAGTTTGGAAATTTAATGTTTACTAAAGGGTCTATACTATTTTCACTTAGATAAAAGCAGTAAATCCCAAGAGGAGTATTGTCTGGTTTCTCTTTCTGTAACCCGTTTTAGCTGCCTTAAGTTAAAAGAAGATACATGAACTAATGTATGAGTGAGCTTTCTGAAGAGATTTCTAAATGTACTAAGCTTTGTCTTATAAAATGCTTTTAAATGAATATCATCAGATTTCTGAATTATATAACTGTTCCACTGTTATCTACTCTTTGATCACTGATATTCTCTCTACTGCACAAATTTTAGCAAAAAAGGTTATTTTTAGGCAATAAGAAGTTATTTCTTACAACATTATCACATACTTAATTTTCACTGGATTTTTGTCCTGAATACATTGCTATACACGCATTATTCCTTTTGAAGCAAGCTGTGCAATTCATTTTTTAGCTCTTCAAAAGACCTTTGTTCGATTACTCATTAAATGAAACAAACAGCATTACATATTTTTTCCCTCATCTGCAGCTTCTTAAGAATGAAATAAGAAGATTGGAAAGAAATCAAGAGAGAGAAAAGTCTGTGGCTAATCTAGAATACTTGAAGAATGTTCTGTTGCAGTTCATATTTCTGAAATCCGGAAGCGAGAAAGAACGGCTGCTCCCAGTAATAGACACCATGTTGCAGCTCAGCCCTGAAGAGAAGGGGAAGCTGGTTGCAATTGCCCAAGGTAGGTGGTGTTCAAAATACTGTCACAAAAAGAAGGAGAATTGAAAAAGGAAAAGGACAGTTCTGTGCTGTCTGTTGTGAGAAAAAACAAAACTTAGCAACATAATGCCAGTGAGCTAGTCATAAAATGATTTTGCTTTGTTGGGAAGTTACTATTCAATTTTCAGTAAACAGAACAAATACCATAAAATTAAGATAAAATATCATTTCTTCTGAAACATTCACATTTTAGGAAGACAATGGTAAGTTGTAAAAATTTAATGTGTTCATGTTTTGAGTAGAGTTTAAAAAATTTTTGTCAAAATAGAGGTTAATATAATTTAATTACTTTCTTTGCAGATGTTCTAAACATATAACTGAAGTGGTCCTCTCAAGGCAGTACTGCAGATCTAATATTAGTTTCAATACAGTACCTTTAAAAATATCTGAAAGAAAATATGCTCTTTGTTGAAGAAATAAAGAAACTAGGGAAGGAAATAAAAAGAGTTAGGCATTTGCAAGAAATTAACACAGGATTTACATGTACAATAATTTTCTGTTTCTGGTTCAAATACTCTGAGCATTTGTTCCCTTGAAATACTTTTTAAGGTATTGTTTGTCATTTCTCAGTAACAGTAGCTTCTTGTACTTCATTAGGAACTGACCTATACTTTATTTTTAAATTAATATAAACAATAAGCAACACATGTACATATAAGAACTTAAAACTTGTGAACAAAATTACATTAAAAAGGGAAGTGTTCAAGTACTGCATTCCATGATAGGCTGTGCATTTGAACAAAGATGTAAGTCAAGTCCATAGCATGTTGATGTTGTTCTGGCCCTCTAATGAAGACTGATTGGATTTTTCTGGAGAATGGTGATAAATTACCTTTTTCAGACATTCTCAAGTACCCAAAGTAAAGTGGACTTGGTGGTACAATCTATGTCTATGTCAGCCCAAGAGTGAGTTCCTTTCTCAGCAAGCTTGAGGACAGCATTTGAAAAAGGATAAAGGAAAGGAGTGGGACAGGATCATGTAACCAAGTGATGCAATGTCTAACGTAATACAAAGTATGTTTTTGTTCCTCCTTCAGGTGAAGAAGAGAGTACCTCACGGCCCTCTGGGTGGGCTTCGTACCTCCACAGCTGGTCAGGACTTCGATAGAACAGTGGAAGCACTGAATCTTTAAAAACATTCCACAACTGCAAAACCAAGAAATCTTACTGTAGAAGATCTGTTGGTGTTGTAGCATTGAACTACAGGGTTTTATTTTTGTGTGTTATTTTCAGCTTTTTAGGCTCTTCTAAGAAAGAAGCCTGCAGTAGCTCTGAAAGATGGTCCTATTTTATGCTCTGGCAGCAGTGAACTGTTTGTCTTGTAAATGTTAAAGCTGATAATAAGAACTATGAGAACTGACAAATTAATTGCAGATTGCCTGGAAGCAGAATTTGTTAAAACTGTGATAGCTCTTTTGATAGTTAAAAAGTTTGATCTGATATATTAACTGGAATAACTAGACTTTAGATTTAAAGCATTTTAAAGTGTTTACAGTTGCTTTCACATATCATTGTCAGCTGGCTAATCTATATGGTTAGTGTTATCCTCTGCACGTTTAAGAAACTTAAAATTTTTTCCTCTCTTGTGATGGCTACAAAATGTAAGATAATTAAGAAACAGGGCATTTTCTGCTTTAAGGTTGTAGTCTTTCTTAATTTTTTTTTTTTTTTTTGCAAACCATGAAGGCAACAGTTCACAAAATGTAGAGGGTGCAAAAATCTATATGAATTACAGTGCTTGTCACATCCGGGCATGGTACTGTAGCAGTGATTAATGGCATCTATGGAAGCCTTAGGAGAGTACTCCAAGACTCAGAGGTCTTAAGTCCTAAGTGAGCTGAAGCTTTGAGAGAAAGGACTTAAGCTAGGGCTTTTTAACCTGAGGTTGGAAGTTTGTAGAAAAGACCAGGAAGAAATGTTTCATTACTGTAGTGATGTCTGTACTGGGATGACAAGGCTACTCATACTGACTTAATCATATTGAAGACACTAAGAAAGAATCTGAGCCCACAGGTCAGACTCCTATCATTAATTTCTGAGAGAAAAGAATGAAGCTTTTGTCAGTAGATGCATCTTTTAAGTGTTCTAATGATTGAAGATCTTACACCATTCTCTCACATACCTGTGTGTGTGCACATCGTTTGCACAGATCTTTTGCACAGATGAGATGATCTCTGTTCCACATTCCTCAACAGAATGTTGGTTTTTTTCCTAGAAAAATGAATTTCTACCATCTCTGCTTCTATTATCAACACAGCACCTTTTTTTATCTTCAATTGTCTTCTCCCATAATGCCTTTCACCATCTTAATTTATTTGTAAGGTTTTAAAAAGCATACACCTGGGTTTGAATCCTGCTTATGTTTAAACCGGAAGTTTCTGTCTTTTTCACTCACCTTTTCATGTCCTCTGTGTTGTTTTACAGAGAGTCTTTCCTTGGTACACATACAAATACTAAATAGGGTTCCTCTCTATCTACCTTAGCTCAGGCTCTGAGGAAGTGATGCTTGTTCCTTTAATATTGCCTTATTTCAGGCTGAGATTAATCTAAACATATGAACAGCAGAATGGCAACATGTTGAGAATAAACTGTTCAGTAAGTGTGCTTTTGGTTTAATTTTTTGCTTGTTGTATATATTTCAGTACACAATCAACAAAGCCAACAGGCTTTATTTAGGTATTTTAATTCTTTTCCTCCACCTTAGGTACTCTTTTTTTCTTCCCCTCCAATATGTGTTTTAACTGGAACCTTTATGGTTTGTGCTACTGGGGAAAACATTCTCTGTGAATATTCAGAACATAGAACTGATCAACGGTAGTATGACAGTAGGGATGAGTCTTTAGGTGTCTGTAGGTGGCAAGCAGGAGGCTCTGTTTAAGCTTTCTTTCATTTGCTTCTGGAGTGGTTTAGCCTATCTTCAGCATTCACGATTTGGACCAGATCTTGGATGTTGAGTTCTAACTCCTTATTCAGCTGGGTTTGGTTATTGTCACTCAAAAGAATGCCGTAACACAGCAACAGGAGAGATTTGAAGTATGTATAAAACTAAGTGCTAGTCATCCTCCTGCTGTGATTTTAACAATGGAAACATGAGTGGAAGGGTATGGCTTTGTCTTAGTTCGCACTCCGTTTGCAGCTGACCCGATTTAGTCTCCGCTGTTGCTAAAGAGCTGTGACAAGTTCCTCTTAAAATGCACATATTTCAGAACTGTAAATTATTTAACATTGTAAGCTGTGAATAAAGGTATGCAAGTAACATATATCACTGGCTGTATTAAATACCAGTTGCTTATTGACTTCTTTCAAGTCTGAGTTGCATGCTCACTGTTTTTAGTAAAACTTGAGTACCATACTTATGAATGTAGTGAACAACTTGCATTAATATATTTTTTTTTACAATGGAAGATTGAGATCTTAATTAATGTAAAAATATTTTAGTAACTGCTACCAAACTGTTTTCTGTTGGTAGGATTGCCAGAACTTACCTATGTGGCAATAAACTGACTGTAAGCAAATATATCAGAGTTTAATAGACACTTGCAGTAAATGGCATAGAAGAATGTGAACTGGAAACGGGATTATTTTGCAAAGAGAACTTTTTATATGTCATATATTTGCATTTGTAATGTACAGCACTGTAGCTGTGATTTGCTTTCAAAAAGCAGTTTAAAGTTTTAACTAGTACTGCTGCTTCTTGATATACTGTGGTGCTCTTTTTTGGAAGAGCACTGTGCTGACTTTGCTTTCTGGTTCTTTTTGTTTTCTTTACAGTGCCACATTTGTTAGAATGTTTCACAGAAAATGTCACCCTTGCCCAAAATGTTTATAAGCTTAGGACCAATTTTTATCTTTTAACAGCCTGGCTTCAGCCCAAGCCTAAGCAGGGCATAATAATAATAATAATAGTAGTAGTAATAATAATTCTACTGTCACTATGCAGAGTATATATTAATTAAAAACCAAAAATGGGAGTGATTCAACATTCCCAGACCTGCATGTGCACTGTGGCTGAATCTTTAGTTACCTAATGCTGACTTAGAAATGGGTTATATATCTTTTGTGTTCCTTTTATCCGGAAGGGAGGCTCATCTGTGCAAGCAAAAAGTGCTCCAGATGAAAGACAGGAAGATGAGAGCTTGTCAGGCTGTTGTATAGATGTGGCCAGTTGAATCTGGGGTTCAGGATGGCCAATGGGAACCGTGTTAGAAATTATACACGAGAGTAAAGTTGCTTTTTTTCTTTCATGATCCTCCTTCCCAAAGTATAGCTCTGAGAATACAGGGTTAGATTATTTTCTAAATTTAAATCCTCCTTTGTGTATCTCTCTCCATCCTTTTGCTGTGATAACAGATGATAATATTGTGAAATTGTGGAGGTATGCCTAAAAACTCTCCTTAGTTTGTACTAAGTGACTTCGAAGGCAGCTTAAAAATACATGCTTCATTTGGCTTATGCCTTGGCTTCACCCAGTGCACCAATACTTCCTAAACTACCTGCTAGTTCTGCTATTGTTGGCACTGTGAAAATATCTCCCTTAGAAACCTTGCAAATAGCAGTCACCACTCACAAGATGAGAAACCAAATGTATGAAGAGGTAAAAATATATTTGTTGTAGTAATTTCAGAATTTCTAGTCTGGATAGATAAGTATTTTGTTTGGAAATGATGTCTTTGATGGCCTTTTCATGTGGCCGTCGCTTCAATAAAATTCACCTTAACTCAACAGAGTGCCTTTTTTTTTTTCCCTGAATGCCTTTTCTTACCTGAGAAAATGCTACTCAGGTGCAAGGTAGAAAACAAGGAATGTCTGCCATTGTATTGAAGAGATTTTATGGATCTGGTATAGTATCTACAGCCTTTACTTTGGAAGACAGCTACGGCAATGGATTCTTCTGGATGAACAGAAGAGAAATTGGTTTGTTACAGGGGGTTTTAGAAAAAAAGAAAATTTAAAAAAAGCTCATTTAAATCTTCAACTTCATCTTTAAACTTCAACTGTATTACTAGATTGTCACCAGCAATCTGGCAATATGGGTCATGAGGGAGAGGAGGGATGCAGAAGCTATTAATGGCCTTGTTAGCAGGAATGTGCTGTGTATGGGTACTCCCTACCTTATAAATCAGCATGAGTTTCTAATTGCACTCAACTTTAAAATTACATCTTCCCTAATACCCTGTGATAATTTTTCTTTATCTGCATAATTGTCCTAGTGCAAAGATTACATGCTCAGTAGATGGAGCACTGTTGGGTTTGATTTAAGCGAGAGTTTGGTGTTCTTGCCAACCAGTTTTCTTAGACCATGCTTATTAGGCAAATATGTGGCCAGAGAGGGGATAATAAGCTGTGAAAAGAAGACATAATAAATGGATATAACAGTCCTATAAGAAACCCTGATACTTCCAGTCAACCACTAACAGCTTTCACATAAATGTATATGTGCTATGGGGAAGGGAAATAATATTCTGACTACTTTTTAAACTGAATTTGAGTAAAAATTTATTATATGGTTGTGAAAGGATGAGAAGATGCATCTTACTTTCAGGAGCTTCCTTCCTTTCCTTCGTGTCCTGTGTCTCTCAGGCTCGTCCTGAGGATTCAGGCTGGATTGAACAGTGAAGACTGAGAATAGTAAAACAAGTACGGAAATGCACATCAGTTACTGTTCCAACAATTCACCATGCCTTGGTATTAGCAAATTTTTTTTTTTTTTTTCTGTCAGTTGAATGCCTGAAGGCTTTTTAAGAATCCAAGGTAAATGTAATCAGTGTAAAATACAGTGTGCTCTTTTGGGCATGGGCACAATCCCAGTCCTCCACATTTAAAGTGTTTTAAATTGATAGACATTGGATAGCAGTTATTGTATGCATGTAGAATTTAAGTGGGGTTTATTGTTTCATTGCCTGAAAATCGAAGCTTGTTCTGAGAACACTCAGACTGTTTCCGGAGGGGTGGTACATATTAGCTTTTGGCTCTCTTGCTCTTTGCAGGATGCAGAGCATCTCAAAAATAAAAAGCATAGAAGCCATTACAGAGCTCCAGAAAAAGGCTGTTACCCAAATACTGTTTTACTGTTGTTACTCCCCTTTGTGGAGTTAAGTTGCTGATGCTCAGCACTATTCTTGCCAAGGGAGAAGGCCAATGACACCATTTTGGCTTTAGCAGCCAAATATTTATACAGACTGGTTAATGTTCCTTTCACTTCTAGTCACAGCATTGACTTAAACCTGCAGCTGTAGCAGTCCAGGGGAAGGCTGCCTGCCTTTGCAAGGGGACAGATGGGTGGCCCCTCTGCCACCCAGTAGATGAAGGCTACAGAGGGCCTACAGAGGATGAAGGTGGACAGAGGGCTACAGCCTCGGGAACAGTGGGGAGAAGAGCAGATGGTGATAAAAACCTGAACCATCTCCTGTTGTTGATGTGGCAGCTCCCTGTCCCTGCCCTGACTACTCACCAGCCTTTCTCTTGGAAACTGGTTAAACCAGTTGTTTGCAGTGGTGGGGATAGTAGATATCTTGCAGGAAGAAGATTTTCAGAAAACGCAGAAAAGCTAAGTATAGGGTTTTAACATTCTGGGAAAGATGGGAATTGCAGTGACAAAAAGCTTGGAATAGAAAAATTACACACTTTTACTAAAAATGTGAGAGTAGTACCATGATCTCCAAGAGTCATTATTTCTTAAAGTACCCATTTTGTGATGCTGCCATAAGTTTTTTCTTTAGCCTTTACTGTGTCTGTCCAAGTACTGATCTTGTCATGAGGCAGAAATTTATGCTGCTAAATACGGAATTTTATTGATAAATTTTGCAGAGGTTTGAGATTGATCAGTAAAAGTTATATCCTTGGTTTTGCAGAGTCTCCTTCCCTCTTCCAAGAAACAATGATGCCAAATATACTAGGTGTGTCTAAAATGCATGAAGCAGAAATCTGACTCCTTTTATATGGATGTCAGAATGATCACTAAAATAAGTCTTCCAGTATTCTGAGAATACTACATATTTTTTTTAATAATAGCCAAGTTTTTTTAGAGATATCAAATAGTGGTTGAAACTTATTTATTCAATTGGTAAGTGAATTTATTAATGCTAAGCAAAAATGCAAAGTTCATTAACAGCTTTGCCAAGAATATTTAGCTGGACACCCTGTGTTCAAAAATTATTCCTGCTTACATGGTCAAAGCTTCCTTCACTGTTGCTTTAACTTCACAGCTTTGGAGGTGTGACATGAAGAACACTGACAATTTACAATTTAAATCCATTGGTTATATTAAGGGAAACAATTACGGGGTTGCTCTGCTAACAGGCACTCTGAGTCAGAGAAGGCTTAGTTTGGATATTAGAAAGAAATTCTGCACTGTGAGGGTGGTGAGGCCCTGGAACTGTTTCCCAGAGAAGCTGTGGATGCCCCATTCCTGGAAGTGTTTAAAGGCAGGTTGGATGAGGCTCTGAGCAACCTTGTCTAATGCAAGACATCGCCTGTGGCGGGGGGGTTGGAACTACATGATCTTTAAGCTCCCTTACAACCCAGACCATTCTATGAATCTACCATCTGTAGTCACATGAAGTTCTGGTAGAAAGCAAAAGCTAGAGCAAATAACACAGTTAGAAGTTACTTACTCATGTCCCTTCATACCACTCTGGCAAAATCGTAAAATACTTTTTCATTTCCAGAAGATCTTGACGTAAAGATATTTGTGATTTGAGACAGGCAGTCAAATCCTTTGACCAAGCAGCTGCCTTCTGTCCCCAATAATCTTTCCTTTCTCACTTCTTCCTGAGGCCTACAATAATGGCCTTGTTTAATGTCAGCAAAGCTGATCATGCATTTAGCTCTAAATAGGTAAAGGCTCTGTGCTATCACTTAAGAGTGACAGAATAATTTAAGTTGGAGAAGACCTTGACTATCAAAGAGTTCAGCTGTTAACCTGGCACTGCCGAGTCCATGTCACTAAAGTGCCACTTCCAGCTGCAGTAGAGTAAGTTTGGCATTTCAACAGTGATGGAAAATGTAAAGTGCTTTGGAAACAGAACATCAGACGCCTACTTAAAACTGCATTTTACTCGGTCTTAAAGGGAGAGATGAGAGTAAAAAAAAAAACCACATTAATTTTGTGATTAATATGCTAGGCTGGAGACACAGAGTCCAAATTCCCTGCTTTGCCACATGCTTCCGTTGTAAATTTAATTTCAGTTTCTCTGCCTCTATTTCCTGACTCGCCTGCTGGGGATAATGGCACTTCTCTATCTGATGCCAAGTACATTAGCAGCAGAATATTAAACTTTGTGATGGGTTTGTAAGCAGAAATAAGTAGGTAGATTACCATATTTTTTTTAAACTGCATAGGAAGAAAATTGTCATAGCCTGCACTAACAGTGGAATGGGAGGAATGATCTTTTGAGTCTGTGGTGTGTGTTTTGTGAATCCTATTACATTACTTGCCTAAGAATATTCTGGACTGAATTTTACAAGTTAATTAGAATGCCAGCATGCTCTAATACTATGTAATGGACAATTAATAACAATTAAGATTTGTTATTTCTGTTGTACAGCAAGACAAAACAAAAATTTAAATCAGACCCCAAGGCGCAAACTTGCTGCAAAGTGCACAGAGCCTGGGGAGGCAAACTGTGAAACTGAATTCCTGGCTTTTCTTGGTACAGCGTTTCCAAAAGCTGCTAGTACTTAGTGTTTGGCATTTGTACATGTTTGGGGAAGGCTCTCCCACTCTCTATGAAAATGCTTTGCTACTTTGAGATTATATTGCTAGCAGACTAGGCTTTAGGGATTTCATCTTTAAAAGCACTGGAAAACTGCACGTGGTGCAATTCACTTGCTGTTAAATCTATTAATGTGCTCTCCAAAGGAAGCGCCACAATGGCTGCGCTTGTTGGCTGGCACTGCCTGTTAATTATTTCCAGAATTTACTGTTCTGAAGTTTGCGGCCCTGGTAGTTGCATGCCTGCCCAGCCACCTCCCTGCCGTTTCAGGCTGTGCTGGTCAGAGGGGCTGCTCTTCAGCTGGGCTCAGCAGCCAGGGACAACCACCTCCTACAGCTCCCCAGGAGAACTGGCAATGGGAGAGACCCTGAAATCCTTGCAGACAAGCTGAGGTTAATTAAAGACATTCATGAAGCTGCCTACAAGTAATGGCAGACTGCCCAAAGCAGATTAGAAAAGAACCAAAAGGGTTGTATTACCTTCAGCTGGCACAGAATGAGTACTTACTTATTTAGATGATATAAGGAAGCTTTGCTGACAGACTCATTAAAATGGGTGAGTGTTCTGGGGTTAGGTTTGGTTGTTTTGTGTTTTGCTTTTATTTTAATTGAGGGGGGTGTGATTGGTTTTCCAACATAACCACACCGTTGTTGAGGTTGGCAGGCGCCTCTGGAGGTCACTTGTCCAACCTCTCTGTTCAAGCAGGGCCACCTACAGCCAGATTCCTAAGATCACATCCAGATGGCTATGGTGTACCTTTAAGGGTGGAGACTCCACAGCCTCCACAGACAACCTCTACCAGCGTTCAGTCACTCTCACAGTGAAAACTTCTTCCCCGATGTTCAGAGGGAAGCTCCTATGTTTCAGTTTTTCTCCTGCCTCTGTTCTGTCACCGGACTCCACGGAAAAGAGACTGGCTCTGCCCTCCTTGTACCTGCCCTTCTCATATGTTTTTATTAATTGGCAAGATCTCTCTGAGCCTTCTCTTCTCCAGGCTGAGCAGTCCCAGCTCCCTGTCTCTTCTCATAGGAGAAGTGTTCCAGTCTCTAAATAATCTCAGTGGCCATTTGATGAACTCTTTCTGGGACACCCAGAACTGGACTCAGCCCTGCAGGTGTGGCTTGACCAGTGCTGAGTAAAGGGGAAGGATCCCATCCCCTTCTTCTGGCATATCATCCCTTCCCTCTTCAGCCATATACTTTATTTTCCTCTTTTCCCAGAAATGTATTCCCTGTGATGCTACAGTTTTGCTGTGTTTGATTCCTCAACCTGGCAAGCAAAACTGAATCCTGCCAAGGCGCAAAATAACAAATAAACAAACAGAAGTACTACAGACAGTCTGTGTTTCTACAGCTGTAGCTCTCTCTAGAATCATGCTTGTGGCATGTCCACCAAATACCTTCTGTGCATCATAGTCCCAAAAAATTTACGTTCTTTTCCTGGTTCTGATGGATACCAAAGTAGATGTGCTCGATGTTTGAATTCTTCTTTCTGATCTGTGCTCACTCATACATTTCTATGCTGATTTTCACTGGCTTAACATATTCCTTTGAGCTGTCTTCTTGGAACCATATAGATATTTCCTTAATCCTGGCAGGCAAATATTTGCATTTTTCATTCCAACGTGCCACTTCCTTGTTCTGATATTAAGGACGGCAATGGGTGGCAATACAGAAAGCTCAATAATCTCACCTTTTCTATTATGCTCCTTTCATTTGTCCATAGGTCTGCCTTTGAAACTTGCTTGGTTTGGAATGAGGTCGCTTCTCTCCAAGTGAAGCAGAGGTTTGACCCCAGGTTTAGCAGCGCTGAAGGTAACTTTCTTACATTTACTTTCTGCACTGCTGAGCCTGAGTGAGGTGCTAGCCTTTCCCCAAGCCATTCCTATTATTGCTGCTACATGTTTAAATAATGTTGATTAAAACCGGATTCTGGCTCCAGCAAAATTCACCAAAGCATATTTGGTGCCCAAAAGTGAGGCGACAGCTCTCTTGCTACAAATTATCCTGCAATACACAACCACGTGTAGGAAACAGTGAAAATACTTGGAATTGTTTTGAAAGCAGTTTTCTGTTCTGGGGGGGGAAAAAAAAAAAAAAAAAGCCAAAAAAACCACAAAACCAGCAACAGCCACTTCCAGGCACCTATTTCACGTAACTCTGCGGGGCGTTCCGGCCGCCGCATCTCCGCCAGGGCTGACAGAGGAGCCGAACGATCCCTCCCGCGGGCCCGGCGGGAAGCACATGGGGCCGGGGGATCCCATCTCCCGGCGGTGCCTCCCCTCTTTCCCGGCCTGAGCGATGGGATCCCATCTCCCGGCGGTGCCTCCCCTCTTTCCCGGCCGGGGGAGCGATGGGATCCCATCTCCCGGCGGTGCCTCCCCTCTTTCCCGGCCGGGGACGGGGGGCTCCCATCTCCCGGCGGTGCCTCCCCTCTTTCCCGGCCGGGGGCGGGGGGATCCCATCTCCCGGCGGTGCCTCCCCTCTTTCCCGGCCTGAGCGATGGGATCCCATCTCCCGGCGGTGCTTCCCCTCTTTCCCGGCCGGGGGAGCGATGGGATCCCATCTCCCGGCGGTGCCTCCCCTCTTTCCCTGCCGGGGGAGCGATGGGATCCCATCTCCCGGCGGTGCTTCCCCTCTTTCCCTGCCGGGGGAGCGATGGGATCCCATCTCCCGGCGGTGCCTCCCCTCTTTCCCGGCCGGGGGAGCGATGGGATCCCATCTCCCGGCGGTGCCTCCCCTCTTTCCCGGCCGGGGGAGCGATGGGATCCCATCTCCCGGCGGTGCTTCCCCTCTTTGCCCACGCGGGGGCGCAGCGGGGCGCGGCGCGGGCGGAGCGCGCCCCCCGGCGGCGGGCGGGTGCCGTCAGGGCCGCCCAGCGCCATTACCGCGGCCCGGCGAGGCCCCTCCCGCCGCCGGTGGGCAGCGCTTGGCGGGAGCGGCGGGAGCGGCGGCCGGCGGGATGCTGGGGCTGGCGGCGGCGGCGGCGGGGATCAACTGTAACAGGTAGGAGAGGAGCAGGGGCCGCCCGCGCCGTCCCGTCCCGCCTCCCGCGGCGGGCGGCTGCCGAGGGCGGCGCTTTGTCTCGGCCGGGCCGCTGTCACCGGCTGCTGCCCGGGAAAGGCGCTTTCCCGCTGCTCCCACGGGCGCCGGCGGAGTCGGGCAGGGGTCCCGCCAAGGGGACGGGCGGCCCGCGGCCGTGCAGGGTGGCCCGGCTGCTGCCCCTGTGAAGTGTCCGTTCCACGGGGAAACTTTCCCCTGTCCCCGGCAGCCCCGGCAGCGAGGGGCACTGCAGGAATCCCTTCTCCCCGCAATTCCCCCCGCGGCGTTGCGCTCGCACGGAGCGCTGGGGCGGCTCCTGTGCCCTTGTTTCAGCGATCGGGGGTAACACCCAGAACTGCGGCTCGCTCGTCCCGAGCGCGGTCTGATGCCCAGTGCATTAAAAGACGCCCTGTCCTGGGCGGGTGGTAGTTGTTTTAAAAGCATCATACTAAATAACCTCGGGTGTTGATGTGGTGAGATTCGTGATGTTTTATGCATATCCCACAATTACCGAGAAGTCCTGTCTAGTGGGGGTGGACTACGGAAAGCAAAGGCTGCTCTGCTCATTGCCCGGCGTATCAAAGCCTCATCCTGTGCAGTTGTTTCTTGGGAAGAAATGGCCCTAATTAAAGCACCTGGCAAACTATTGTGCTGATATGTCAAAACCTGGAGCTGAGGGAAGGAAAAAGAGTGATTTTGTAGCTGTCTTGGACTGCGGGTACAGGACGGTTTCTGGCACACAAACTTTAGCCTGTTTAAAAACCACCTTATATTTCCTGTGCCCAACTTCTCCTGCAGGCTCCTCCAGCTCTGCGCCATACCTTTGGAAAAAAGCTGTGGCAGCTGCAAAGTCAGGCTGAGTTTGGGCTACAGTGGTGGCATCCTGTGCCACGTGAGCCAGCTCTGCTCCCAGGGTCAGTGCCCTGATGCCCTCGTCAGGATCTCACCAGCCTTGACCAGCTTTCGCTCCAGCTGCAGTGCAGCCATATGCTTAGAAAAACATGATAATGTGATTCAGGTGTCTGTATGTATTGAGGTAACTGTTTTTTCTTCAGAAGTTCCAAAAGCCGCTTGCTTTCGTAGTGGGTGGTGGTTGCTTCTAGGTCGGGATTCTTTTCTGCATTCCTGAAAGTGGCCGAGTTGTTGGTATTTGTGCTGCCAGTGTCAGGCTGTTGTGACTGCGCGTAGCTCTGTGTCTTTCAGCCCCACACAGGTGCTCTGGCTGAGCCGCCTCTTTGGCCAGGTAAACAGAGCAATTACGTATTTGGCATCTGTTCTGCTGAAATTCTCAGGGAGCAGGCCAGCTGCCCTGCTGGTACACGCTTCCAAGGAGATGAACTAGGCTACACCCCTGGCACAGTGAGAAATTTTGGGACAAAGTCAGACTTGAGCCCACGCTTGCAGAAACTTGCAGAGATGAAGTAGCAGGGAGCTTACCTGCAGCAGGATGTGTCTGGCCAGCACATCTGGGGAAACATTGGTGGCAGCAGAGCCATCCAGGGTACAGCTGGTGGCTCAAGCATCCTTTCACAGCAGCAGGAACAATCATTGCTCCCGGCCAAGCAAATCCTCCCCTGGCTGAGAGCCAGTCAGCCTGGAGTCCTGCTACTGCTGGTGTGCCCTGAATGAGAACTATTTTCCCAGTAAAGGCTGGATATGGGGCCCATTCCCTAAACTGGCTGGCTTCCTCTGTTCCTCTCACCCTTCCTTTGGGGTGAATCGTTGTATGGAGGACAAGGGGCTGGGCTATGGTTAAGGAGGTGAAGGTGCCGTGCAGTTCATTGTCACAGAAGCTCAGCTCGAGGGAGCAGAGGGAGGTGCTGACCAGGACAGGCCGGGCTGTTCATCTGGCAGGGTGGCACAGTGGCGAGAGACTGTGGAGTCAGCTCCTCCGGAAAAACTGTTTCCAAGCCTTCTGGCTGAGGGGGTTTTCTGTAGAGGATTCCAGTCCACTGAAGTTAAAACTAAGGGGTAAGGCTCTTGAAAGATGCATTTTGATTTTGTAAAATACAAGGAGGGAAAATTAAAAATTGGTGTGTTTTCTTGTTTTGATCCTTAAAAAAACCCCACTAAAAATGTGAATATGTCATTCAAACCTACTTTTAAACAAAATGTAAAGTGATTTCAAAGGTCTCCACAAGCTGAAATTCCTAAGGGGTTTTGTGTCTTGAGTTTTTGGTCTGATTTAGAGAGTTTAAATAATCTGAATTTTGGTGAAGAAAACAAAAAAGGAAAGAATGATTTGAGGTCCCTCTCCAGATTTGGTACACGGAAAAGCAGCAGACATCTGGTCAGCAGGTATGCACAAGGAAATACTCTTCTTTTTAACTTTTTTTTTTTTTTTCTCTCTTCTTTTTATGGAGGCTTTTTGAACTTGAGTTACTCCTATGGCTTTTGTTTTGCAACTAGAGGAACTTGCAGGCTGGTGCTGTCACTTGAGCAGTCGTTACTGAGGCACAGCTTTCTCAGTCAGCATCATGCTGGGAGACCAGACTCTGTTCTGGAAGAGGGGGATTTGGGTAAGGAGGGATGCACAGTGGCTTGATGCTGGGTAGTGGTGAGTCATTCAGGATTGCTTGGTGTGCTGCCTGGGGCTGATAGCTCGTCGTGGCAATGCCTGCTTGCTTTATAAATGTCCTCTGAGTTTTGTGGGCAGCTTTTTCAGTTGGTTGTGCTGAACTTATCTTGATATATTATCATTGGAATAAGTTTCATATGTGGTTCAGAGAAAAACATTAGCTTCTCAGTTCAGAACCATTATTATCTTAAGCTTTTGCAGTTCCCTAGAACAAACTGAGTTTTTCTTTGTAGCAAGAAATACAGGCCAGCATGCAGCAAAATACCGGATAAAGCCAGCTCCTCTCTGTTCCAAGTATAACTACATTTGAAAAACTAGCACAGACTCATTGGATTCACAGTTCTTATTCCACTGCAGACTGTGAAGCTGAAAAATGGGGGCTCTTCATGGTGTTACTGGCTTTGATAGGGGACTCTAAATAAGAAGCTAAATGTGATGCTGCAGTTTGGTCTCAGTTGTAGTGCACAGGTCTTTTTCTTAGAACTGGCTCCATACAGTTACTGCAGGGGAACCATTAATGGTCTGCAATACACAGAGGATGGTTTGCACAGTTAACAAATTCTTTTTCAAGCTGCAGTAAAATATTTATTATTGGAGCACTTAAGGCGAGCCTTTCGGCTCCTGCAATTGTGGCTTCATGCTGTGTGTTAGGTTACACATCCTGATTTGTCTGTGCTTTGTTCTCCTCCAAAGCCCAGTTCAAAAGTTTTTCACTCCATAGCATAATGCAGTCTCTTATTACTTTTCAATATAGGGAGGATTTAATTATTAGCTGTGCTAAAAGCAGCTTGATAGTCAGTGGGGTAATTACTCATGTCAGGTCTTTCCATGATGGCAAGTGCTGATGACAAGGAAAATGAAACTGACAGTCACGTTTTTATAGCCAAAGCCTTCCCTTGTCTAAGCTCTGCACAGTGTGAACGAAGCAGCCGTGTACGTGGTCTGCTGTCCTTGTCGTGCTGGGATGTGTCACAGAGCACGTCACCCTTAACAGCCTGTGCAGAAGTGCTGGTGTTGGGCAGAAAAGGTGAAAGGTCCTAATTCAGTCTGACAATTAAGGAAAATGTAGCAGGGGACTGTGCCCTGGGGTTCATACTTTTCTTCAAATTAGGACACTCCTTTGCAATTACTTCAGCATTTCCCTTCCTGTGGTGTGTAAGTCTTTATGAAAATGCTGACTTCTGTTTTTTAAACAGATAGAAGTGGGGGGGAAAAAAGTCAAGATACTGTAATTTCCTTGGCTGGTTTTGTGTGCCATAGTAACTCTTTGTATTGAATAGTTTGCTGAATTTGTCTCAGCATCTGGAGACTGTCAGTGATGTCCAGGGTGCCAGAAGCTGATGGTGTGGCCGATGACAAACTATGGACAAAGTGAACCTCCTCTGCAGCCTGAAACCACGTTCCTGTGCCAAAATGGCATAGTCTGGGGCACCCTAGGGTGCATGAAAAATAGCGTTACAACATGGTTGACACCCAGGAGGAGGTTTTATGCTCTGTATTTTTCATATTGTGGCTTTTCTTTATATTTTAAATAAGAAGTTCTTGAATTCCAGCTCTGATGATCCTTCTTTTCATCACTTTTTGATTTATTAAAAAGCTTCATCAGCCGTTTCTGTAGATTTCAGTAAGAAGGTGGGTCCTTAGTCACATGGTTCATTTAGGGTTGTTTCAAACATTGCTTGCATCAAATAGCTTGAAGAACTGAGAACACACTGGTGGATGGGCTGTTGTCTCTGAGTAAAACCTAAACTGGTGCGAACAGTAGAATTAAAACTGAGGAGTGGGGGGTTTATTGCTCGCATCATGGGTGGGGAATTGATGTGGATCATCTGGGAAGCTAAGGCATTGTAATGACTTTATGAACATTTCCTGGGTGGCCAGAGCAGCATGGGGTAGCTACTGTGCTCAAAATTAAAAGGGTTTTCTGTATTAATATGTTATTTTTCTGTAGTTGGGGGCACTGGGAAAGACCACAGCAAAGCAATGCAGTAACACCAGCAAATATTTGGGAGGCAACAACATGGCAAAGTGGCTTCAGTCCAGACCCCACACTGATGTGCAGCAGCTGTGGGATTGATGTGGGGAGAGGGAACTGCGCAGAGTATTCGTTTCAAATTCAACCTGGGAAGGAAAAAGAGACCTCGATACTTTGCAAGGACTCTTTGTGGGAGCCTGGCCATCCCCACTGGGTCTGGGCACTGCCTGGCAGGGGCAAGAAACTGGCTGTCAGCCTCCTGCCTTGCAGAACCACAGCATCCACGAGCCCTCCTTTGGTGTCTCCTGGCACACTCCACCTCTGATTTAGGAATGAAGAATACAGCCTGGCAAGCAGGGCGGCAGGGGATGCTGCCGGCACTGCCAGGGGAAGGCGGCCCCTGTGGATTCAGGGCTGAATTGGCACAGCAGCCTCTGCTTGCAAAACCCTCTGGTTTTCGTGAGGAAATGCTTGCAAATAGGCACATATTGCTGAGCTTTGCATGTGACCACCATGCTTTTCTGAGCTGTGTTGGTAGCAAGACAGACTTGCGTTTCATGGCAAGAGAGACCGACATTTGTGCTAAGTAACTTATTTTTGCCAGGGTCTGCTGTAAGTGGGCTGAGATTCACGTGGCAACGGCCATCTCCCAGACCCAGCTCTGGCCAGTGCTACGATTCAGGACAGACCATCTGTGGGCCCTGCCAGGGCAGCTTCTCTTCCCACAGGCAGTGATGATTACAGAGACGTTTTAATTAAGCGTGTGGTTATGCTACAGCCGCCTGGGGTGACCCACACATTCCCATCCCCCAGCATTTCTCATGCCAGCACCAGGGACCTGAGCCAGCTGAAAACCTATGGTGAAAAAGATTGGTAGGTACATAGATTTAAAACTGCATTTATCTCCATCATCGATTCCTTGATCCTGTGAGTAGCAGTGATGTCGAGGGGAAAGAACTTGGGAAAGGTAGCAATACCCATTTCGGTAGAAGCGTGGATTTGTGCATGGGTCATGTAGCTATGGCCCAGAGAGCAGTGTTAAAAGTGGGGTTCTGTGACAAGGTGCTGGGGATTTAAAGATGGAGGGAGCAGTGTTTGGTGGTGGTCTGGGGACTGCTTGTGGCTGCCCTGGGTGCGGTGTCAGGATTCGGGGTCCATGCTCTGTTGCACTGGAAGAGGGATCACCTGCCTGTAGGTTGTTGCAGAAGGATTGTCTGAGCAATTTTGCTTTCTGTTGTGGAAAGTGCACTTGAGTATGTTCTCTCTGCAGCTTGCTGTCCCTTCCTACTGCCCTGCCTGAAGGGAAACCACCCCAGTAGTGGTTTTGTCATCGTTCTCACAGAACTGGTTTGCAGAAATTCATCTTCAAAGGATTCAGAGGAAGGAAATCCCATGTCCTGCCCCCCCGATATGTAGGTTATGGTTAGAAAGGGCACAGAGTATAGGGACACATCTGATGCCTGTTTAAATCTACCTGACATTTGTTGGTAGGACAAGACTTCATGATCTGATGATGTCCATGGGCTTTCTTCACGCATTGCTGTCAGGTCCCAGAGGAACTGGATGCTGTTTATACCTGCTTGTACTGTCGGGGAAAAAAAAAATGGAGCAAGATGTGCTGTGAGGTCTTGCAGGCTGAGTCCTGCCATGCAGAGACAGAGCTGAGGGACAGCCACAGCGCACGTGGCTGCTGGCTTGTTCTCGACCACTGTGCCCTGGAGACAAGGCAGGCTGTGGGAGAGGGGCTTGCTGGGAGGTGTCGGTAAGCTTCACTGGAACTGAAACAAGGACAGGCACTTCTCTAATGAGACATTTCTGTAGTACTTTTAACAACCCAGAAAGCATTTTTTTCTCCTTTCTGTGTTTTCTTTTGAGAGTATATGCAATTGCAAGAGAGAGGCAATATTCTGATTATATGGAAAAGGATTTGAAGTGGAGCATTTTAAAGCTGCTGCTGTTAAGAAAAAGCTGACTTTTGAAATCTTTGTTCCTTCATTCACATTTTTTTCCTTTTTGTTAGCCAGTCTCAGGAAATGAGAACATTCTTTTGGCTTTCCGTGCCTGAGTCACATCTTATATATATATCTATCTATATATAAAAATATGTTAAAACATCTGGAGATGTTTGTTTCAGAGAGGTACTTGTTTTGTATTAGAGTGTCTGAGCTTTAAATATTTATACACAGTTGGATGTTTCCAGAATTTCCCATACTTCTCTGGTTACAAGGACATGTATATTGCTGTCAGAAAAGCCAAGGGAAATGTTCTGATAACCTAGGGAATATACAAATAAGTAGAAGTAAAGCCTTTCAAGAAAGTGAGAATTTGCTATTTTTTTTCCAAAAATTAAACTATCGAAGCAGTTGTTTAACTTGAGTTGCATCCAAAGATGTAGTTGTTTAATGTTTTCTATATATGTATTTAAAAAAAAAAAAGGTGTGAGAAGGAAAATCAGAAAATCCCAGTAGCTTTTCCCTTGTTCTTTTTTCTTTTTAAGAAAAAGGGGAAAGGAAGTATTTAAAAGCTTATTACACCCATCTCTGCTACTGAGTGGGCTGACATTCATTGGGCTCTGGCAGTGCTCTGAGTGCATGGTGGGGTCTCCCTGCCTCCCTCTGTCCTCCCACCGGGGTCACACGGAGATCGTGAGACTGCTCTGAAAGGAAAAACAAAAATCCATTTAGTTTAACCAAAGGCCAAATATTTAACTTTGGCGGGGGAGGTGGTGGGATTTAGGGGAACGAGTAAAATTTCCACCCTTGGTTGTTTAACATAGCTTCACTGAAAATGGTGGGAGGCTGGGGATGGTGGGCGCCGGTGGTGTCCTGTGCGGGGAGCAATGCCGGTATGGCAGTGGGGCATGAGGAGTCCCCTAAGGGGGTCCACCTACCATGGCCACACAACCTCCAGGTGTTCACAGCAGCGTCTCCTCCCACAGCTTCCACTGAAATGCCCTTGAGTTTATGGCTTGGATACAAAACCGCTCAGGTATCAAATATTTTGATTGCATCCTGGCCTTCCTGTTAGTTTCTTTGATCTTTTCTCGTTAGTGGATTATAGTGGACTTTCAAAAGTTGTTTGTTGAAATAGTTGTATAAATATGGTCCTGAGGGTAGGTGTTATTTAGAAAAGTATTTATCTCCCAGAAAAAAATCTACCTCCTTTTGCCCCTTCAGTGGGCTCATTTGCTGTCATGCATCAAAGAAGTGTGATTTCACACTTCTAATTATATCAGAGAATAGCAGCTTTATTCTTGTGGCTGATTTCCAACACTGAAGAACTGTTTCAGGTTCACATTAAAAAAAAAAAAAATGCAAGAAATTCTCAGAGCCAGGACAGTCTCTGGGGGAAACTGAAGGGCTCGCAGCCCTGGGATGAATCCCCTCTGTTGAATTCTCTCACAGTTACAATTTCTCTCTTTTCGAAGTGAAAAGGGCTCCCCTTCTTCATGGGCATCCTGCTCGCATTATGTCCCCTCCAAAATGGCTTTGTACAGCCCCACTTAATGCCATGCTGGAAGCTGGATGTCTTCAGGCACTGGCACAGGGCCATGTGGTCACTAGGCTGGGTTTAGCTTTGGATGGTAGAGAGATGAGTTGTGCCATAGCTCTGCAGTCAGATGAAGTGAGGGAGGAGGGCTGGAATATTGCTGGTGGCTACACATGGTGTAAGCTTAAAGGTCAAAGTTTCCAAACTTTGTCTAAGACTGAAAGCCACATTTTCCTTATTGTCACATGCAGGATAGGACTTATCAAACTGTCCTCTCCAGCAGGACCTGGAGAGGATCCTAGGGTTTACAGGGGTGGTGGGGTGTTTCATGTGTCAAGGTTCTCAAGGAAAGGCAGGATGCTCCTTGGTGTCAGCTCATACCCGAGGCAAATCTCACCCTGCAGCTGCTGCTCTTCAGACCCATCCGATTGAGTTGAAGATGTCCCTGCCCAAGGTAGACCTCTCTTCCAGCCCAAACCATTCTACGATCTCCTCAGCCTGTATTAAAATCTACTGCTGGACCAGGCCTTCATTTTGAAAAGTACAGAGAAAATGAAGTACTGTTTTCAGTGTCACATGTTAAGGAGGCTGCTTCATTTTGATGTGAGTGAAGCTGTTTGTGCTTGTGATTGCTGATGCCCTGCAAGGGGGAAATAATTTGGACTTCTTGTGTCAAATTGCATCTGAGTCACAGATGTGAAAATCAATATTTTTATCATTACCATGCAGAGATGGACAAACAGTACAGTTAAGGGGATCCTTGACATCACCCTTGGGAGAATTACTACCACATGATAAAATGGCAAAGGATCCAGGAACAGTAATAGTGCATTACTGCTCAGGTTTCATGAGAAATCTTTCTGCTCACCTTGGGCCATTTATTAATTTATGAATAGCTTTGTCAACTTGTACTTGAATGAGACATTCAATAAACTTAATGCCATTGCGTGATACTGATGTCTTTTCAGGGCAGTTTCACCTGGGACCGATTCCCAACAAAGGCAGAATTACAAAATGAGTATTTTGTGTGATTTGAGGTCAAAATGGTGTAATCATTTTTACCTGATGGGTTTTGATAATGTTTAGCTGTATAGTGGCTTGATTTCAATCATGGATTTTCTATTAAGTCCAAATAGCACACAATTAAAAATTTGCAGCGGTGTTCCTTCCATGCATGTACAAAAACAAGCACCAGGGTTCACAGAAGGGATGGGATGGGACAGATGCTGGGATCTCAGTCACTGTGTGCCCAGTGGAGCAGCTGTATCCACCACAGCCGTCGCTAGCGTGGCTGAGGTGGTGGTAATATGGTGTGGGAGGTCTTGTGCAGGAAGAAGGGCTCTGTTCTTCCAGAGGAGGAGCTGCACCGCTGAAAGCTGTCTTCTAGTGTCCAGCGTGTGTGGGCATGGAGGGTGTTGATGGTACAAATGTCAAGCAGAGGATTTTTCTCTTATACATTGAGTAATGCTTCTTCCTTGGTTTGCGTTTCCAGGTATTTACTAGTTGTCCCTGCCACAGTGGGAGAGGAATATAGTGAAAAGCTGCTGAGTCCAAATTTTCTAACCTATCATTAATCCTTTGTCATGAAAGCAAATGCAAAATGAGCAGGGCCTTAGTTCCAAGTCAAAAGGTTTTCAATCAAACTTGGAAAGAATAATATATCGACTCTGTGTTGATGATTGAAATAGTAATGCTTTTGGAGCTGGTCTTGGTGATGCATAGAAGGCAGGGTCTACCTGAATTAATTGTAAGGAAATTCATAGTTAAAAAATGCTTTTCTTTATACCACAGAGATTTCGTGGTATAAAGTTCATGTTGATTTAAAATTTAATAAGGCAAAAGCGTTGGTGCTTTCAATATCTAATATTTCATGGTTTGGTGCTGAATTGGTTGTCGAGTGGAAGTGTTGCAAGGGCATTAACAGAATTGCATTTACTGAAAACTTTTTCCTGTCTTTTTTTCCTTATGATATTAAGAGACATCAGGAAGGACAAGGAGATCATATTTGTTTCAAGTATTCTTATCTTAAAGTGAACATTAAAGATGTTTAAAAAGGACACACTTGCTTTTCAGAAATTGATAGACAGTGAAATGTATCTAAGAAAAAATAATCAGATTAATTTATTTAGTCTGAAGACAATACAGTCCTGCTCATGCAGAGCCCTTAAGTTAAATTCCTAAGTTCACTCAGGTCAAGTTATGAATTTAAATTGTAATTTCCTTGAAGCCAAGAACTCAAGTGTGTGACACATATCCTCAGTTAACAGGACCTGGGTTCACCCCCACAGGTTGTGGCTTATGTGAGGGTTGAGTGCATCTGTGTTCTGTATTCTCTTTATAAGCTTTTTGGTACCATACATCTATCTGGCATGTAAAATATTTAAACCAACCACATAGGTAAGAAGAGTGGCAGGAGAAAACATAGATTTTTTTTATTTTTTTTAAGTGATTCTGCCATAAATTTTTCCTTAACTCCGTTCATTGTGTACAAGCAGGTGTTGCAATAGGATGTTGTCTTCAAATTATTATTAGCAGTTGCCTGGTCAGGCATATAAATGAAGACAGGATGCCCATTCTGAAGTGTTTCTTCTGAAGCAAGAAATGCACCAACAGGAATTAAGACTTTAAAACCTCAGCAGATGATGGTGTGGCACCAAAAGCACTGTGGCAACGGGTGCTTTGGTTCTGCCTGTTGCCTCCACAAATGGTCATTTGACATTTTTGTCCTGGATGCTGGGAAGTTGTGGCCGCCCCTCATTAGGATGCTGCATACCAGAGGAGAAGCTGATGGTGTGGCATGGCACAGCTCAGCCAGGGAGGAGTCCCGAATGGTTGCTCGATGGGTGGTAAAGGTTACAGACCTTCCTGCCATATCTATCCTCATGGGCTTCATGCACTGACAACGCAAAATTTGTTCCATATATGTAACAAAGGAGTTGAGGGAAACAAGTATCAGCATCTGGGAGCATCCAAACAGAAGGCAATAGTTGGCAGCCTGCATAGTAACATAGGTGTAGGAGCCCTCCTGGGTACCTCACTAGGTCGTAATTCTGCCTCTCCTGTCTTTTCTCAACACCAGAAGAGTTTTATTCTTATGTACCTTATCATTTTTTTATTACCTTATCGTGGCATACTAGGATGTTTGATTTCCTAATAGCTCAGGTGTATCCTGTTTCTTTGCTTCTGTAAATAATGCATTTTCTGTGCTAATAAATGTGCACTTTTACAGAGGACACACGTATTCAGTCCTTCATCAACCCGCACTGCAACAGTGGCTTTCCCTTCATCACAGAGGCACGATGCTGTGCTGTGAACCAATTGCACTCATAACTTATGTACGGGGGGAGAAGAGAGGAAACTGCTGAAGTCAGGGATTGTTTGCTTATTCAGTAGTTATGAAGAGCCAAACTGAGCTCAGTTCTAGCTAGCTGGCCAGGGTGCTACTGTTGGATTCACTAGAGCTCTCGCATAGTCACCGCCTGCATGGCCCCTTACTCGCAATCAAGTTCCTTTCAAATCTGCAGGGATGTGTCATTAACTTCAATAGAAGTAGATTAGTGGGGTTTTCCTCCTGGAGAATTCCTCAAGAATGTATGCATATAAATGGGGAATTCTACACCAGTTTGATTATCTTCCGCATGTTGTTTGGAATGATGAAATGACCATATGTTTGATCTGTCACTGTGTAATGTTTCTGATAACGTGCAAATTCTAGAGGTTAGTGTCTTAAACTGATACAGTTAAGGCAGTGTCTTTCCCAATTCTCCTCAAAGCCAATTGAAATTCCACTGCCCTCTTTAATGGGGCTTGATTTAATCTTAAGGGTCTGTAAGTGGAACATCAATGGCCAAATGAGACAAAATACCTGCTAGTACTGGGAAACTAGTTCTGTCAGCTTTGAAACCTTGCTGCTGTGTCTGAAGTATAGGGACAAAACCGCCACTGTCCTGAATTAGCTTTGTATGGATGGTGCAGTAAGGTCAACCTCCGAAGAGAAGGGTGGTTTCCTAATCTCTGATTTTTCACCTTTAAAGAAGAGCAGCTGGTTGTGAGACAGGTGGGCCCAGCATGCCTGGCCAGTGTCACATCCCTGTGCCTATAGATAAATACCTTCAGTTGTCATACATTGGATTTGATATCTAGCAAAGTATATTTTGCATACTTTTTGTCTTGTTTTTATAAATAGTGACTAAGGCTGTTTCAGCCTTTTTTTTTTTTTCATTCAAAAGACCTGAATTTAATAAAAAAAATTATCATTGTACTATATACATATATGACCCTATAGTTTTACTTACAGTGTTTTTCAACAGATCTCTACAATGTCTTCTTTTTTTTTTTTTTTTTTTGATATAATTGTGTTTGTATAGTTTGGCAAATGGCCATGTAAATGTGTGAAAGAAACAGAAGTCGGAAAAGCAGAGCGAGTCACATCACCACAGGTCTGCTTGCTCAGAGGGTCAGAACCCAAATGACAGTTTCCAGTCTTATGCAGTGGAGTGTAAAGAAGTTGTGTATTAACCCAGTGTACTGCTAACTGGTATCATTTAATTTACATTTTTAGCCCAGTAGCCACTTGGTGGTGGCCTGCATGTTGTTCTTTGGTGCAAACAAAGTGGTTATGGATGGGTAAGCAAGAAGGAGGTTCCTGTTCACAGGAGCTTTTGTGAGTCCTCAGTCACACCCCTCTGTGGTGTGAATTTTACAGCCAAGTGAGTTGTGTTCCTGAAAGGGAGCTGAGCTCTGGGTTGGCAGTGGGGTTACTGCTGCAAGTGGGTAGGGGTTGGAGTGGGGTTGGTGTCCGTGGAACTGTGGGATGTGGGATTCTTGGTGACCTCCCTGAGAGCCAGGCTCTGCCTCTGGCAGAGGTGAGGTCAGGGGATCTCTTGGGCACATGTGGGTCTGCTCCAAGGCTGGTGGTGTTGTGCAGTTAGTTAAATTTTGACAAAGCAAGAACACCCATTCAGGAAAGAGCAAGCAGGGGAGGAGTGCTGTGCCTTATAACAGTGGTTAGTGAATGATACACACAAATAAAAGGGCAGCTGGGAAGTTGACATCAGCTTGGTTAAGAGAATTTTAATAACCATCGTTGCATCCCACAAGCTGTGGGGCTCTGAATCACCTGTGGCCAGGCAGTTCAGTACTGAAGAGGTTAAAGAAGGAAGGTGAAGATAACACAGTATCTAAGTCACTGCGGTTTCTAGGGTGGTTTCTAAGAACTTACACCATTTGCTCAATATTTCTTGCTTTACTCAGCATTATACCAGTACTTTTCAATGACATTAGCAACAGCACACTGGGGTTTAATGGTAAAAACAGTATTTCTGTTAATTTGGTACCATCCCCCTCTTCCCTATGAAGTAGATTTGATTTTGGACCACTGTAATGATTTATCCATTAAGTTGCTGGAATCATAATCTCTGTGAGTTTTGTACTGTGTTTGCATTCCTAATTAATTTAGGCTGGTGATTTCTGCTGAATGCTGAGCACTCTGTTGGGTTGTTCAGAGCAACCTATTATTATCTCCTTTATAAATGCTTGTGGAAAAGCCAATTTCTGAAGAGGATAGTTGCAAGGCAATGTTAGTTAGAACAGATTTGCTGCCCTGAGAGCAACAGTATCAAGTAAATGTGATATTAAGCAGGTGATTGGACTGCTTTTGCTTTCACACTGCAGCATTCCCATTGTAGCATCCCAAAAGTCGAGGGGGTGGGAGAGGGAGTGCTTTAATTACAATGATTGCTAAAAGCCAGTAAAATGAGAAGGATAACTGCTGCAAGGGGATTTTTGAAGGGGCTGGCATTTTTAGATATGTTTTATTCCAGTTAACAGTACTGGCAGATTTCATTTGGGCTATAAGGAACTCTGATTCCTATCCCACTTTCTGAAAGATAAAAATGTTGGTGGTTTTCAGGGACACTGGTAAGTTTAAGTGGAGCTTAGGGCTGGGCTTACACTCATGTATGGTGCTACTTGGTGGGACAAACATGATCAGACACAGGCACAAATGATGTCTATGTTTAATTGGGCAGAGCACACAGCACAGAATTTATGCCAGCTCTTGGAAGACTAAAGGTAACTTCATGGTGGTAGGTTTTATAGCAGGACAGGTCACCTGCCATAATTTTTTTAAAAAATATCTGGTCAGGGTAGGAAAGCTGGATTGGTACTCAGCATCATGCTGCTGCAGCATGTTTGATCCCACCTGAGAAGCTGTGAAATGGGCTATGCATAAACTGTGTCTCTGAAGTGTGATGTCAAGGAGATGGCCACTTGCTGAAGGTCAGAGAGCAAGCCAGGAATGGTATACAGATTTTGTTGTTGTTTGTTTGGGAAAAAGAAAGCTTAAAAGCAAAAAAAACAAAGGAAGCCGCCTTTGCTATCCCAAATGTGTTGCTCTTAAGAACATCAGCAGTGAGGTCCTCTTGAACTGGTGTTCCATCTCCCACCTTATGGGGGGAAAACAGCTCCTGTTCTTCCTTAGCGGTGTCTGGTTTATGAATTCTTTGTTTTCATACTCTCAGTTATAGGTTGATTGGACTGAATATTCTGTGTTTGGGAAGGTTCCTTTGAGGAGTCTAAGCATACATTGATGATTGGCCTGAAGATAAAGCAACCTCCTCCCTGAGCAGAGGCTGTTGCTCTGATCCCAAAAGCAGGGTGTTCTCCTCCAGCTCCTGTTCAGAAGGTGACCGCAGCATAGCACAGTCCCCCCAGTAAAATTCATCCCTCCCTTTGGGTAAGTATGTGCTATTTGGCGTGGTTGGCCTATCTTAATTCTTAAAAATTTAATAAAACCATGCATTTCTATTGTACTTTATCCACATACAAATAACATATTAAGATCTCCCTAGCTGAAAGGAATTCAGTGGGAAATCCTGTGGCTGTTCTGACCACAAGGAAATTTTATCTTCATTTCTCTTTCTTCCCTTTTGCCTCTTCCAGTATATAGTTGCTGTTCCATGATTCCTGGCACTGGTGATTAAAGCTGAGGGCTGATTTAATTTTTAATTAATTTTTCATATCTTCCAACATTTTTAGGCTGAAAGTCATGGACATGGAAAAAACCAGAATTTAAGGGAATTTTGGGCCACTTTGAGCATGTTTTTGAGAAAACCTAATTTAATTTCAAGTTTTAGGTACAGGATATTTCAGGATTATTTAAATCTGGATAATTAAAAAGCTGCTTTTCTGTAATGAACCCAGGAAGAGAAGGCACTGGGTTGCAAGTCCTATTTTGGGAACCACTGAGTATCTGAAGCTGTTCTCATTCATGTCAGCAGAAGTTCAGAAACATTTCCTGAACCATTTTTTTGAAGGTGCTCCCCTGAGTATCACTTTCATTTCACATATTGTATTTCATATAATACTGGTGTATATAATCTTCTCTGGCTTTATTACTGTCTTGAATTCATTTACTGGAATTCCTGTGTTTTCTTTACAAGCATCTATTCTTAACCACTAATAAATCTGGAACATATTGGGACTTGGTGGGATGTTGGACTTTACAGGATGAAACTTCATTGTTTCCCATTATGGGCTGTGGCTGGTAATTGCCTTCCCCTCCCTCCCACCATCCATCATCTGAAGTCCTCTCTTACTGCATCAGCCTTTTCTACCCAAACTGTCTCTGCCAGTTGCTGCCTTTGTCTCCACTTCCTGCGTTGGGAAGAAGATTCCCTGCAAATCCCATCTGAGCTGCTCTGTCTGCAATGACTGCAAGAAGTTTTAAGTAACTTGAAATGGCTCAGAAGAACAGCCAGAGGCCCAGCCTGAAAGATAAGATTTGAAATTAGAGTACATGCCTGACATCACATCTTTTACTGAATTCTTGATTTCACCCTTTTTTTGCTGTTGGTTTTCTCTTTTTGTTTCATTTTAAGCACTTAGCATGGGTAGTGGTTTTTCAAATTTCTGTAACTGCCCCTTACATTTTGAAGCTCCTACTTAATCGAAAATTAGTAATAAATGTGTCCCATAAATCACAGAATCATGGAATTGTTACAGTTGGATGGGACCTCTGGAGATCATTTTGTCCAACCCCCCTACCACGGCAGGGTCACCTAGAGCAGGTGACACAGGAATGTGTCCAGCTGGGTTTTGAATGTCTCCTGAGAGGCAGATTCCACAATCTCCTTGGGCAGCCTGTTCCAGTGCTCTGCCACCCTCAATGTAAAGAGGTTCTTGCTCACGTTGAGGTGGAACTTCCTGTGTTTTAAATCTCTAGTTGTCGCAGACAACAGCATTAAGTAGTGGGTTTCTTTGGCCACAATCTGGCCGACTGTCTTCCTGGGTTTCATGTTCACAGTCATGGGGGAACTAAAAATGACAGAAAGCCTCTGCTTTGCTCCCGATTGTCCCTGCTCACATTTCACAGCATGGCAGTGATGGGGTGGTACCCAGGGTGAGGCAGAGAGCAGGGCACACGGGAGATGCTGTGGGGATGTGAGGAGCTGGGCTCCTATGGCTGTGAGCTCCTGGCTGCTGAGTGTGGTTGTCTTGGGCTGTTCTGGTGGTTTTTAAATTAAAACTTCCTCTGCATTTTTTCCCCCTGAATCTGAAGGAACCCAAATTGTTTTTCCATGTGTGCATTCAGATGAAAATGCTTTTCTTCCTCTTTTTCTTTCTGTCAAAAGAACTAGTGGATTTTTTTTGAGTAATATTGAGTAATATTAACTTTTTTTTCCCCCTCAGGCTTATTCTTTACATTGGACTGATGCCTTGTTTTTCAGTAGCAGATCAGAGCTGCCAAAAAAGGGGTCTGATAGACAAGCAAAGTAACTTCTTAAAATTTAATTCAGTACTCTCTTCATGCATCAAAATTAATAATTGTATGTTACTGGCATTACCATGATCTAAAAATGGTAGTAAAATAAAGATGGTTTAGGCTGGCACTTTTTTGCTGTCCTGAATGAATTCTCTTACAGGCTGTGTTCAAAATAGCTTGGCATCCTTGCAGATCTCTATTGCTTAGAAAGCAGGAAAGTCAATTTTGCAAGTAACTTCTCTCTTTTGAAATGTCTAGTACACAGAGTTCACTTTTACTTTTTGTCAGACACACGGTGGCGAGGGTTATTCTGAAAGATGTGCATCAGGCTTTTTTGAGTTGTATGGCAGCACTATTTTCAAATGAGTTCATAAGTTTTGAGTGTCTCTGGAAGTTCTAGCTTAAAGCACATGTCTGTATAGGACTTACACTTTCCTTATCTATTGCTATCATTGATATAAGCGTGTAACTTACCATAAGGGAATTAATTAAGGGGGAAAATAAGCATATAAATACAATACTAGTTCTGTTACTGCTCTTGTTCTTCTAAGTTTGCCCTATTTTCCACACAAATAAAAATGACCTGTACCTTACCTCACACCTGATGTTGATCTTTTTACTTATTTATATGCTGAGTGTTTGATGTGCTTCATTACTTGATGACTTGCTATTTTTATAGCAGTTAAAAGTAAATAAAAATTGAAATGGGAATGTCTGTTGTCAGAGGAAGCACGAATGATGTGCCAAAAACCCACTGCATGTTAGTACTGACTTCAGACCTCTGTTTTTAACTGCTTGTTAAGGGCAAACCATGACAGTAATTATTTATCTGAATATGACTGTTTATATGCATAACACATATGTGACCTGTATTTAGGTTGCCTTTAGAATCTCTGTGAATGCTCCTTCCTCGCATTCTTTCGTGAAGGGTGTGTATCCACAGAGGCTTTAAAAAATTACTTTCAATGGAAAAAAATTCTTGAGAAATACCACACACTCTTGCTCCCAAGAATCCTTGTGCTGTTTTTCTTTTGCTTATGTTTCTTTTTGTTTTCTGTTTCCTTCCTGAGACTGATGTTACCTGAAAGTTGCCCTGGAGTATTTCATGATGCTACTGGCATAAGACCCTGTGTGGTGGGCCAGTGCCAGTAAGCAGATGACAGTTGCTGTAACCAGCTCTTCAACCCCTGCAGTCTCCTTGTGTGATGCTGGAACTGTATGCAGATAATTTAAAAATAAATAAATGTACATGTATTGGGGATATGAGCTTAAAATTTTTTACTGGTAGAAGTACACAATCAAAATAATTTGGAGACCACAGCTCTAGCAGATGGAAAATCAGTTTTCTTTTTTTTCAGTTATTTGCCACCAGATTATGGTCCTGCTAAATTCAGCCCTCTGCAAATACAGCCTCCTCCCAGCTTTCAGACACTGTATAAGAAGATGAATCCCCCAGGTAATTTGGCTGAATACACCACCACCTCCCCAACAGAAGGCATAAATGCAGGGGTCTGGCTGAAAGGGAAGCCTGCTTGCAGCCTGCCTCACCAGTGCAGTTAATGGAAATGCATCCACGTGACCCCTTCCCTTTGATTTGAATGGGGGCTGGCTGGTTTCCCAGTGCAGGCAAAAGAGCTGTTTCCTTCTCCTAAAGTGAAATGCCTGTTTCTGATGCTCCATTTACTGAGGACGATTAAGGGAAGGAAAGGGGAATGGACGCAGCCAGCCAGTGATTGAGGGTGACTGGGGTGACTGAGGCCAAGGGGTAGCAAGTGTGGCGCCAAAATTGTCAAGGCTGGCAGGGTGCAGCAAATGTGGAGGTGAGGTGATTCGAGCAGTGTTCCCACTGCTCCACCCCACTGTGCCTCCAGGCCTGGATTCCTTCCGTCCTGCCGCTCCTTTTAGAGAAATGCTTCCCTGCCCTCTCCAAAAATGAAAATGCAGGAGCCTGCCAAGGTGCTTTGGAGGATGGCCTCTGGTGGGCTGCAGCAGCGTGATCTTGCTCCCCATGACAGACGAACAATCTTCAGGTGAACCCGCAATGTCATGCCGTGTGGAGTTACAAACAGGAATTCGTGCTAATGGCCACCACAGGAGCACCCAAATGAGCCGCTGGTGCCAGGGAAGCGATTCCCCCTCTTCGAACTGCCTAGTGTAAAAAACTCAGAAAAAGGAGTGAGACAGACAGACAGATGGACAGCCCCTGTCTACCTGTGTCCCCAGCCAACGCTTTCAGATCCAGCTCTTAAATGCCAGAGATCCTCAGCCCAGCCAGCAAACAGGCTGCAAATCCAAAGCTGAGGTGGGACTGTGCTGCTAATGAGGGATTTGCTTGAGAGCCCTGAAATCCTTCCCTTCTGCTCAAGTTAAACAGCTCCATTTTTTTTCTCTTTATTTTTAACGAAGCAGCTTTTCTGCTAGAGTGTATCTCTAGACTCCATGTGGTCTGAGGCGAGGATGCAAGTCCAGAGCAAGATTTGATCCCCTGTGCTGCACCATCTCCTGCTCCCAAATCTTTGATAAGTGGTGTTGCCTCTGTCCCAGCTCCAGAGCTGCCAACTGAGTTCCACTCCGCCTTCTCTTTCAGGAGTGCTTGGGGACAAATAGTGTAAGGACCATGAGATGCTTAAACACCACAGAGTCAGATCTGTATGTAGCAGAGGGAAGTTGCCAGTGGAGGACTGATAGGTGAAGAAGATAGTCATCTGGGGAATGACAGACTGCCTTGACACCCCCTTCTTCCTACCTAAAATAAGCAAAATCAGGTAAAGCTGCAAGAGAAATACAATTCCGGGATTACAGCATGTCTAATATTCTACAGGTGGAATTGCAAGCAAAAGAAGTGTTGATGTTAAATTAAGTAATTATAATTTATTATTCAGTACTAAGCAGTAGGGTGATCGAATGTGATTTATAGTAAAAGTATTCTTGTTTCCCCTTAATGATTGGTTTTGTTATAGCGAGCAGAATGGAGTAGTACCTTAGTTTATCCTGCAGATAAGACTTCGCTGCTTTGCTGTAAAGTGTCCCTATTTTTCAGGGGAAAAAGGAAGAATAAAATGCTGGTGTCAGCTTGGAAGGTTATTGCATAGCTACTGTCACATAAAGCAGAATTAATAGCAAGAGCTTTAAAATATGTGCAGTATGTGCACTGACTTCTTACAAATTAGCATTCTTCACAGTTCCTGGTAGCAGTTATGCCAAAGTTTATGTTTGTAAGGTCAAAGACAGAATTTTTATGGTGAATGATTACAGATAAGTTGTTTTGGTTTTATCTTCTGAACAGTATCTTTTTGCTCCTTACAACAGGGAGCACACACTTGTGCCTCTGTGCTGCTGCACACAATGCTGCACCTTCCTGTTGTGCTGCTGGAGAAGCACCCATACGGAAAGTCCCTGGATAACCCACTTGGTGAGGGAAGAGGAGAGAGCTGAGGAAGGAGGGGAGGGTGTGCAGGGACTGGAAATCCCTCTGGGTGACAGAAGGGGGACTGGATGATATAAAAGGGTGATTTCTGCAGATCCATGACCCCACTGCTCTTGACCTGAAGGGGTGGAGTAGTTCTTGAGATTTACTGCACTTAAATACAAGACAGACATGTGGACTAGGAAGGGCTGTCTGTAAATAAAAGTACTTCAGGCTGTTATGACCTTCAGAAAGAAATGTTGCATACATTTCTAGTTGCTTATAAAATCCTTCTGCTTGGAGTAGACGAATTCTTATACAAGTCTTTACACTGTTCCTTTTCTCTGTTTCCCAAAATAGGGTGGGAGACGGGCAGGAGAGGAGAGCACCATAGTTGGTGAGGTGGGAGGGCGAATGGTAAGCACAGAAGTTGTCAGTGCCACACATATATGGTAATAATATCTCTTTCTTGAGCAATATGCAAATAGGCCAACCAGTATGTAATAAAAAAACTTGAAGGCAGTTTCATGTTGGAACACAGATTTATTCAAACTGGGACCCAGCTAATAATGTGAAGGAAGTCCAATAATCAAAACACTTATTCATAGGTGGGATTTTTGAGTTGGAGAGCCTGCAGACTCTTTCTGAGTCTATGAAGTACTTTGGAGTCTTGTGAGAGATTGTACTGAGAACACTTGAAATTTTAAAAGGTGACTCACTGTATTTTCCCCGCCAAACAATTAAGTTTTTCGCTGAGCTCATCTTCACTGATCTGGTATGTAATAACTTGTTTTTCCCTCTGCTGATGCCTAAATTTATTCCTCTAATAGTGTTCTTAAATGTAAAACTTCTTTATGAACGTTTTTTTAGTGCTACAATTGGTCAGTAATCCAGAAGTTCATATGTGCACGGAGGTTTGCCACAGATAACATAATTCTGTGCAGCTTAGTCTGAGCATTGAGCAAACCACTCTTGAATGAAATCCAGTCTTTGCAGTGCATTTTCACTCAGGTTGGGGCAGGCATTTATGCCCCAACTCTCTCTTCTGCCCTGTGGTCCAGCCCTGGCCAGGTGGGCAAGTCCAGACAGGCATTACCTTGGCTGATCCTTCGTCCAGAGAATCCTGAGTTGGCTTTGAGATTCAAAGATGAAGTTCATGTCTGCTGGTGCTGTGGATGCAGGGGCTTCCTTTACAAGCCAAGCCACTGCCTGCATTTTGTGAAGGCTGGGGACCGGGGCAAGCCCTTGCAGTGCCCTGGTGAGACACTGCCAAGCACAAGTTACTTGGTACCACTGGGAAGAGAGGGGGAAAGGAGTCATGTATATATTCCTGACTCCTGATGGGTGAAACAGTGAGTAGCAAAAGGAAGGTCGGCAGCGGCCAGCTGGCCCCGGGTTGGTGGCAGCAAGCCTGGGAGGGAGATCCCTGGGCTCCTGCCAGTGTGTTTGGGAGGAAAGCAGCTACCGATGGTGTTAGTCAGTGTGACTGCTGAGTGCTGTTCAAAGGGCTGGAGCGCTGTAACAAGGTCGGGTTGGGTGTTATCTCATTTCCTCTTTCACATAACCCCAGGGAAAAGGGAGAACATTAATGAAACCCTGGAGGTGAATGAAGCTTGATCCAGGCTGAAATGTGTAAAGAATTTCTCACAAGAGATTTGTCTTTTTAGTCCTTTTTTACCATTCCACAAGCATAACCTTCCTGGTTGCATGTTGTTTATTTTCCCTTGGCTGTCACTGTTCCTGTTTAATCCTTAAAGATAATAATATGCATTAGTAATGGTGAGGAAGAATGCTTTTCGTAACATTAATGTCATAGTGTGATACAATTTCTCTAATATTTTGGCTTAATACTATGCACTTTGTGCCAGCAGTAGTACTGGATGATTCAGAGACTGCTGTTAGGCCTATTAGGAATGCTTTTTCAGAGCTCGTGTAAGAGGCCCCAGAAGACATCCAGAAGATTGACCACAGTATTTGTATTTGAAAATGGTGGCAAAAATAGGCTGCTGGAGAATTAAAGCTCAGTCAGCCTAACTTTGAACCCTAGCAAGTCATGAGTGTAACTAACAGCCAGTGTATAAGCACTTAGTGAACAAACCAGCATTAAAAGAGCCACATGGATTTCCAAGAACAGGTTGTTTCAAAACAGCCAATTTTCCAGGTCTGGCAGATGAGCATGCCTTATAAACAGAAAGGAGAAAATAAATGAGGTGTATCTGCTGATAGTGTATCGCACAAAATTTCATAAGCAAACAAGAGAAAGAGGCTTTAGAATTAGAGTAACGATGATTGACTTTGTTGGAGCTCAAGCCTTGCAAATTCTCTTTTGTGTATCCACTTGTCCACTCTTGCCACTCTTGTTGTTGCAGACCATTCACATAAGGGCTGCTGATACCTTCTCCTGTTCCTTCATCATCCCCTTGCAAGGCATATTAGTTAGGACTCAGTGCTTGGTTTCAAGAGAAGCACGCTGCAGTTTGGAAATAACAGACTAAGTGAAATTGCCGGAAGGGAGGTGTGCAGCTGTGTGAAAAGAAGCATTTGGACAGGAATTCATGTTTTGACACAGAGCCACCAACAGGACCCCCCTAAACAGAACCTGTCTGACTGCACCTTGCAGGAATTCTCTCCTTTGCCACTTGCATTTAATAACTTGATTAGTGAGCTAGATGCTGCAGCTGAAAGTTGGCTTACAAAGTTTGTGGATGTCCTTGACTTGAAGAAACCTTTAGGGATACAGGAGATGAATTAAAAATGATCTTGGCACTCTGGAGAGAGGCTCCACAATCAAGAAGTTGAAATTTCATGAAGAGAAATGCAAAGAGTTGTGCTCACAAAAAAGAATTCAAATGTCTGTGGGCTGGGCCATTTGGAGGACTGTTAAAAAGGCTTATCATGTCTTATGATGTGCCTGCAGAGAGAAATTGATCTTATTTTGGAAACGCTGTGCATTAAATATAAAGAAAGGTTGACCTAGATTATTTTGAAGAGATGGTTGTATTCATTACTGAAAAAGCCTGAGAGCTGTTGTCCTGCCAGAGGAGGATAACAGAGAGGCCTTGTTAAAGCAACAAAGCACTTGAAGAAGATTGGATAGCACGCAGCAGCCAGTGGCTGGTGCGTGCTTCTTTACTGAAATCTAGCAACAGGGTTGTATCCATGGATGGCAAATCTGTTTTGATAGTATCTAAGTGTATCTGTAGTCTCTGTAAGTGAAATAGAAGGGTATGATAGCCCTACCCAGGAATTAAAATCACTTTTTTCTCCAAAGCAGCGTTTTCTCCTCCAGTGTGCTCTTGTGTCAGAAAGGACACAGGTACAGCGACGAAGGTAGTTGAAGTCAGAGATCCTGAAATAGGACTCATGCCCTGACATACCTTTGATGACTGTGTCAGTGTGGCATGAGAGGTGCCCATGGCTGTGCTGTCTGTGCAACAGAGCGCGTGTGCATCTCTCTGCACATCAGGATGCAGCTGCAAGGAACCATGCAGTTGTGCTGGGCATTATGTAGCCATCCTGTTTGTCTTCCCCTGTCATGGGCACTGCAGGGGAGGAGGCTGGGCAGAATGGTGGGGATGTTGTCCTCTTCATCTGTCCATGGGGGTCCTGGGGCTAGGATCTGGTCAGTTGTGGTTTTGGACTCTACAGATGAAATTACAGCAGGGACCAGGACCATCAGACTTAAAGTAGATGAACATCAATGTGTTTAGAATTTGCAAAGTAACCAGCAAGTAGTGTTTATTGGATTTGGAACGAATTCCATTGTTTAACTGCTAAACAAGAGAAATGCCACTTTTGCTTCTTAACAGCAGTACTCTTGTGGAAAGGTCAAGCCTTTCTCCTGTTACTCATAAGCATTTTAGAGGAGAGGAAGCTCCCAACATCAAATACGTCCTCTGATCAGCTGCTGCAACTCCAGTTCTGCAGCGCCAGGTGTGCCATCTGTTTGTGGCTGGCACTTGGGTCCCTGCAGTCTGCTCCTGCTCCAGTCAGCTCTGCCCCTGCTACTGGGCCCAGGAGAGGACACTTGGCAAGGAGAGCAGGCCTAGTGGTGGAGATGGTGTTTCCCATCACTTCCTAGCGAGGGGCCCTCAGCTGAGCAGTGTGGTTCATCCTAGGGCATTGCTCCAGGCCTGTCTCAGGTGTAGCAGTAGCACTTTTGAAAAAGTTGAGTTTAAATATTGCAGTGAGTCCAAGCAAAGACAAATGGGTGGCTGTCCTCTCGTCAGTTGAGAGCAGATTATTTTTATTGGTGCCATTTCATAGAATCGTAGAATTTGGGGTGGAAGGGACCTTTAGAAGCCGTCTAGTCCAATGTCCCTGCAATGAGCAGGGACATCTTCAATTCCGTCAGGTTGCTCAGAGCCCCCTCCAGTCTGACCTTGAATGTTTCTAGGGGTGGGGCATCTACCAACTCTATGGGCAACTTGTTCCAGCGTTTCACCACCGTCGTAGTGAAAAATTTCTTATTTGAACGGCTGCAGTTGTGACTTTTTACCTGAACTTGAGTCAGTCTGGCTTGGAGGTCCAGCTCTGATTTACGTTGATTTGCTGTTAGCATTTGGTGGCCTGGGGTCTGCTTTGAACGGCAGCTGTAATGACACTGACAGGAAGGACTGCAAAGGGAACCCCAGGGGCGTTTGGGGCTTTTTTTCCCGTTTTTTGAGCAGGCTTCGCCTTTTCAGCCTGGCGATGTGGGGCGGGTGGGGGGTCGGCGGGGACGGGGCTGCGGGCAGGGGAGCCCGGGACGGGGACTTGTGGAGAGGCGGCTGCTCGGGCCCGAGCGCGGCTCTCGGGCTCCGCCTGCCGGTGCAAGCGCGGCCGGGCCGGGCCGGGCCGGGCCAGGCCTCCCCACGGCGCGGGTCCGGGCACGGCCCGTGGGGTGGGGGCGGCGGCTGCAGCCGGGGGCTCCGTCCCCGGATGTCGGGCAGGGATACAAATACAGATATAAATACAGTTTTCACAAACATCCCCTCCGTTACAGTGCACCCGCGACCGCCGCCTGCGGCCCTCCGAGCTCCCCAGCCCGTGGGGTTACGCCTCGGCCGAGGGGATGTGT